>NW_020539726.1:21304429-21904429 GCF_003426905.1 Ctenocephalides felis
ATCCGCATGGTGAAACTGCCGAGCGCGTTCTTCGCTCAACTTCAACATAATTTTTTCAATTTCAATTTCTACCGAATAATTTTAGCAAAAGAGTGCCAGCTATCCATCTATTTGACCAGCCATAATCCGAATACACCTCAATACATCATACGACCCGTATGAACTGTACGATAAATAAACATCAGCATCGGCGTGTGTCATATCATGCGAATTGTGCTTACACGAATTATGTTGATGCACATTCATAACGCAGACAGTGTGTACAGCTAACTTTCAGAATCGTTAATCATCGAAGACAATGTCGATGACAGATGCAGTAAATAAATATTTTTTGCCAAATCTAATGTGTACAGATGACAAGTATTAATTAAGGAATTAAGACGGGGAATAATCTTAGTTTTCAACACGCTATGACGTCAAATATAATTAGTCCATATTTTATATAAAGCAACTGATGAGCCAATTCTCCGGCAAAATAGACGATCCTGATTGGCTGACCAAGAAAGAAGCATAACAAAGCGTTGCCATAAAGCTAAGTATATACGCTTTGCAGTCAGCCGTTTTAGATATAAAACCTAACCTAAAAATCGCAAAAATGACAGAAAATATTATCATAACCGCATCTTTCTGAGTGTCATGATTACACAAACATGAAGTTACGTTTTATGCGCAAAACGCCTAACCGCACATCAAATAGTAATTTGACAGTTTTTAGTACCATTTTATATGCAAAACTCTGCGTAAAATTACCTTGACATAATATTGGTCTATTTTACGGCAGAACCGGCCCAATAGTTACCAATGTTTGAGAAGTAGAAATTTTTAATTAGTGTATATCCATAAAAAATGTAATGTTCACTCTTAGTTTTATTGATCAATACCGAATAGATTCATATAATTTATTTACAATTAAAATAGTCAATAAACTAAGAACTCGATATACAGGTTTTATATCCACTAATTGAGTCCTCAGCTTAGTTGTAAACATTCTCGCCTGTCATTAATAATCAAAATTAAATTCTGCCATTTGGAACACGTGCAAGATGAAATTTGTAAACTGGCAAAAAAGGATCTAGCAGATGGTCGGTAAATATTAACGAAAATTAACAGAAAAAATAATACGCCCTAGTTTTAAATTTTTCAATACCTGCCTCTTGGCAGGTAAGGCCTCTTTTTCTAGAGAAAAATGCTTGGCAAAGGAAGCCGAAAAAGAGATACCAAGATAATATGACTAGAAACTTATATGATAAACTTTTGCATTTGTTTTGAAATATTAATGTAATAACTTGTTGGCGTATATTTTGTTCTCATTTCATTTAGTCGAAATAATCAGAGTTATCTTTTCTATATCATATATTCAAATAAATCTTATCTAGAATTGAACCTAATGGTAAATTTACGTGCTGCGGTTGGTGGCGACATCTATTGAATGCTGAAAGAATTACAGTAGATGTAATATCAAAGCGGCCATGTTTGCCCTCTATTTATACCTATTTATCTATGGTAATAACTAAAATTATAGAAAATAATAAATATATTTTTCCTAAATTATAAAATATATTTTCCACCAACTTCCGCATAATGAATGTACATAATTTATAAATCATAAAAATGTGAACTTATATTAGTGTGGCTTAATACCGTAATAAAATGTGCGTTATATCTTCTACCTACTAGCCTCGGGTTGTGATGTCAAGAATCAATAGAATAAAAAATCAATGAAGAATAGATATGTAAAACCCGACGATTCCGGATTATTTTTATAGTTCGTAAATCATAAGTTAGTGGGCAGTAATGTTCAACTTAAAATCCCATTTGAATACGAGAATAGAAATAAATTCTTTTTAAATAGTATTAAAACGTTAGGTTGGACTTTTTATAAATATTAAGTCCATATGGATTTACCATATCAGGTAAATGATAAGGTAAGAATATCGAAGAATAACAAATAATGGTAAAAAACTTACTCAGTAAAATGCTATGAAGTACATTAAACATGGTAATCAGAATCACCAGAATAACACAAATAGATTTCAAGTTCCAATAAGAATATTTGATCTCGGTATGTAGTTAATACAGTGGTTTCCAACCTTTTCTGCTCCGCGTCCCCTTGCTCTAATAAAAAAAATGTTGCGCTCCCCCTTAATTTTTTCAACGGTTTAATTTTATAAATACTCAGCTGATAATGACCTCAAATTAATATGCAATATAATGTAAAAATATGCATAAATACTAATTAGTTTTTAATATCGTTCCAAAATTGTTGGGTTATTTTTGATAATAGTATATTGGAAACAGATGTACGCCCCTTAGGACAAACTGGCGCGTCCCATAGTTTGGAAACCGCTGAGTTAATATATATGAATTCAACAAAATCCTGGAAAAGCATTTCTTAGAAATGCAACCGTTACAGTTTGTTCTAATTATGTGTCAAGTTATAAAATTAATGACCAGAAGATACATTGTTAGCAGTAACGTGAAAAGTTACATCTCAAAATGTTACTAATTAATTTCCAAAAATATATATAAATTTCATATTTAATAAACATACAAGATTTTATATTTCATGGTGTAATATGGTACATTATTTAGGTAATTAAAACCTAAAAAAATGTGAAAATTGTAATAGTAATCATTCTTGAATAAAATTGTATGTTGTGTAGAACTATTCTCAAAAATGCACTAATTAGCCTCTCTAGAATGAAAACGCTTTGAAGTAAAAACAGATGCATTTATTATATTATATTAATTAAATGTTACATTATCTATTATATTATAATATTAAATATTTCCAAATAGATTATTATAAATACTGTAACTCTGATTATTCGCATTTTATAGACAAAATATAAGAGCTTATAAATTCGACGACCATTTAATTAAGAGAATGAAGAATCTAATCTCATATTTCTAAGAATTATATTTCGATTCATATCTACAAAACGGCTAGACCTGCCTTTGCCAAAAACTAATCAGCACATCTCCCCATCAATAGAAATCGAATGCTTTTTAAATCATTCAAATCGGTTGAGCGGTGCTCCCGAAAATGTCGACAAAATATTTAATCCATGCATACATATATACTATATACACATCAATGTTTTCTGAGGTATTCCAAAATGTTCAGAAACCACTAAAACGTAAAAAATGCAATTTTCATTTTCGATTTTTGGACGGTTACTATAACTTACCCTACCGGAAGTTAATATTTTTTTATTCAGCAAAAATTACATAATATTTCAATATGCAACCACAGAGTCGTTCACCCAAGTCGATAAAATAAACATTTTATTTTCAATTTCTGCGTCTCCTCCAATAATAAAAATTCTCGCCAGGTATAAAAAATCACATCATTAATAACTCAATCAAAACTACTCAATCAAAAATCTCGTTATAAATCTAACGTGAATAAAAGTCATAGACGACGTAGTCGAATGTAAAATATAAAATGTCCAGCAAGCTGAAGAGAACGAATAAAAAACAAGTTTTTAATTATACAGTGTCAGTGTAACATGTATTTATGGGATGCTACTAATTAATTCTCAAAAGAAGTAAATTTATTGTTTAGTGTCGCGTTAATGTAGTTAATCTATTAATGAGGAACGCCGTCGCTTATAATCGAAGAAATTAGTGGACAAAGTTTGATTGATAATAAATGAATTTTTTGGTGCTAAAATTTAAAATCACATATTAACATAATTGTTAGGAGTTTGATTTATAATAATATGTTTTTTGGATGACAAAAAAAAATTAGTCACATGTTTGAGATCTAAATTTTCACGTTAGCGCTAACAATGTATCTTCTGCCCATTAATTTTATAACGTGACAGATCATTAGAACAAACTGTAACGATTGCATTTCTAGGAAAATATTTTTCCAGAATTTTGTTGAATTCATATAGTATTAACACGTTCGGAGACAGTACAGTTTCAGTAAAGTAAAAAAAATCATTTTATTTTTAAATTGTCTGATATTTGATTAAACACCGTTTATAAGGGTAGTCTGATTATCAAATTTTAATATGATGAATACTATAGCATTCACGTCAAGTATTACGCTTCTAGCTTACGCAAAGTGCTTGCCCAAACTAATTTGCGACCACGACAAAAATTAAGATAATATAAAAATGCCTAAAGAATCAGTTAGACATTACCTTGGCAGGTATAATAATTACAAAAATTCAAGAATATATAAAATTAAATTCAAAATAATTAGTTTTAAAATTTGAATGCTATGGCATACATGTCATTTTGCATCTCAATGAAAATGAATGCTATATTACACAAAATTCCGAAATTAGTTTTGAACGAATCATATTTTAGAATAAGATTTAGGTATAATAATAATATAATATATGTATGATTTTTATTTCAACTCTTTTTTAGGTTGGCAACTTTTTTTTCATTCAATAGCCTTTGCATTCAAGTTAATGTATTTTGTAAATAGTTTTCACAAGACACAATATTAATTAAGAAATGGTTCTATTACAATTTTCACGATTTTCTTTAGGCTCTAAAAAGAAATAAATTATGAAAATAAATCTACACTAGTGAAAACGTTGAAACAAAACATTAATTAAAATTTGTGAGTTTATTTTGAGTGTATCAGATATTAAAATTAGGTAATAGATATTTAGGTATTTAATACTATGATTTTTACTTCAATGCGTTTTGTTTGATTCTAGAAATTACTAGTTAGTGCATATATTCGTGAATAGTTTTACGCAAGAAACAATTTTTTTAAAGAAAGATTACTTACTACTGCAATTTTCACGATATTTTAGATTTTACTTTGTAAATTTTCACATTTGTTTTGACGAACGAATAAGACAGACAAGACAAACTAAGACAATTTATTTTTCATACGCTTCCATCAGAATATTTTACGGTAATAAAAGAAGATCAAGCAATTACATTAAAATTGCATACGAAATAAGTTTTTGCATAAGTCCGTTATCGTAAAGACGCCACAAATGCAACCGCCAAAAAACCGAAACGCAAGGTTTGAAAATGAAGATTCTGCGGTCGAAGTTGATAATAAATGCCAAAGCATTCTTTTTGAGAAAAAAAAATTTTTTTGAGTATGATTAAAATTTTGGATTTTAATCATACATTTATCATGTATCATTTTTATCATTATTTTTTAATTGAAAAATTTATAAGCATACTCTAATGATAATATTTTTTAAATAGTTCTTGAAAAGCTTCCTCACTGTTTGATGCCTTTGGAAAATTGCACTAAAGATATTATTTTTATTTCTTCTAAATTTTTAGCCAATTTTACCGTTTGTATATATGAGCTTGACTATTGAAATGGTTATTTGAAATATATATTAGTTTGACGCATTTGGAATTTTATTCTTTCCACTCGCGAATTGCAGAATTCATATGTATTTTGCCTCCAGAGCGCCGGCATCCGAGTAGGAAGGGTTAAGTTTATTATTTCAATGTTTTGTAATTTTATTTTCTTAATATTCTGTTGATATTTATATTTATAATTTTGTATTTAGGTTTAATTTTTTATTTTTGTATTATTCTCAAAAAAATTGTATTATAAAGCCTAAATAAAGTTTTGATCGAAATTATTTAAAATTTGAAAAAAAAAAGAATTTACAGTAAAGATGTTAGTGCAACACTATTTGTTTTTAATTCTCAACAGATTTCACAGATTTCACATTTTGTATTATTTATTAGGGTATTGAAAACGTTAATAGGATTTCTATAAGCATACTATAATAATATTAATATTTAAATAGTTCTTGGAAAGCTTTCTCACTATTTGATGCATTTGGAAAATTGCACTAAAAAATCTAATATTTTCAGCATTTTTTTTGGTAAATTTTCAACCGATTTTACACATTGTATACACACAGACAATTAAAATAATTGAAAACTTGAAAAAAAATCTTAATCACCTTTTAAGTTTCAATTATTAATAAAGTGCATATCAATTAGTATTACTTAACCTTATAACATTAATTAAAACGTTAGATTTCAGGATTTTTAGTTTAAATTTGTTAATTGTATTAAATAAATATTGTATACAGCACTATTTCAGAGAAAATGTTATTTTAAATAATTTATGTTATTATATTTGAAAATTGAATTATTACAAAATGTGTTTTTAATATCTGGGAAAAATATTTATATTGTCTCAAATATTATAACAATAAAAATGCTCGTATATTTCATTTTCTATAGTCAATTGATTATTGGAGCAATTACTACTATTTTAAACAAAAAATCTAACTTAATTTGCTAGAAAAATTTGCTTCAATATTTAATAATGGAATTACTACAAAATGTGTATTTATTAATTTTAAACAAAAATTATATTTATATAATATTTGGCTCGGATATTATATAATTCAAAACGTTCATATATTTATCTAGCTTGGAAAAAAATAATTATTCTTATGATTTGTTTGAATTGTTACAAAAATTTAACTTTTGTATGAAGACATTGTATGATCATACAAAATATTTCAGTAATTTTTAGATTTATTTATTATTATTTAGTTATTTATATTTTTAATATAAATAAATAGAACTGAAGAAAAAATAATAATTAAAAAACAAAAACTCACTTCCGGGAGAGGTGTAGTGGTTCGCAAAGAAAAAATGTTATGCATTTGACAACTTATACCAAAAAATTAAAAGTTTTTATTATTAACGTTAATATTGTTTTTGCACACACTAAAGTATTAATGATTTAATGAAATAGCAAAAAACACTTCTATCAATTTTTTCTAAATTTTATAAGCAAAATCTAGCCGATGGCTAATTTATTTCGTCTCAATATTATATATCTAGTTTTGAAGAAAAAAAATTTTGCTGAATTTTTCTGAATTATCACAGAAATATTTTATGTATATAATTATTATACACATACAAAACATTGCAAGGAATAAAGATAAATGATTAATATTGACGATTTATGCAAAAATTGATTTTTTTAGTAATAAATTAAGTTAATATTGTTTTTGCACAAACATTGAAACTATATAAAAATTCGGCACAAATATTAAAATAAAACATCCATGATTTTAACGAAAGTTTTAAAAACATTTCTATCAATTTTTTTTCAATTTTCATTATCTAACGAAAAATCAAAACCTTTATTCAATTTGTTAATTCAATATTTAATAGTAGAATTATTACATAATGTATATTTATTATTTTCAAAAAATAATTATATTGTGATTCAAATATTGTAACACCCAAAACGTTCATATATTGGATCTAATTTAGAAGAAACAATTATTACAAAAATATGTTTTGTAGAAAAATTATCATACATTGCTATATATAAGAGTGCAATGGATGAAGAACTGATACATATTTTGAATGTTATAAAAATTTAATGATTTTTATTTAGGAAATATAAAAACTTTCCACACATATTAAACTAACATATTCACGATCTCAACGACGTATTTAATAACAGTTCAATCTATTTTTTTTTCAATTTAAAACGTAAAATCTAACCAATCCCATTTATTCAATTTGTTATAAAAACTCTCCCACTTCAGCTAATTTATTCCATCTCAATATTATTTCAAGCACAAGAACTTTTTTAGTTCAATTCAATTCAAGCCGGCAAAGCTCAAAACTCGAAAGTTCAAAGCTTAAAGCTCGACTCTTCTAATATATATAGAAATTATAAAAATTTAATGATTTTTATTTTAATAACGTTAATATTGTTTCAGTTATAATATTTAAGCAATGTAAACATTATCGACGACAATTCATGATCGTATTTACTAACAATCTATTTTTATCAATATATTTTTTTTTCAATTTTAAACGTAAAATCCAACCAATCCCATTTATTCAATTTGTTATAAAAACTTTCCCACTTCAACTAATTTATTCCATCTCAATATTATTTCAAGCGCAAGAACTTTTTTAGTTCAATTCAATTCAAACCGGCAAAGCACGAAACTCGAAAGCTCAAAGCTCCACTCTTCTAATATATATAAAAATTATAAAAAATTAATGATTTTTATTTCAATAACGTTAATTTTGTTTTAGTTTTAATATTTAAGCAATGCAAACATTTTCCACGGCAATTCATGATCGTATTTATTTACTAACAATCTGTCTTTTTTCAATTTTTTTTTTCATTTTTTTTTTCAATTTTAAACATAAAATCCAACCAATCCATTTATTCAATTTGTTATAAAAACTTCACCACTTCAGCTAATTTATTCCATCTCAATATTATTTCAAGCGCAAGAACTTTTTCAGTTCAATTCAATTCAAACCGGCAAAGCTCGAAACTCGAAAGCTCAAAGCTTAAAGCTCGACCGCATTTGCACGAATCACAAAATCCACACTACTGTCTCCTCATAAGACTTATTGTTCAAAACTTTTGCTCCAAAATTATTTAATCTGATTAATATTTATGCAGAATAGCACTCACCTTTTGAAAAGTTTTTGGAACTTTAATAATCCTTCTAGAAATAATAATCCACAGGATGATAAAGCACTGTCACTTATACATAAAACACTTGTAAAGTAATGGAATTTGGGATAAAACACTTGAACACAACACTTTTGTCATAAACACACGATTTTAGTCAAACACTATTGTCACCAAAAATATTTATCAAATTTAAAAATAATTCTATTATATCACCTTTTATTATTATATTATCTTTTACGTATAGATAATATTCGAACGTAAAGCAACCTCTCCTCCCGGCGAGCGATACGAGACTGAAGTATCAAAGCCTTCTCGCCGCCTCGGCCGGTTCGTATAGAAGTCGCTTCGGGGATTGTCGGGCGCGTTCGGCTTGGCGTACGCGTGAAGTAGAAGGGAGAAAGTTTCCTTGATTTTATAATCGGCGCACTTTGTGCGTGCGAGAGTATATAGTGTCGTCGTGCGTACGGAAGGAATTCAGTGGTGATCCAGCTCCGATGATGCAACGAGGGGTTCATTGATAAATTCTTACAAAATAAAACATTGATAAAAATGTAAATTTATATATGTAACTTGCATATGCATGAACTATCATAAGTTCTTTCTTATTTTATTTAGTTAAATTAATTGTACATAATGAGCAGAATTAAAATTTTGCTTGTAAATAACATAAAATATTAAGAAATCGGTGTGTTAGAATGTGTTAGTAATCAGTCAATTTAATGAAAACAATATGGAATTATTCAGTCCTTACTATTCAACAAATCAAGTTCAAAGCCCAAGAAATGAAGTGGCTTATAGGAAGAAATTCGAAGCTCTCGCTGCATATTAAAGTACTGCTGTACAAATGCGTCATAAAACCCGTTTGGACTTACGGATTCGAGTTATGAGGATGCGCGAGCAAATCCAATATAGTAATTTAGTAATGATGCAAATATGTCAAAACAAAGTACTAAGAAATATAATCAATGCACCGTGGTACATAACTAACCACGCTATTCATAAAGATTTTGATATTCCATACGTCACAGATGTCATCAAGAACAGAAGCTCGATCTACCTCTAAAAAATTGAGTGAACTTTCCATCACTAAGAAGGCTGAAAAGATGCTGGCCAAGCGACCTAAAATGAAACACAAACTTCACTCATTGGAGTGAACTCTAAATAATTATTTCTTTTTTTTTAACTTCCCGTAGGGCAAGTTATAGTAATCGCAAAAAAATCGAAAATGAAAATTTTTATATATCTTTACGTTTCAGAGGTTTCTGAACATTTTGGCATAACTTAGAAAAAATGGATGTATGTGTGTGTGTGTGTGTGTGTATGTACGTGTGTGTATGTATGTGCGGATACAAATTTTCGTCGACGATTTCGGGAACACGGATCAACCGATTTGAATAATTCAAAAAACATTCGATTCGTATTGATAAGGAGACCTGCTGATTAGTTTTTGGCGAAGGCAGGTCTAGCCGTTCCGGAGATACGGAGAAAAAAGTGCCGAAAACGGTAACTCAGTTTTTAAGAGAACGGAGCGTCCGATTTGAATAATTCAAAAAACATTTCACTTGTATTGACATGATGAAGAATCGATCAAATTTTCATGAAGGTAGGTCTAGCGGTTTCGGAGATATGGAGGAAAAAGTAAAAAAATGTGCCATTTGGCGGTCAAAAATGATCATTAGACATATGCACATCAAATTATCAGATATTTTATAGAGATTTTAACAATAAGTATAAATTTTGTTAACATTCCTATGGGTTCCGTACCAATGCTTATGCGTTAGACAGCGACGCGGCGCTTACGCGCTTTATATTTTGTCCTTATGCAGTTAAAGCAGTACGATTGCTTTGAAAAAAAAGTTCAGATCTTCCACAATATGTCAAAATAAAAAAAACATTTTTTAAAAAAAAAAAAATTAAAAATTCTTTTTTTTAAAAAAAAAAATTTTTTTTTTAAAAGTAATTTTTTGTCCAATTTATAGTTTCTCAAAAATCTTATTTTTTCAAAGTAAATCTTTTTCAAAAATGTTAATCGTTTTTAAAAAAATAATAATTTTTGTTACGGGAAGTTGCAGCAATTTGCCTTAAGGCACGATGCCTTAATTGCCTTAAGACAGAATTCCACTTACAGCTAGTTTTTTTTCTTTTATTATTATTATTATTATTATTATTTTTTCTTTTTTTTCTTTCGATTCCTCTTGTTTGTATCACAATAGCTTATAAGATTGAATTATATCTTGATTGCTATTTTAATAAATAAATAAATAAAAAATAGCCCTTACCAGCAACTCGGTGCCGCATTCTGACGAAAACGTACCTGCTATAAACTTGACGTTATTGTGTATGAGTATATGTTAAGCAATTTGTTTGGACATTAAAAACATGCATTTATAATAATATCAAAATAATGTAAATTGTCTGCAGTATTGTCTACTTACGGGGCGGCACCGATTTCAAACCAATCTACTTTACCAGCTGTAAACTTGATTTCATTATGTATGTTATGCAATGTGTTTGATATAAATTTGTGGTCATTGAAGGATATACACTTATAATATTAATTTATTTTTGATTATTTTATAAGAATGGTGACGTTTAAAACAATTTCCAAAATGCATAGCTGTTTGATTTTGACATGTTTTACAATAAAATGTTGTTCGCCGCCTTCCTCCTGGTACTTTTCTGTCAGTACAGACAATACGATCCCTTTTTCTTTCTCTCGCATTTAGAATATGCCACTGATTAGTCGGTATATTTGTTTATTTTTGTGCTACCATAATGGTTTGTTTTTTCTATTATATTGACTAATAATTCATTTATAAAATATAAAGTAAAATAATCTATTGGATGTCTTATATTGCTTGGTATTTGTAGTCGGAGTGTTTGTTGATGTATGTCAAACTCGATTATTGGAGGAGAATCGACACATTCGCTAATGTCATTCTGCTCTTTATTTTTTTTGTCGAACTTCTTCTTTTTGTTGGTTGGATAATATCATCATCACATTCATCACTATCTTCGGTGCAAATAGTAATTTCGTCAAATTTGTTTGTATGAATGTCTAGTTGAAACTCATCTTTACTTCTGCTTAATTCACAAAATTTACCAGTCGCTTTGCCATATTTAAAAGCGCTCGGACGTTTTAAATATTAAAAAAAAGACTATATAGCAAAGAAAAAGGCTAAAAATACTACTAAAATAACTTAAAATTATTTTCAAAATACAACAGTGTTTATCACTAATTTATTCAACTTTTTGATGCAGACGTTATATTTTCGATATAAAGATATGTTGCCATGTAACTAATTAGTCATTATAATCCACAAAAGTTGCACGTTATACATTAATTTAATTAATTTTTCATTTATATAATATAAAATCATAACCAATACGAGCTTTTAACAAGCTCTAAAACAGTTTGAAGTCTGATTCTGATGAGCTTATACATCCATGCATATCGAAACAAAACGAAAACTGTTTATAAGTAATTTGATTCGAATATTTTATGACCAAGTTGAGTGCGAAACCGACGACATTTCGTTTTATGCATATTGCAATTGTAATAAAATCAAATATACACAACAATCAAATAAAAATTCATTGCGTTTTACAGCCATGTGCTTATGGCTAAAGTGGTAATATATTATTCCTCCTTATGCATGAACGAGATTGTAAATCAACAGAAAATGAAAATATTAAATATAATTTTATCGCTTTATCAACTGGGAACGTAAATCGATAAATTTTATACGGTGTCGATAAATTCTAAATTTAATCCTTGTAATGCATAACAAATTGCGTTTATTTATAAAAATATTAATTAGGTACAAAGCATATGAAAAGAACTTTTATGCAAATAATAGATTTTATCTTTAGCTTATTTAGCAGCGTACCCGACTTACCAGGGATACTGGGTTCAAGTCATTGTGCTCACATATAATTGTCATTAGAATAAAATTAGAAGAAGAAAAAGCAAGATTTTCAACGGAGAAATTAAGATTTAGAAGAAAAAACTGAAGAATGAGCACCTCAGTTGTAAATAAGCAAGTACAGAATTTGTATAACAAAATAGTATAAAATATAAAAAAAATTAAATGTTGTTGGTGGCGAGAGTACCTCCATACCATAAAAACTCCATAAAAAATCCTTAACCAAAAACTACATGTTATGATATCAAAGTCTCATATTGTATTGTGTCTGCACAAATAAATGTATTAGAGTTAAATTGTTGACTATATTTTTGTTATTAAAATTGTTTGCGAATAATGTCCACTTGATATCATGATATTAAGCTAAAATGGCCTTGTAGAAGGACTTGCTGTAAAAATAATAAAAATTCAGAATGATATTATGCAAGCATGGTAAAAATACATCACAACTAGAAAGGATGAGTAAAGCTGTTAAAAGCAACTATTACATAATGCCTTTATAATAGGAAATTTTTTATAAAAAAAAAGTTAGCTGTGGTTTCTCAATAGATAAATCTAATATGCAGAAATAAACCATTTTTGTTTCCATCTATTAACACACTTTATGCGGGAAGAGTAGTTCTACCCGATATACGGGCTGTCGCTTAAAGGCAGGCATCGGTAGCAACATTAAGCTATTATATTTGCATATTCTTAGTGCAAAACTCTATATTTTATATAGATATTTAATTTATATTTATTATAGTTGAGACGCCAATATAATTTATTATTTAACCAGTTAACTGTGATGCTCTCACTGAACTGTGCGCAGAGTTTTGTGACATTAGAAAAATCGAGATAAAATGATTTTGAGGTGAAACTTTTATTAATCATTTTATACTTCTTAGCGTCAAAATATTTTAAACTACTTGGGATTTAAAAATATTTAATGTTTTTTTTTTCATAATTTTGCCATCGAAGAAGCCAATGGTCAGCGAGTCAAGTAAAGCTCGACGAGTATAATCATCAAGATACAAAATTCTTCTACTTCTTCAGAACGAGTATATTCGTCAATCCCAGGTTAACCGGTTAAAGTTTTCAGGTGTTTCAGGTAGAAGTCCATATGTTTTTTCCTACAAGGATCGTTATGGAAACCTGTAGATCACAATCTGTTAAAACGTAAAAGCTATGATAAATTTGCATAAACTAAAAATTCAATTTTCTTCCCGCATGCTCATATCTCAAAACAAATTCCAAGGCATTCGATTTCACGCGCGTTATTCATGCATAATGCTTAAAGCGAACGAATATAATTGAAAATAAAATCCGTAAATGAAACAATAAGTGAATCAAAAGGAACCGTTTTCACAGTTAAGGAATATCCATAAACAGCAAGGCCTCCAGCTGTTAGGAGGAAAAGATGATGTATACTAATTGTCAAAAATGCAATTAATACAATTATCAAATTTGCATGACCTCGTGAAACAAACATGGATATTATCTATGTGATTGTCTATAATCATTAGTATTTTGAACTGCAATCAAAACTTATCTTAGTGTTATGACGTAGTGTAAGATGTTATTATGTAATTCCATAATATTATTAGAAGGCAACCCAGTGGTTGCCTCTCTTTGTGATGAGATTGTTATTAGATATTTCTAATCCCGATGTAACATATTACAGCAATGCTCCGAAAAGATATTGCACTTGATGTCATATTTTCAATTTGGTCCATATTTTTAAGTAAAAGCTGATATCAATTCTACTTGATATCGAGCTGACCAAGGCGGGAATAGAACACAGAACATTGCGGTTTGCAGACTAAACTTTCTCCACGGCAACTTGGTCTATTTATATCTATACTTAATTGAGTAAAAGTAGTGTTTTATTTGATTTTATATTTATTATATTTGATCCCTTTTTTCATCAATATACTTTGATATTTGATATAACATTATATGTAAATTATTGAAATATTATTAAACTAGTGGTGCATGGCATTGTGCTTTAAGACAAATTGCTAGAACATTCCGTACCGTAATTTAAAATTCTGAAAAAAAAATTCTAAGCGATCGCGCTGCGTAGCTATTTTAGAGATATACAAGCCCGTAAGCGCCATTCGCATTATAAAAATTAACACAATAATTAGAAATGTAAACAAATTTTTTATTGTTATTTTTTAAACTTTTTTTTATTGGTACTACAAAGCTCCTAGACCTACCTTCCTAAAAATGTAATCAGTTCTTCAGTTCGTAATTTTTTTTTTGAATTATTGAATATACTAAATTTCCATGTGTGTCACGTTTTGTCCCGATCAATAAGATCAATAATTATTTTTAGTATGACAACGCAGTAGGTCGCGATTACAAAATAAAATTTTGATATGATTTTGTTTTTAAATTATTCACCTTAATGTACCTGCAACATTTCATTCAAATCAATGATAATCTGAAGAGAATCGCAATTATAAAAAAAGTAATTATAAAATATACACCGGAAGATAATATTGGAACTTGCCTGAAGAACACAGTCTACTTTAGCCGAAGCTTTATAAAATCTTAAACACATTCAGCTAAATATTAACATTTTTAATTTGCTTGGAGCAAATTATTCTCTAATGTCATTGAAGAGGAATAATCTGCACTACTATTTACAGGTGTTACGAAGGACTTTATTATGGAATATTTAGCGAAAAATATAAAATTAATCGAAAACTCAAATAAAAATTATATTATTTACACGTGACATTATAAATATCAAACAAAAATGATAAAAAAATATTAAATCTGATTGGGAATTGAACCCCGGAGCAAAAATTAGGAAATTAGGAATAATCTGCACTACCGATCACACTATTATAAAAATATGAAACAAAATGCCAACAAAGTTTTAGTAATACAATAATTTGTACCAGAGCCAAGTAATAAAAAATAAGGAAATTCAAAATTCTTGTATTTTTATTATAAACATATTCATTTATGGAAACTCTTCATACATTTGTTCTTCGAGCTGAATAAAAATCCTATTGATATATAGTATATGCTATATCTAACTTTATAAATCGCGTCTTAACCAAACAACCTCCTGTTTCAATATTATTATTGCGCACACATTCTGTTCATGTAAATAATCCGAATTTAAACATAATAAATTTAATTAAATAACCCAAAAGTATTTTATCGCCGACAACAACAGCAAAAAATATAAGTAAATATGCGAACGAACGGTGAGTTGAAGCCGGCACCCTAAATCAAAAATGAAAATAGAAAAAATATACATTTATTTAATATAACGCGCGCATCCTTTTATTCACACCCCAGAAAAGCCGCAGTCACAAATTATAAATCGTTTTCGAAAACTGACGAGATCGGGTTTTGACAAGCGCTCATATCGGACCCCTCTAATAGTAGACCGACAGCTGATGTAAATTTCGTTAAAGAAAATATAATAACAATAATATTTAATTAATATAATTATTATCATTTAGTTCATTGATTTCATACTGATTTATTATTATTAATATTTAATTCAATATATTTAAACCCAGGTAAACATATATTTTTGAATATAAGTATATATTGTTTGAACTTTGATAATGTTCTAAAATATTATTTTTAATAATAAAATATTCTATGTTTAAAGAATTTTTTTATTTTTATCTAACATCTAGAATAGTAAATAAATTCAATTATTGTTATGAAATATAACCTAGTTAAATCTATATATGCCTAGAAATTTGAAGTATATTTGTATCGGTTGTTTAAATTATGATAATGATTAAGGACTTGCTATTTGTATTGATATTTTTTATATACCTTCTACATATGAGGTATTGATATTTTTTATATACCTTCTACAAATTGAATATTGGTATTAAATATAATTATGATATGATTATGTTATAATTATGGTATAAATATGATAAAAATATTAATTTATTACTTATCCGAATTATACAGAAAATTGCAATCGAAATAAAAATCGCGCCTAAAAGAAATTTGATATTCATCCACGAATTTTCAGATATTAAATCTATAAATACTTCAGAAATTTAATAAATATTTAATTTATTATATATAATATACGAAACTAATTACAGTAGAACTCCAATTATCCGAATTAATGGGGACCGGGACCCATTCGTGTAATTAAATATTCGGATAATCGGAGTTTTTTTTTAAAATTGCCATTGGAGAGAAAAAAAGTTACGTTTTGATATTGCACGATTTTTTTATTGAATTAAATGAAAGAAACATGACATTTTCACATGTTTTAAATATAAATAAAATGTACTCAAACGAGTTAAAAAAAAAAAAGTACAAGTTTAGAAATAAAAATCATTGTTTTGTAAACATCTCCGTCAAATCAAAACAAACAATATGCCTACACTGGCTTTGCGGAAGAATAATAGCGCACTTAGACTTTTTTTGGACAATTTTTTTTCTGAAAGTGATTCGGATAATTGGCGATTCGGATAGTCGAAGTTTGGATAATTGGAGTTCGGATAGTCGGAGTTCGGATAATTGGAGTTCTACTGTAATTAAAAGTTATTATAAACGTAAAAAGAAAATTTTTGAAACTTTTGTATATCATATACAAAAGTTTTATAAAATTACAAAGTTATTTAAATGATTTGATATTAAACCAAAATTAGTGTATAATATATAGGATGTCCCGGAACTCAACGCCAAGCAGAAAGAGGGTAATGTTCGTGGCTATTACGTAAAAAAATAAAAACAAAATTCCATGTGGTTTGAAAATTATGAGCTTTTAAGTGCAACCTAGTGTTTTGGTAAAACTGTGACAACTTTTTGGTTATTGTGGTTAATTTATAATAATTTTGTTTATTTAAACTTTGGATTTTGTTTATTTAAACTTTGGATACGCAACCGTAAATAACATTTCTGGGACCATAGTTAAGCATGGGGACGTAAATGCTTCAAGTTTGCAAGAAGTAAGACTATTTGTCAAACTTTGAATTTGAAACTATCAAAATTGCTCTACTTTGAAGAAGCCGCGTTTAAAAAAGTATACTAAAGCTTGTTGGCACGTTCCATCAAAAGTTGGCGCATTTAATCAGGATTGCAAAATGGTACAATATTTGATAGCTTCATAATAAGAAAAATTATTAAAAAACAAAATGTCAATGCAAAAATTTCTGGTAAATTAAATATCGTTTATACGGAATAAGTAATATATTCACCATCAGCTGCCTCTCTATTTTCGTTCCATCAAACTACCCTCAGGATAGGCGTTATTTTGGAGAAAGGGGTCGATTTTATTCCAATCGACCCTCGACAGAAAGGATTACACTCGTTTTTTGAATTGTCTAGTCCTGTTTGACATACATATCTTATTTAGGGTATAATTGTACCAGACGCGGCTTTTGAATGGGATGTGCGATGTTTGTAATACGATAGGTGTTTTAGCGCACATAATATAATACAGACAGATAGCAAAACGATTTTGTAACGAGCAGGGTGGTGCCGGAGATAATTTCATGCAGTGAATAAATTTATGGGAAAATTTTGATGATATAATATTTATTAGCGATGGATGGGAAGATGAAGTCTTCTTTTTGACAGGTCATAATATAGTTTTTTTTAAAAACATTGACTGTCATACTATGAATAAAACAACGCAGTATAACCAACGCCATTTGAATATTCGTTCGAGTAAAAAAATAACTAGTGGTGCATGGCATCGTGTCTTCAAACAAATTGCTAACACTGTCGGTACTATAACTTAACCTTGTCCACTCGCGAATTGCGAGATTTATATTTATTTTGCAGCCGGAGCGAAAATAGATAGAGGCAATAGTTTATTTTAGAATTATGAATATTTAAAAAAAAACTACTTTTTGTAAATTTTGATATTTTTAGACTTTTCAAAATTTTTGGCTTTTTTTAATTTTTGAAAAAAATCGACTTTTTGAAAATTTTGAAAATGCTATTTTTTTGAAAACCTTGAATTATTTTGATAATTTTTTGGAAAATTTGTTTGATTTGTTTGTTTGTTTGTTTGCATTTTCAGTCATTTTGATCACAAAAAATTCATAAATATAATTGTCTTTCTCAATAAAATTTATTATTGAAGGCAAAAAAAGTAAAAACAAAGCAAGTGAACTGTCAAATATATATCTATGGGGAAATATCGAATCAAAATATTTTGATGTATTCTCCCAATGTAAACAGTATTGCGGCTGTAATTTATGATTGTTCCCGATGAAATGAATTTAATCTCAAATATGTATGTTAATTTTCGTGTGATTTGGAAGTCGGCAGAGTCAATATTTGACCATCATTTTAAGATAAAGAGCGCGTTCAGTGAGCGAAAGCAAATACTGTCGCGTCCTAATTAAATACGGCGAAGAGGACTTCGCGCTTTTATATTTCACGTAATTTGTTGAAACAACGACTCCGAATACAATGGATCGAGATGAGAATAAGAATTTTACGTAGTTCTACAAGGAATTGGAAAAATGTTAACACAAAGAGATCCCTTTTTTATTCTGCAAAAGTTTGTAGACAATGGAAAATACTTGTTTAATATTTATGATTTATTTTTAGCAAAAAAAAAAAATCAGTGCGATATTTAGAATTAATTAGAATTCGAATCACTTGTAGTTAATTAATTTTCTTTGCAGAATAAATAAAATACTAAATGGAGCAAAACTTTGTATTTTTTGCTGAATCAGACCTACAAGTTATCTTTACCACTTTGTGGATATTTTTCACATTTATATATTGTCTTTTCTGAGACTTGGAATTAAAATCGCTTAATTAACAAATTGCTTGTGGTATAATTAATGCCATCTTCACGACTATTAATATCTCACTTTAATCTATTGATCTTTTCGAAACAAATTAAGAAAAACTCTAATTAAACAAATTAAGGCAGTAAGTGAAACTAAGCTCAAGTTGTGATTTTTACTTCGTCGTTTCAGTTTCAAAATTTTTTAAATGCAATTATTTATGACTTTTATTGACATTTTGCAAGTTTATCTATCTATTATATTTTATTTGGTTTGCATTATCAAAATGAAACAGCAAGATTATAATTGCTTAAGCGGAATACCATTATTGAATGTAATAATTTGAATTTGTTTTTCAATTAAATAAATATATCTACTTTAAAGCTCAATATGAACTAGAAACTTTGTTTATAAATTTAAGTTTACTATATATATATAAAAAGAGTAAATTATTTTCCAACAATAGTAAGTTAATAGTGATTAATTATAGCTCACGTGAAAATCATTTTCAGTATAAACAATTATTCAAACATAATCATTAAACAAAATATATTAGGTCAAAATTATGAAATACTAGATATATATCGAATATATAATTAGAACTTTCAGAAATTTTATGAAATTTAATTTATTACAATAAATTTGAAATCATACAATTTTTACTTCTATAAGCTCAAACACGTCAGCATTTTAATTATGTAAGTAAATTATAAAAGAAAATTTTGAATTAAAAATTGCTTTGTATTTTGAAAAAGTTCTTGAGATTTTTGTTATAACAAAAATTATCACAATGTAAGATTTAGACTTTTTTTCTTCAATATTAAGTTTAAATAATATTTTATGAACTCCTTCCGTATTAAATGCTATAATAAAGTTTAACCTGTAGATGTTAGATTAGAGTACTTTTGTTATTCCAGACTATACAGAACAAATGTAATGTTCTACTTGAAAGGTGTCGCATAAAATTTTACAAACTACATAAAACAGAGTAATAACATAGGCTTAAGTCAGGGTGCTAATTTGATTTATATTTCAAAGTATTATAATAGCAAAATATTCAATTTTATTAATAGATTGAAAATATAATTATGTTTTTGTGTCAGATTTTACCTACATGCTTTTTTAAATATGTGTCATATATTTTGAATATTCAAAAATATTCGCCCGATATGAATGGTTGGTTATTGTTAACTAAAACCAATTTTATAGTGAGACTTGCACTGATCAAACCGAGTAAGCCACTAACAGATATTATTCAACAAAATAGACTAGTGTATTATTAGTATATAACTATATGAAGAAGCTCACTCACTGAGAATTTTTACCCCAAATGTACGGATTACAATAATATTAACATCCAGGCCAATTTACAAAAGTTTAATATGACAAACAGGCTATGCCAAACTATAACCTAATCAACTCATATTATAATGAAAATCGGAACATACTTATATTATTTTTGTAATACATTTTTTAACATAATTGTTATGTACTTTATTAACTTTTATTAAATATTGTTATGTGTTTTTTTATGAAAATGTTAAACTTTTCCATCTTATAACAATTTTTATCACATAAGGTAGATAAAATATTGTAAGACAAAAAGTCTTTACAAACTGTAATATTAAATGTATGTGTAAAACTTATTAATTAATATATGTTATGTATCTGTCTATCTTCTAAATATGTGGTTATTTTTCTAATAATGAGTCATTAACAATTACACAAGAAAAACACGTTATGCCAATGGTATTTTTACTTCATTAGTAAATGGAGATTCATATTTAAACTCATATTTGAACAAAATCTGCAATGTATAGAAAAACCTAAAGCTTATTACAGATGTCGAGTGTAAAAAGAAAATAATTCCTTTTAAATAAAATTTTATTAATTAATACATCTTCCTAGAACTAATCAAATCAGCTAATAACATAAACTTCATGCTCTGCTTTTGAGCTTCGTATAACAAAACTAAAATGAGCACGGCTAGAAAAATAGTTCAACTTTAATTATAATGAAAAAAGAGAGATGCAGTCTGCAGAAAACGCGTCTAAATAAAAAGCGGCATTTAATTTGATTTCAAGTACTGGTCTTTCTCGTCACGCGTTTTACATATAGCGTATCATCAAAGGCACTGCATTTTGTTTGAAAAGTTAATACTGACCTAATTATAGAAGTTAAATAGAAAATGTTGTGTAATATTTTATATATGTGACCCTTTGATGTAACCGAAATCCGTGTATTTCGTATATGATTTTACATCAAAGAATTTCATGATCAATTGGCCTTACTTTTGTGGCAAGTTTGTAGAAAACCGCAGATGAACTGAACTGTTTGAACTTAATAATCAGGATCAAATAAGAGGTGAAATAAAAATTATTAAAATATTATTTTTATCATCCGGGCAATATTCGTTCCGAATATATTCGTGTTTATATATTATATTTACCTTCAAGAAATATATAGGAACTTATATAAATCATGTCAATGGAACCTGATACATGTTATTGATTTTATGGATTTTTTTGCATTAAATAATGTTATAGATTTTAATAATTATTTAAAAATAATACATGCTTTTACAATATTCTTGCCGTGACATTATTCCAGTTGTATGTGTTTTTAAGCAATGCACGCTAATATAATAATTATTATTGAAGTAAAACTTTAGAAGTAAAACTTCTTTAGGCGCGACTAGGGTGTGAATCCGTACAAAAGCAATGGAAGTCCGTTACGGTCGAAATGTTCGTCATTCGCTCTCGATGAGATTATTTCTATACGGGTCGATTGTGAATGAATGTATGTTAATTTTAATTACATGAAGTTCTTCAAACACAATTACATGATGAGTGAAGTTGCGAAAACAATATTTGTTTAGGCGTTGTTTAAAATAATCCACTGTGTGAACAAATATTATAGAATTTATTAATCAGCAATTACTTCATTTCTCTAATGAAGGTTCATTTCTAAATGGTAATTACAATGACAAACCGATCATGTCATATTAAAGTATGACTTTAATAACATTATTGTTTTTAAATATTATACATATTTTTATGCTATTATAAATATATAATTTATAATTTATTATTATATAAATGTGTATAATGGTTGACACTAATAAATATGTCCATCACGAGTGTTACTATATTACTAATGAACATTATTCAAAATTGTTATATGATGTATTTATTTAGTTTTACTTCAATCGCGTGTGAACCTTACGCGCACTCTTTTTTATACCTATTAGTATAATTATTACATAAATAAATATTGGAGAATGCAATATAAGATTATTATTAGATATTGCTAGCAGTTATATATATTTAAGTAAAGCTTGAAAGATTATTTAAGTTTTCACTTGTAAATGTAAATAATTTAAATATATATTTTCAAATGAAAACTGATATTGCGAACATCAGATTGTCTGAGGCGAGAATAGAATCTGGAAATTTGTCGATGACAAAACTTTAACCACTTGAGCCACAAGTAAGCTAATATGTTATAAAGCAAAATATATTGAAGAAATGGCATTCAAATTTATTTAATTGAATGTCTATAATTAAAATGAATATTCACATAAAATATGTTCAAGATATATTTATATTTTAAACCGTAGGCACATTCCTTTGTGCAGGTATATTTTTAGAATACTTCAATTCCTCCTAGGTGCAGGTATTAAAAATAAATAAATAATATTAAACACTTAATACAATTCGAAATATATTCCAAAAATACCAAATCAGTTATTATCATTTCCTGTGGGCGTATTTATACAACGATCCTGAATAAACAATCGAATTATTTTTATCCCATTGATAAGCTCAGAGCAAATCATATGCAAATAGATTTCAGGCCGCACTAACAAAACACTTATGTAGTAAAAAGCCTGCAACGAGAGGGTTTATTTTATACCAGCTCATAACCGGCCAGCTGTTTGTCATAAACATGATTCAATTATAAGAGACTAAAGTTTTTTTGATTGTAAGATGTGATAGAAAAAGGTTTTGCATCATATACATGTAGATCTTTACAGAAAAGTTTTGCTATAACATGATTGATTATAAAAAAATATTCGATTGTGAAAAACGCACAATTTTGATCAATTTAGTGGTTAGCACTATGAGATTTTAATCAAAGGTCTAAGGCATGGCATCCACATCCAGCAACCTGATGTCAAACAGTAGTGACAACTTGAAAATATAGATAGCGATATGGTTGCAAGTGAAAATAGCCCTTATCCGTTAATGCTGCAACAATAAGAAAAATTATCACTATTTTAGAAATTGTAATATTATTCATAAATCCATGTGTTTCTAGATTTTTTTTTATTGAAGAGCAATCACAACTATTCTCAGCGTTCTATGAACAATTGCAATGTATTTCTATTTCTTATAGTTTTATTAAATGTCCTAAAAGTTTTATTAAATACAGCATTATTTATTCTTATTTTTTTGGCCGGAACGACGATTTTTTGATATACATTCATTGATCGACATATCTGTAACTTCGTTTGTGAACAATTGTACATGATTTATATTTTACTTTAACCCTTTGCTCTCGTATGCCTGCTCTCAGCCACCACACCATATATGCATTACAGCATACAGTACTTATAATACATAACTTTTATATAAAACATATTACTAGATAAGTGTATTTGTATTGAGATATATCTAAAGTTCACAAAACTGTCGCTAAAACTTTTTTATACATCTAAAATTTGCGTGTTATGCATTCCTGCTACTCTATCGACAGAAATTAATTTCGAGTAGTACGATACCCATCTCCAATCGAGGGCAAATTTGAAATATATATCAATAAGTCTTGCTATAATATACCAAATATTACTCTTGATAAAAATTTTGTATTTTTGTCTTGAAATGAGTAGGTAATAAAATCTGTGCATTAAAAAAAAGTAATAACGCCAAATAGATCAAGGGCAAAAGCGTTTGATTAAAAGCGTTAACTCTATTATTGTGAGAGTTTCTTTTACAATTATTATTATGTCGTTCGCCTAATGGATTTATAATTATCTTACAATAAAATTCTGTTAAAAATCAATAGCAAATATTTTCGTGCCGTTGAATTATATTGAGAAATGAATAAATCCCGCCGATAATGGGTTTTGCTTGTAGAGTCAAAAGTTTCTGATCGGCGTCTCGGTGACGTTAAGCTATAAACAGCTTCTAACTGCGAACTGAACCGTTCAACTAAAATATATAATCGCATTTACTCTTAAGCCTATATTGGCAATGCCAAGACATAGAAGGTCAATATCCCCTGTCGAATCATTTTATATTTATTCGATTTTAACGACATATAAATTAATATAAATATTTTAAATCGATTACGAATTAAATTCAAATTGAAGCGAAACAATGGTGAAAGCAATTCCAATTTGTTCAGGAGTAATTCTATTATTAACTTCCCGTAGGGTAAGTTATAGTAATCGCAAAAAAATCAAAAATAATTTTTTTATATATATCTTTACGTTTCAAAACTTTCTGAACATTTTTGCATGCCAAAAGAATTGATGTATGTGTGTGTGTGGGCGGATACAAATTTTCGTAGACGATTTTGGAAACACGGGTCAACCGATTTGAATAATTTAAGAAACATTCGATTCGTATTGATAAGGAGACGAGCTGATTAGTTTTTGGCAAAAGCAGGTTGAGCCGTTTCGAAGATACATGGCAAAAAGTGCCAAAAACGGTAACTCAGTTTTCAAGAGAACGGAGGAACCGATTTTAATAAATCAAAAAACATTTTACTTGTATTGACAAGATAAAAACTGATTAAATTTGTGGGAAAGCAGGTCCAGTGGTTATGGACTCTCAATAAAAATATGTTTAAAACATGTCATTTGACGGTCAAGAATGTTTATTGGGCTTATAATTAGGCATCAAATTATCAGATATTTTATAGAGATTTTCATAACGTGTACACATTTTGTGTAATTTTTTTGGGTTCCGTACCAAGATTTTTAATTAGGGTACGGGAAGTTCCAGCAATTTGCATTAAGTCACGATGCCATGCACCCCACTTGTTCACTTTTAATTCATAATGAAGAGGAGGCGTGGTGATTATTTTTTGGTAAAGATAGGCCCAGTCGTTTCAGAGGAAAGTAGTTAAAATTATAAAAAATAACAGTTATTGAGAAAACAGAGCATCCGACTCGAATGATTCAAAACACATTTTGCTTGTGACGAAATGATTAGTTTTTGGGTAAAGCATTTTTTTCAAAAATTCAATTTTTTTTAATTATCAAAAAATATGCGAATTATAATTTTATTTTCAGCTAAAATTCTGAAACACACTTAAAAATTTCAAATAAAAAATTTTAACTATGCAATTTCGTTTATACAACTCTTTAAAAAATTAAACAAGTTTCTCCGTTCTCCACTTGTTCAAGTTTTGTTTATTTGCTTTTCATGAAAACATCTCTAAACGTCGTCGTCCAATTTGCGAATAATGAATGTTACAGTATCCATAATGATCTATTTGAAAACATTCAGTATTTATTATCGTTCATCTATAATATAGTTTTGAACTATCAAACTTTCTAAAAAACTGTGTTTTTGGTCCACATTATATAATTGTACCATATAAATTGGTTTCTTGATGTGCAAGCATTTATTTTTCCATATTACGTCTCTTGCTTTAGAGTAATAAATATTATAACATTACAATTTTGTTTAAAAATATTTTATTCCAACCATTTCATTTCTGTTATATTCTCTCCTTATCAAAATGATAAATATCAAAGTTGCATATGTTTATTACAAGTAATAATTTTTCGTATATCATTCACTTTATAATTTGGTTAAAAAATGAGACAACCTGCATAAAAAATTGTTCGTATTTCAAAATAAATGAACATTCGAACTCGTGCTTTAAAAGCTTTTTCAAATATTATATTTATGCACCAAAGCAATATCGGATTGAAAAGAAGAAAAAACTTACTTTTGCAAAAATGCTTTATGTCGTGCTTTGTATATATAGAATTCGGGATTATTTTATTGCTCAAAAAGAACTGCATTAAATCACAAGGATTTCGCCCAGGGGTAAAAAACATTGCAATATGAATGATTTTTTTTTATATATAAGTAAAGAATTTTGCGTATAAATACAATCCTTTTTAAATAAAAAATAAATAAATAATTTAATATTCAACGCGGTTCAAACTGTGAAAATTTAAGATCTAAGTAATTTTATAAATAGCTTTGGAAAACGTTATGCTTCAATTTTATTAATATTTAGAAAAAAAGAATTTTTATTTTATCACATATTTACAATCATGTACGAAAATCACAATGAGTTGAATAACACCATGAAAATGAGCTTCTATGATCATGATTACGAAATAATGTGCAAAAATATTAATCATAGATATGAAAATGTGATATTAATAATCAAATTCCGGTTTGATCACATTACCGGACATCTTGATATCAAACAGTATGATATAAAATCTGAAATTAATTTTATAGACCTCAAATATCATTTCAAGTGAAAATTGCCTTTCGTGGACATTGCTGCAACATATTTACGTCAACACTATCAGAGAGATATACCTAATTCATATTGTATCTGCAATAGGTATTGCCGTCAAAAGACCTTTGAACCCTTTCCTAAGTGGATAACCGCTGGGTTGCCCTCTCGAGAAAAAAACTATGTTAGGATGTAGAATATTAAAGACTGCTTAAAGAGCACGTAGTTCTGATCGATGGTAAAAATTATAAGATGACCAATAGGTTTACTGACCCTGCTTCGAATTCAACCGCAAAAACTTAAAACGGATTCGACGTCCGAGTTGCAATTCGCAATTCGCAATTCTCAATCCACCCGCATTTGTACGAATTAATAATAATAATTCTTGTATTTTTCCATTGTCACGCGTAATATTTATACGCGGCGATTATTTCCAAAGCGCAAACATTACTTTTTATTCAAATTTGCAGGCGATTTATTTATATACAAACCTTTACCGAGTCCGACTGTATTTGTATGCATAAGCCATCGCGAGTTTAGTGTTGTCGAAATGTATCCACAAATATTTGGCACGTTGATTATATTACATGAGATTAGTACATACTTATTATTGATTCAATTTATATCGCAAATATTTACAGAAATTTACACAATATATATATATATATATATATATATATATCAAATATAAAATTCTTCTGTAATGAGTAGGTAAAAATACTCCTCCTAAACGATTAATCGGATTTTGATAAATCTTTCTGAAGTTTTTTAAGGGATTTTTTTTAGGATGTATGTAATTATAAAAATGTAGTAATATTGTAGAAATAAATGGTAAAAATTGCAAGATCACTGGTCTTCCGCGGGCCTACTTACTCAGTATGACTAGACCTTGAGTCACGGTGCGCACATTAACTAGCTATGATCACCGGTATTCATAGATCTACAAACCAAGACATAGGGCACAAAATAATTATTTTTGATAAATACATTTTATTAATAGCATAAAACATAGTGTAATATATTTTCTAAAATATTCCTGTGTTATTATATATGAATCCTTTTGAAGGATTCATTTATATTTTTCATATCATACACACGCATCATTCTCTTTGTTTGTTCCATAGTGAAATATTCCTACTCTTCATATTCTGACTAACTGTTTTAATAATGGAAATGATACTAAAGTTTAAAAAATTACATATCTTTAAATTTTTAGTAAAAACTAAATGGAAATAATTAAAAAAAAATTATTTCCATGCGGGGAATCGAACCCCGGCCTCCTGGGTGAGAGCCAGGTATCCTAACCACTAGACAACATGGGAGATACTACTCCTGCTGCCTGAATGCGTTCGCTTGTTCATGAATAGTTCTGCAATAGTGTTTTATTTTAAGCCAACGTTTTTCGAAGGAAAATGAACTCAATTTCTTAGAATACAAATCAATTCTCAATGATTAAAATTTATATATCGGGACTTAAAAAATGTGTAAATATTAATGTCGCTCTTGATCAAATATCGTCTTTTAACGTCTTATAAGAGGTCCGTGTTATCGACTGTCACAACCGTGTTCTCAGAGAATCGTGTTATCGGAGGTATATAAGTACTAAAAGTAATTAATTTATTGTTTATAATACAAATGTTTATAACTAATTCTCTATATAATATATTAATGATTTCATGCTTAAAAATAGGTGTAAATAAATGCATTATAAAAATTATTCTTACAAATTCACTAGATTTGTAATATGCTAACAAATTAATAAATCAATAGGAATTATAAACTGAATTTATTATAAATCAATAAAAAAAACAGTTGTCTGAGAAACACCTTGTATTATCTGTGTGCGAAATGTATTATCCATGCATTATCTTCTTAGTATCGTATATAAGTATTAAAAGTACTTAATTTATTGTTTATAATACAAATATTTATAATTAATTCTCTATATAATATATTAATGATTTCATGCAAAAATAGATGTAAATAAATGCATTATAAAAAATTATTCTTACAAATTTGGACAATAAATTAATATGACATGTAATTCAAAAGCACTAGGATTTGTAATATGCTAACGAACTAATAAATCAATAGGAATTATAAACTGAATTTATTATAAATCAATAAAAAAATCAGTTATCTGAGAAACACCTTGTATTATCTGTGTGCGAAATGTACGAGTATTATCCATGCATTATCTTCTTAATTATTATGGCGTCGTATTGAAATATGTCATTGTATAAATATAAAATATAATTAATTGTAAGAGTCATAAAAATAATATTTCAGTCTATATTGGGCCAAAATAATTTTAAAAAAATTGTTCACACACACACACACATACTTTTTCCAAATTTGATCTCATTCGATTCAGAATGGCTTGAAACGTCGAGAAAACATAAAATTAGCGAAACGGATTTTTTGATGAAAACCTCTCCTTCGGGAAGTTAAAAAAATTTGTGAAGATCAATTAAATGTATTATGGGGAATCAAGTAGACCATGAGTTTTGGTGGAAAAACAAATATTCATGTCATGACATTTTGAATAGAAATATCTTTCTATTAATTTTTATATATTTCTATAGTATTTATATAATTCGTGATTTATGAGTAAAGAAACTTCTGAAAAAAACTATTCTTAATTATCAAAGAATGATCAATTAGATAACCGCCCAATTTTTTACTTGTTTTATATTCCAAAAACAAACGATTATTTTATTTTGAATTTTGTGCAAAAGCCAGTAATAACCGTTTAATACGCTAGAGTTATTATAATAATAAGACTAACTAAAAATTTAAAATTTGTCTCCAACAAAATTTGAATAATAAATTGACCTATTTATGTCTTGACAATTTATAGTAAATATAAAATCACTTTTATTACTTTAACAATAACTTACCGTAGAGTAAGTTATAGAAATCGCAAAAAATCGATAATGAAACATACATATCATTACGTTTCAAAATTCTTTGAACATTTTGGCATACCTTAGAAAAATGGATGTGTGTGTGTATGTGTGGATATAATTTTTTGACCACGTTTTCGGGAGCACGGATCAACCGATTTAAATAATTCAAAAATTCGATTTGCATTGCCTTAAAACTCGATGTAATGCACCACTTGTCTAATATTTCAACTTTTGATAGGTATCTGCCAATAAATAAAATATTAGTCAAATTATAAACCTAAGAACATCACTTAACAGAAACGTGCTCTCGACATTCGAAAATACAATAGATCTATCCCCTATACTCAGCCCTAGGAGCTGGAGCATTATAAAATATATGAACACAAATATAGTGATAGAGCTTTCTGTTTCAAAAGCTCCGTAAAGCTCATGTACATGAACAAGCGAACAAGTAAACCTCCGGAGCTTACGTTGTATTGGGTCGCATTCCGGGCCACTATGTATGACCCCACATACGATCTCGTGTAGATATCGGCAAATAAATAAACATCGGTCGTGTTTTTGTTTCGGATTCGGATTTTCAAATGATGAATTTTAGTAGGTTTTTGAAATGAATTATTGTTATATTTGCTCTATATGAAAATACTGAATGGACTTTGTGACGATAAATAAAACAAAAATGTAGGGTAAGCGTTCGTGAATCAGTTTAATGTTGTACAGACTAAAACGGAAAATATTGCATTTGTAAAGAATTACAGTATATATATATATATATATATATATACACCTAAGTCTGTTTTTACAAGGAGATTGGTTCCAGAAGAAGCCGTGTAAAAAAAAAACGTGTAAAAAAAGACATTGATCTTATACAAAAATGGGTGATTTGTTCCTAATCTCTAAAACCTATTAAAATTGGTGAAAAACAAGAATTTTTAAGAACAAGAATTAAATTAGTGCTATTCACATTTGATTTGACCAGTAAAAATTGTTTGTACGCGCTAAAGGGGAATTTACTTAAATCTTTAAGCTAGTGTTCGCAAACTATCGATACTATCGATGGTTTCAGACTTTTTTCTTTCATAAATACTTTTTTGTGATATGAACATACTTCGCAAAAATTTAATTTGACAAAAAAATTTAGGTACATAAAATTTCAAATCGTGCTAAATGGAATAAATTCGTGTAAAAAAATTAAAAATATTCAATTTTCAAACCGTGTTATATCAAAACCGTGTACAAAAAGACCGTGTAAAAACAGACTTAGGTGTATATATATATATATATATATATATATATATATATATATATATATATATATATATATATATAGTGCGGTCTTTAAAATCGACATTTTTTAATTTTCTCGCTCCTAAGGGCTCAAATGGTTCCAAATTGATAAAAAAAACTATTCTCAGAAAGTTTTAGCTCTTAGTATTAACTTAGCTCTTAGCTAGTGTGCAATTCAATAAAAAAAAAATGAAAATTAAAAAAAAAATTTTTTCAGGTATAACTTAGCGACAAATGAATTGAAAGTGAAAATTCGTGTCGTTTTTTATTGAAAATTCGACGCTCTGCAAAACAGGTTTATTATAATTTGTTTTGTAGAGCATCGAATTTTGAATAAAACTCATTCATTTATTCACTAAAATATATCTAAAACACACTTTTATTTTTTTTCATGATATTTCCATACAAAACTATATAGATAATACATATACCCCCACCATGTGCATCCAACTTGGTACTAACAATAAAAATAGTATAATTCTCAATTTATTTTCGAAATTTTACATCATTAGTATTTAACAAAATATACACTAAAAGCTGTCAGTGTCTAAAATCAGATATTTTTTAACAATTTGCAAAATAAATAATATATACCGATGTTCCGCGTTATCTCACATGGAACAAATCCTGCAATTATTTGAATTGAAAAACACTATTTGATATGAAGTAATACAGAAAAATTATATTATTAATTTTTAAGTATAAATTAGATCAGGGAAACTAATATTTGTTTTTGAAAAATTGTGCTTGATAATACTCGATTATGTAGCTTTATATTAGTCGAATTTCGGAAAAAATTGGGGCCATTGTGTCATTATTTGAAAAATGCTATTGAGAGTTACGGTTCCAGAGATAAATGAATAAAAACAATAAAAATGACCACAATTACTAAAAAATGGACATGATTTGACCAAAGCTCTAGAGTGCAGGTTAAGCTTTCATGGAACGAAACTGCATGGAATAATTTTATTTCTATTTTTTTCATGATAGTGTTGGCCTGTTTTGCATTAGGTAATTGGGGAGTAGGACATTGCAACTTGGCAATACAACCCTTTTTGCCCTCTATGCCAAAAAAGCCTCAATTATTTATTCCACTTCCAACTACAAATTCTTTCGAATCTACGTACTAGCTTAATTAGTTAATTAATATATAAGTTATAAACATTGTAAACTGTTTTATTTATAATTAAAAACTATAATTCTGCAATGTTGGCACAACGATAATTGCAATGAATACTTTTACACCGTTTTGGTTGAGTTTTGGGACACCGTTTATATATACATTGTTGAACGGTGCTTTAATTAGTAATTTAATAGTAAATTAAGAAAGTATAACATTATTAAATATATATCATAGTAAATATTCTGAAAGATTACACGTGATGAGAAACTGATCAAGTTTAGTGTCTAGTTCATCGCGAAATTTACTGTATATTTTATTAAATCAATTACATGTATATTTTATTAAATCAGCATTTGAATATTTGAACAAACCTCTAAGAATTACCCCATGACGTTTAATTAAGAGTTTTTAGTTAGATTAAAATTAATAGAATATAAAACACGATAGACGTCTAAATGTAGTCTTCTAACCATCTTTTAAGAATTAATTACATAGTTTCTCTGCAAACGCCAATGTTTTTTGAAGATTTCAGGTATTAAAAAGTAAATTACAAGTTATTGTGTAATTTGTGTTTAATTATAATATAAATCTTCTAAATATATATATATATATATATATATATATATATAAGTGTTAGTTTACTAACTTTTCTTGAAAAACAAACTTGCAAGCTTTAAGTACGCAAATAAAAAAATATCAACTACATCATATTAAGTTTGGAAGTAATAAAATACACGAAGTCAATAACGAAACAATTAAAAAATTAATTCATTTACCATTATAAATTTATAATTTATTACCAAACAATATTCGAATTTGATTCAGCCCATGCAGGCGCCGGAATCACTTACCTAAATAACGTGATTGACAGAACCCAGCGTGAATTTAATATGGAAGATTCGACGCATGAATACTTTTGAAAGTAAACCTACACAAATATAATTTTATTGTTTGTTATGGTTCCCGAATAACCAAAAAATAAACCAACAATGCATGTTGAAATATTTTAATTAATTATTGTTTCTTCTTATAATTAACAAGCTTAGCATGAGGTCACATACCGAATGTATTGCTTGGATGAAGTAATATATAATGAAATATATTCAATTTTATATGTAAAGTATTTTAAATTTTCATGAGATCGTGAAGTTGAGTAAGTGATGCAGTGAATTAATAAAGATATTTAGAAACAATAATTAATAAAGTCTATTCTGTAAAATAAATCTGATTTAATTCCAAAATTACTTAACAGCATTTCGCTTACCTATGTATGAATTGAATCATATTTTAATCAAATAAATAAAAGAAAAGAAAATTTCTGAGATGAAATTTTCAAAAAAATAATATGTTATGCCTAATAATGACATTATATAAACATATTTCGAATTCAAGATACTTTCTGGCATACTTTGCCATGCTAACAAGGAGAACCTCATAATTACTCTTCTGGAAATTTGCTGAAACTTTGCATTATGATAGAGTTGACAGTCAAAATAAACACTTTAAAATACTATAGGCCTATGAAAAGTTGTTCGATTATATAAATTAAGCAAGTAATTGAAACGTTGCCTAGAGAGATAAATAGCAATACTACAATTCTCCTTATATTTCTTGAATATCCAGTGTAGAGCGATGAATTTTAGGTCTTTTTTAAAGTGTCGTAAAAGAAAGCAATAAATGTTTTCACTATCCATTTTTTTACCACTTGTTTATTAATATTAATAAAATACAAAACAAAAATTAAAAAATAAAAAACTTGAAAATTGTAAAAAAAATTGGCACCTAAGTCTTGACATGATTTCTGCCCTCCTAGCCATCGGAAATGCAAAAAATAAAAAGATTATTAATCTACAATGATGTCGCAATCGCCCGAACTAGCGATGAGTAAAAAAAATTTTTTTTTACAAATTGGCGACAGTTTGAAAAAAAAGTGTTTTTTTAGTGTTTTTTTGAGTTTCTCGAATTTTTTAAAAATAGTAAAAATTAGAATTTCGGGATAATCCTAGTTCGAGCTATAGACAAGAATTTCTAAACATTTCAAGCGAATCGGTCGATTAAAACTTGAGAAATCGTGTCAACAGTACTGAAAAAGTCTGTTCTGAGAAAAACGCCTTTAAAGTTTTGCGTGAAGCCAAACCAGTATGGAGACCGAGTCAGTAAAATGCCTATATCTTTGAAAATAATTCAAATTTTCAAAAACCTTCTCGTACCCATATCCTTAGATAGGTAAACTTTAAAAATATGAAATGAAAAAAATCGTTTTTTTTAATTCTACACTAGAATACCTCCTTAAACGCTTTGTTACATTTGCAAGAAACTCAATTCAATAAATCAATAAAAGAAGCATTGCAATCACCGGTCAAAACGTATTCCAAACAAGATTCGCGCAAACATAGTTTGCTCTTATGAATTTTAAAAAGGCTATTAGTGCCATTCAAATCTAAATCTAAATAGTAATTAGTAATAAATTCAAAAGTGTCCATTAAGCTTTCTTCATTTGCTCCTGAAGTAATTCTTCGTATTGTTTCAGAAGCGGCTCTTACAAAGACGTCGTGATTAAAATATCAATCTGCATGCACAATTGTCATTCTTGTTTACCTGTGACTGTGACCCATTCCAACAACTTTAATCCGGCATTGTTTTAACACTGTCACAGGTAGTTTTATGAATAGAAACGAACGAAAACAATGACTCGACAACTGAATAAACGGTTGCCTTGTTTGGAGTTGTATGAATCGGGAATAAAATGGAAATTGACTATGAGTAAATGACTGTCTTGTAATTTCGAAGGTTATTAATTTGTATATTAAATAACTTCTCTTTTTTATTTAGTGCAAAAGCTCTAACGCAGATAACTCATCGAATAATCGCTTTTCAAAAGGCCACCAAGTGTTAACCTATTTCTATTTGATGAATTTATTATTACAAATTCTGGAATGCTGATAATTTTATTTTATTGATTCACGAATATCTGAAAAAAGTTACTTTTACTTAAAAACACCTATATTTTCAAGTCAAAATAGATGTCACTATACTCGAACATGAAACTTCTCATTAAAAACATCAACTAGGCCACGGAGAAGCCAACTAGTATAATCTTTTTTTTGCAATCAATAAATAATACAAACAAGCAGAGCAACACAAATAAATAACCAAGAATACACCAAAGGATATAAAAATTGTAAAAATAAAATAACTACAATTATACTGTACTTTTACTAATTACTAGTCAATCAATATAGCTATAGTCGGCTATAGCCAAGTATCTTAGTTATAAAATATTTTCTTCGTTTTTGATACTGCTCTTTTAACAGAGAAAATGTTAAATTATTTGGTAAAATATGTTAACAAATAGAGACTGAAGACATAATATCAAGCCTTGATGTTATATCAAGACAGTAAATTATCAAGCATTTTTTATACTGCATTTTAGATGACTTCATTTGTTAACTTTCTATAGGGTAAGTTATTGTAATCGTCCAAAAATCGAAGTTGAAATTTTTTACATTTCTTCACGAATATTTTAAAACATCTCAGAAAAATGGATGTGTATGTGTGTGTGTGGTGGATATGTGTATGTATGTATGGATATAATTTTTCGTCCACGTCTTCAGGCGCACGGATCAAGCAATTTGAATGGTTCAAAAAATTCGATTCCTATTGATAGAGAGATGTGCTGATTACTTTTCGGCAAAGGCAGGTCCAGCCGTTTCGGAAATACGGAGTCAAGAGTGCAGAAGGAAGAGTGGAGAACGCAGCATCCGATTTGAATAATTAAAAAAAAACATTAAATTCGTAATGATGAGAGAAGTGGTGATTAGAGTTTGGGAAAGGCAGGTCCAGCCGTTTCGGAGATACCGAGCTAAATGTGCAAAAATTGCAGTTTTTGAGAGAACTAAGCATCTGATTTGATTGATTCAAAAAACTTTCTGCTTGTTTGGACAAAATAATTGATTTCGGAAAAAAAAATTTTTTTTTTCTCAAAAAAATTTTTTTTTGTATATCGAAAATAATATAGATTTCAATTTTAATTTTGGCTGAAGCTCTAAAGCTCACTTATATACTTACTTATACCTACCAAAGACAGGTCTGGCCGTTTCGGAAATTTGATTAAAAAAACATTCGATTCGTAATGATGGGGAGATGTGGTAATTGGTTTTTGACAAAAACAGGTGTAGCAGTCTCTGATGTACGAAGCTGAAAGTGCAGTTTTTAGAGAAGAAAACCATTTTTTTATATAAAAACTGAAGAGAAATACATCAAATTTTTGTTTACTAAAGTAATAAATACTAAAATAATAAGTGCAATTAATAAAATAATAAATGTATTTATCTCGTTATATTCATATTTCGCTATGGGTTCATAATTGTACAGTTTAATATATGTACATCAATCCGCCTTTCATCATATTCATTCATCATATTTATATAATACTTGCAGCTTGTGTCGCAAATCAAGCTAGATTTATGGGGACAACTTTTTCGCATCCGCGCTTATAGTACCCATAATTGATTCGGTATTTGTAATTTAAAAAGCATCCATCCACATTATTACAACTCTTTGTATTTCAGCAGGTGTTCCTAAAATGATGCCCCCAGGGTGAGCATATTCCAATGCCATCCGATGCGACATGTGCGTCTCCGACAATTTCTCATATTATGATCTTGCACCACTCCGGGGCAAATTTGCAACGGAACACACTCTAATTTGACTTTTCGTAATTATTGATGATTGTAGTTGGCTTTATTGAGTGGACAGAAGAGGACTCCAATTTAATAATAATAATAATAATTCTCTAATATCTGCTTATTTTAGAAAACATTTTTTGTACATTTAGTACTGTGATTATTTTGATGTTACTTCAAATTTTATTACGACTTCAATTAAGTAATGTTTATTAACTAGGACTCAATGTATTATAACACTATATTATATGAATTACGTAGATGAAGAAATTAAAGACAGATGCAGTATACTCGTGTGTGAAAAGATGAAGACCAGTACTCAATGTACTAGCTATGAGAAGGATCAAAAAATATTTCCCTTTGGATTTGCCTTGACCTTTATTATAAAATCAGTCACTGGAGTGATAAAAAGTTGAAGATCATTGAAATAAGTTACCAACAATAAAACAAGTTCTTAATGTACTAGCTATAAGAAGGTCCAAAAATGTTGGCCTATGGATTCGCATTGACATTTATTAGAAAAGCAGTCTATGGAGTGATTTCTATAGGTACATTTTAATTCTTATATAATGTTAGCTTTATTTTAATATTTTCATAATAGCTTATAAAATTGTAGTATTTTGATTGCTATTTATAATTTTTAGAACGACAACTGGTATAGAGTATTAAATTAATTTGCAATGTGTAATAAATTGTATTACAATAACTTATAAAATTTTAATTATTTCTGGTGATTATTGTATACTGATAAAATAAAATTAATATATCTCTAAAAAATTGAATAAAAAAAACAGTTTAATATAAGTACAAAAGTCGCAATTAAGATGATAGACAAGAATTTTGTATAAGACGCAATTCATTATACAACTTACTATTAGAATAAAGGCTATTTGACCAATTTCAGTTTATTGATGTATTCATGTATTTAATCTACAATTTTGCAAACTTATAATATTTTTTCATGAAACTTTTTTTGTTATCTGTTTCTCATTTTATAGCAGTAGGTAATTTAAAAAAATATAGCTTTGAAAAATTGCATCGTGTCATAAAAACAGTGAAATAAGTGAGTTTCATGAAAGATGCTTATAAAATAAAAAGTGCCAATTTGCCAAGACTCAAGTTTTGTGCATAAAATCTACACATACTTTAAAATTTAATTTACGTAACATTATAAAAAACGAACAATAATTTGACATATATCTAACGAAAATTAAATGAGTAAACAATATAAAAAGGCAATATTGTAAGAGCAGAAAAAATAATAGAATGAATGATACGAATTTTATGACAGACAAAATGCAGCAAATAAAAAGTAATAATTAGTTGGTATAGTCAATAGTATAGATATTATATAAAAAAATAGAAATTAGAAACACACACAAAATTATTTATTAGCGAGCAAAATGTAGCACATAAAAAGTGAAAATAAAGTGGTATGGAAAAAGCGGATAGATCTCATATTAATAAGTCTCTGTATGTTTATAATTATCAAATTTTTTTTACTAAATCTCAATAATAAAAGCATAATTACATTTAAAATCATAAGAACAATTTAATTAATTAAAATTGAATTCAGCAAATTTTTTAACTAAGTGATTAGCGGTTATTTCTATATATGAAATAATATAATAAAATGATGTGTGTTAATAGTATGGTCAAAAGTATTTCTATGTTCAAAAATTGATTTGAACTGTTTTAGATTTTTGGAATTACAAATATATTAATTCATTCTCTTATTAATATGTTAGGCATTTTCTTATTCAATAACAATTGCAAATTGAATTGAAATAATTGCAATTCAATTTATAAACAAATAATTGATTTTATATATATGAATAATAAATAAATAATCTGCTATTTGATCGAAAACAAATTAGAACTATCTTAATAGAATATTTTTATATGGAAACAACTGCCTTAACTGGTGAAAAATTACTTTAATATGGTAAAGCAATAATTCCCATATATTTTTTACATGTTTTATACATTGAGCTAAGTGTATATATCTATTCTAGGCAAATCAGCTAAAATTATCAATTTTAGTTTACCTATAGTTAACAATGTACGTAAAACATAAAAAATATAATTGTATTGCTATATTTCAATAATATTATATTCATTTTTAAATCATGCAATTAAAGCTTCTTCACTATATAAAATAGGCAAATTCATATAAACAACATACTCGTACATATAAAATAGGCAAATTCTTAAGAACAAGATATATATAATATCGGAAAATTCATATAAATAAGATTCTTATAACAGACATAATATAGGCAAATTCATATTAACAACATATATTTAAATGTATTAATAATTAATTACGTACGTTTATTCCAAACGAATTAAAGTACTTAAATTAGGCTTATTAGTCTGAATCTTGAGTTTTCGTAGAAATTTTATATCTCTATAATGAATATTGAATATTTGAAAACAATTATATTGATGTATATGCATAAACTTAAGTTTCATTCAATTGTGTTTCTATTCCAAGGTTTTTGCTAGCATCACAATAATTTCAAAGGAATTAGTACCTCAATAATCAATTAGTCAGGTTTTTCAGAAAACCGGAGTCGATCAGGATTTTGTTAACATATATGCAGGAAAATTATTTAACTCTAAATCAATATGTAAAGTTTAATTTTTGGGCCTTTTCACTTGCATTTGTGGATATTAATCAAATCTGAAGCACCGCGATGAGAATATATGAATCCGGGTGTCGCCCGGAGTCGTTAGCCCGGAAGAAATGTGACATAATTAAAATGCAGTTTTCTGAATAATGAAAGAGCGCAATTATAATACCTCTTGTGACCTACTTTTATGCATGATGAGAAATTTATTATAATTTTTCTCTGAATGCATATCTTCAAATGAAGCTGCTGTATGAAAAATAAGGATTTTAAACTATTTTATTAGCTGCAGTGGAAGTGAAAAACTTGAGAGACTTAATTTAATTTCAAATTTAATTTAACTTTAATTAAATTTCGTTGAGAGAGGTGATTGTAAAATAGTATTGGCGTTGTTGAAATAGTAGTTGATAAATATTAATATTATAGCGCTGAAATATTAAACTAGGCCAATTGTAAAAATAATAGATAAATGTTGCACCAGAGAGAATCACTGAAAAATTCCTGGAAAAAATATTTTTTATGAATAATTATAATTATAAAATTATCAATTTATGTTTCAGCATTCATTGCTCTTAATGAAATTTCACTGGAATAATTGTAATATGTTAATTAAAAATTTATTACAACGTCTTGCACAATATACATGTTCCAATATTCAACTACGTGAAGAAGAAGTTTATATATTCTCCAGATTTGATAATTTATGTTTTTTTGGTATTTTAAATTATTCAGAATAGTTTGATATCAGAATTGGAAAAAGTATGTGTATGTGCAAGTACCGCCAAATTTTAGGCTTTTGTCAAATTTTTGCAAAAGTACCTGCACTGATTTCATAGTAGTTTTTGAAAGCCATTTTACGAAACTCGAATTTTAAATTATACTAAATCGTCTGACAACAAAATTTGATAAAGTATGTGTATGTGTGCAACCAAAGTATGTGTACAGCCAAATTCTAATCATATATTAAATTTTCTCAAGAAACTGCACTGATTATATGATAATCTTTGAAAGCTATTTATTATACGAAACTGGATTAGAATTCGTGTTGATTAGATTGGCGAGATGATCGGCCAAACCGTTTCTTTATAATAATTTTAGCTAAAAATCTTGAACCGATTTTGAAAATTTAAAATACAGTCGAAAGATATTAGTTGGGAATCGTGCTGATTAGGTTAAGATTATAGATAAAAATCGAACAAAGAGTATCTTTGTAATTTATTGCAAAAAAAAGTCTGACAGTTCGTGGTTTCGACAAAACATTCTAAACTATTATGAGCCAGCAAAAGAGGGTTTAATTGCAAAAAATGATCAAAATTTGGAATAATGTGCTGCGGCAAAATTCAATACAAATAGACCGATTCTGACGCATAACAGAACAATGTAATGGCAAGGCTATGTTATAAAGAACTTTCCATACAAATTCGTTATAAATATTGACAAAAGCCATTTGGTTGCTGTGCAGTCAGTCGTTTTTCTCAGGTTGTCAGATAGAAAATCTAACCTAGAAACCGTACAAATGTCAAAAAACGATCTTAGATAACAGGGCCCTTCTGACCCAGCTTCATAGCATATGAGTGACGTTGCAGTTTATGTGTAAAACGTCTGAATGCTCATCAAACTCATGGCATTTTGACAGTATTCAGTATGATTCAGTAGCATTATGTATGGAAGTTAGCGCGTAACATGGCCTTGCCAAAACATTGGTCTGCGGACCGTTAATCTCAATCCTTATTATTTAAACCAATTGTATACACATATCGAAAAGTTTTTGCAACTAATCACTTAAAGCTAGTTGCTTTTATATTTTACAGAAATAACAGTTCTAAATCAATATTAACAATATAATGGTAATATTTAAAGAATGCTGAAAGAAATATATATTGAACTAAGTCGATGCTCTCACTAAAAAATCGTTCCAATACATTTTAAATCAATCTCGAAAATCTCATATAAAGAATAATCCAATCTTTATTTTGATAAAACGTGCGTATTTCTCTATATCCGCGATATATCTTTTTCGGAATTGCCAGAAACGTGCGTATACAATTTATAGACAGATTAACATCTTCGGTAGTACTCCCTCGCACAATAAAAGTTTCGACTTATAATAACCATTTTCTAAAATATATGTTTAGGCTACATTTTTTGAAAATATGCGGGTTAAAAAATTGTTGAGACATTTTAAAAATCCATTGAGTCCTCACGTACGCGATGAACTGATTTTGAAATCTCCCGCAACCAGTCGGCACGTTTGACTTATAAACACGAAAAAATGTGTGGCACCTGTTCTTTTGCTTAAAATACGGTTTTGAAATGTAGAATGCTTCGTCATTCATATTTTAAATTCTACTTAAAATATTTGTTATGGGTATATGATTTAAATGGAACAGTCATATTATACATGAATTTAGAAATAGGTTTTGATTCTGATAATAATATTTTTGTGACCACAATTGAGAACTTTGAACTAAGTTTATGAATATAATATAGCAATATATAAAAATACTAATTTCTCAAACAAAGTTAATAAGAATTTTTTTTCTTGTATCCTTTATCCTTTCTCTTTTCTCTTTTTGTATTTTGTCTTACAATTAGTTAAGTTAGATTTTATGAATCTGTACACGAAAAGGACAATAAATAATTTCACAACTACACTCAAAACTTGTCACTACCGTACCCAACTAAAACTGAGCTAAATTATCTACGCCAAAATTAATTGCTGGTAAATAACTACTGCTGTTCAACTTACTATAAAATAACAACAATGTGATCGATTTGTATCCCAGTAACTATCATTTAATAGAAATCAATCAAAGAACTTACCTTTGACTTTATACGGCCTACAGATCATATTCACTCTTTCCACTCGGGAATTCCGGAATTTATATGTATTTTGTCGCCGAAGCGGTGGCATCTGAGTCGAAAGGGTTAATGCAGGGCGCAGACTCAAAGCAATATTGTAAACTTGTTTGAACAAACGTACTTCATCTTTCTCCCTTTGAATCCTATCTCAAAATCAATATAGTTTAGCTTTTATGGCGACCAGTTTCCACTATTTTATAAATATAAGACGTGTAGTCGAAACGTTTTAATATAAATTACGAAATTGGAACTATATATGGAATAAATAGCTTCGTATTAAAAGTTTCTTATATAAAAAATATATAACTAGTAGTCCATAGTATCGTGCCTTGAGGCAATTTACTGGAACTTCCCGTACCGTAATGAAATATTCAAAAAATATCAAAATATTTCAAAAAGATCATCATAATTATTATAAAACGATCGAGCGGGGTTAGAATGAAGGTTCTTATCACATATTTTTAAGAATTATATATACAGAATTGCAAAGTTAGAATTATTGTTTGAAGTAGATAAGATAGTTTTTTTAGCTAAAATTAAACTTAAAATCCGAATCATTTTTGATATTTAATTTTTTTTTTTTTTTTTTAATTTTTGAAATTTTTTTTGCTAATCGTTTCTTAACAAGCTAAATATTTTTTGAACCAATCAAATCAGGCGCTTTGTTTTCTCAAATACTACGAAATTTACACTGTTATCTCTGAAACGGCTGGGCCTGCATTTACCAAAAACTAATCACCACGTTTTATCATTACAATTTGAATGTTTTTTGAATCATACAAATTGGATGCTCTGTTCTCTCAAAAACTTAATTTCCATTTTATACACTCTTTGCCTCATGTCTCCAAAACGACTGTACCGACTTTTGTCCAAAACTAATCAGCAGATCTTCCTATCAATAGGAATCGATTGCTTCTTGAATCATTCAAATCGGTTGTTCCATACGCACGAAATCGTCGACGAAAAATTGTATCCACACATACACACATACACCTAAGTTTTTCTAAGGTATGCCAAAATGTTCAGAAACCCCTGAAACGTAAAGTTGTGCAAAAATTTTTATTTTCGATTTTGGGATGATTACAATAACTTACTCTAGAAGGGAAGTTAATGAAAAGCTCATTTTCGATAGCATGTATTAAATGTGTCTTATATGAAAAAAAAAATATTGATATTAATATTGTTAAATTTTATAAGCTGCATCATAGCATCGATATATCATCAGCTCCTTTCTCTGGATAACTTCATCCTACACACCAGTGAAGTGAATGGCAATAAATATCAACAATATTAAATTATAATCGAATCACTATATGAGAATGGCAAAAAGCGCAATTTACGGCATTATATGTTCAATAAAGTAATATTCAAATTCAGTCACGGTAAACACTTCCGTATATTATTTATCGGCGCGTTTATTGTCTTGTATGGGCATATAATTACCGCACTTTGCACGTTACGAATGTCATTTTATCGCCCGCGACAAAGTAGACACAATGCAGAATGCCTCGTAAATGCGCGATGGAATATTTTAATGGGCAAGAAAATAATAACGCGGCAGACGGCCCCGCAAAACCAGAGACGGATTCGGATAAATAGACATATTTAACTATTCGTACTCTAGTTTATGTGACTCCTTTCTCTTAAGGGGAGTTAACAAAATATATAATTATTAATATATAGAGAAGTTGTATTTTTTTGGGAGAAAGTTCATTTTTCCTTTTCTAGTATATACATACAAATATATTGTATACACAATCAATATTCATAATTAAATCATATATGATATACAAAATATAAATGGTTTATAAAGGGTAGACAAATATCTATAAAAAAACAACAATGTAAAAAGTATGCTAAATTATTGCAATAAATACTTTTGTCTGTCTGTCTGCGTTCTGTAATTTAAAATTTTTAAAAGCTTTAAAATATTTTTAAAAGCTTTAAAATATTTTGAAAACTATTTTGAAATTTTTGAAAACAAGTGAAGTATGGCATCATTCCTCAAGACAAACCGCTGAAATTTCCCGTACCGTAATTTGAAATTTTTAAAAGCTTTAACATATTGTGAAAACTTTGATTTTTGAGTTTAGATTCTTGAGTATTCTGAAATTTTTGAAAATTAGTTTACACCACTAGTTTTCAAAAATTTCTGTGCCTCAAGGCAAATTACTGGTACTCCACGTACTGCAATTTAAAATATTTAAAACTTTTAAAATATATTGAAAACTTTCATAAAATTTGATTTTTGTGTATTCTTAAATTTTTGAAAACTAGCGGTGTATGGTATCGTGTCTTAACGCAAATTGCTGGTACTTCCCGTACCATAATGAAATATTCTAAGAAATTCCTTTTCCACTTTCGAATTGCATAATTATTACGTATTTTGCCACCCAAGCGGTAGCACCCGAGTGGAAAGGGTTAAAACCTTCCAAATAGATTATTATTATTACTGTAATTTTAATTACTCATATTTGATGAATAAAATATAAGAGCCTCTCAATTGGACAATGACTTTTATATATGTTTACATAAAATTTAATAAACAAAACTTGATCAAGAGGAGTTGGAATAAAGGAACTTATCTCGTATTTTTAAGAATCGTATAAAAACTGAATTCAAAATTGAAATTATTAATTCAAAGTACATACGAGTATGTAAGCGTTAGAATTTTAGCTAGAATTAAAATTAAAATCCATATCATTTTCGATATACGATAAATTTTGAAATAAAAAACAAATCTGCATTCCCTTTTTAGAGGTTGAATATCAAAGCGCGTAAGCGCTGTCAAATTATAAAACATTAAAAATATTGGTACGGACCCCATAGTAATAAAAATAAAATTTTAACTTTGATTATTAAAATCTCTATAAAATACCTGATAATTTGATGTGCAGATGTCTAATTATCATTTTTGACAGCCAAATCACATTTTATACTTCTTTTAATGGATATCGGAAACCAGTGGACCTGCCTTCTCAAGAATACAAATGAAATGTTTTTTGAATCATTCAAATCGGACGCTCTGTTGTCTCTGAAACTAAATTCGCACTTTTTGCACTTTTGGACCTGTAGCTTCGAAATGTCTGGACCTGCCTGTGTCAAAAACTAATCAGCAAAACGCCTCATCAATACGAATAAAATTTTTTTGATTAAGATCAGTTAATCTGTGTTCCCGAAACCATTGTATTCGCACATAAATACTATACACTTACACACATACATCAATCTAAAAAGTATGGAAATTTATTGGAATGTGTAGCCTAAAATTTGCTGTATTTTACTGTAAATAATGTAATAATATCATTTATTTCTAAAGACCTAATACTGCTCTGGTCTAACAATAAGCGTTAAAACAGAAAAAGTGTATGTTTTACATTTATTTCGCATATGACGCGTTGTGCAGGAAAATTGCATTTGCATTACTAAGTCAGTATGAAAGAACCTAAAATTATCTTAGTAAAATTTATAGAAATTCTTAACACCACATATGGCAGGAAAATAATATGTTTGTAATTATTTTAGATTTTATGTACATTAATAATAGTAATAACGGTGTTTCCGTATTTATTTTCTTGGTATTGTTACTACTTTTTGCTACCGAGCAAGGCCTAAAAACTATTCAAGATTCTGTATAGTTAATAATTGATAAAAATAATGTTAGACTTAATAGTTGTTGGAGAATAAATCGTTTAGCAAAAATGGTAATAAAACTTAATGAATTAAGGATTTTCTATAGAAAAATTATTTGTATCATATTATATCTGATAGTTGAAAACTGTGTTAAATATAACTTTTTTTTTTGAAAAAAAGCAAACAGTTGTAAATTAAATTATATTTACAAATACTTAATCTTCACTTTGCAGATTTCAATTCTCGTTAAGAAAGCTCTAACGATAGTAACTTACTCGTATTCTCACATGGCGGTAACTTACTATACGTTATGAAACTTCTTCAATATTCTTGTTAGAGCATTAATCAAAGTATATGTTATAAATTTATTGAAGTATTCAATTACAATGTTTTCGTAAATAAATCAAACTTATTGCATAGTATGCAGGAATACAAGCTAATGGCGTCACGCAACGGTAGAGCATCTTCAATTACGGAAGAAAAGGATAAGATTTTCTTAAAAGGTCATGTAGAATCTATTTATATTTATCCAGGATCATAACTTTATAGCTCTAATAACAACTTAATTCAATCATTAACTTCTAATAACTTTCTGAAAACTCTTAAACCAAATTGATTAAATTTAATTTTCGTGAAATCAGTAGGTGATATAATATGGTGATATTTGAGTTACAAATAATTTACAATGAACTCTAACAGAAATATTTTATCAAATGTGAAATTATGTAAAATATATTTGACTTATAAGCGCAGATTGTTTAATAGGATTGAATCAAATTTATGAAATTTTAAGGTCTTTATTTCGATCATGCAGTTTTAAAAAAATCATAATAATGGCTGGTATATATCTATTTTTTTTAATATTTCAAATACATATTTAAATTTTTTAATAATGACTAACATTACTTTATTAATATTCCGTAGGGTAAGCTAAAGCAGTCGCAAAAAATCGTATATAAAAACTTTTGTATATCTTTTCTTTTCAGGTCTTCTGAACATTTTGGTATAACTTAAAAATAGGATGTGTGTGTATGTGTAGGTGTGTATGTATGTATGTAGTATGTATGTATGTAGTATGTATGTATGTAGTGTGTATGTATGTAGTGTGTATGTATGTAGTATGTTTGTAGCATGTATGTATGTATGTATATTCGGACATAATTTTTCGATTTTGATATCTTCGATTTCGATAACACAATTCTACTTATTTAAATGATATAAATATTCGATTTCTATTGATGGAGAGACGTGCAGATTAGTTTTTGTAGAAGGCAGGCGTAGTGTAAAAATGGTCATGTGGTTCTTGAGAATACGGATCATCCAATTAGAATGATTCAATTGCTTTTTTTTGCTTTTATTGAGGACGTGAAAAAATGATTTGTTTTTGAGAAAGGCATAACCAGCGGTTTTGGAGATAGAGAGATAAAGTTCCAAAACTTGGTATTTGGTGCTCAAATACATATATACACATTAATTTGTTATTTTAGAGTATTTTAAAGAAAATTAAACAATTGTTTGTCATCGTTTTGATAAATAAATAATAATAATAATCGTGTATTTGTACTATTAGAAAAACGATTTTAAACAAGTATAACTTGTAAGACCCTACTCTACCCCACTCTACTTACTCTACTACGTAAAATTTTATTTGATACAAAAAAAAACTAATTAATATAGCAATAATCGTTATTTATTACATTTTTCAACATTGACATAAATTGTCAACAGTGTCAGATATTCTCAGGCTATATCAGTTAGTAGTCCTTACTCCAATTGCTCTTCTATGTAATACTCTACTATACTTTACTGTACACTAGTGATGGGCGTTAAATCAACGAACGGTTATTTTCAACCGTTTCTTCTTCGTTAACTAACTAACCGTTTCGTCGCAACGAAATAACTAGTTGAAAATCAACTGGTTTCGAAGCAGTTGAAAACATGGCGGCCAGTTAGTTTTTTCAACGATATAGGAATTCGTTCGTTGTCGAAAACGAACGTAGGCAGGTACCTGCGTCGGAAAGGATTGATCAACTAATACTATGAAAATCGCTTATTGTTAGGCTACTGCTTTTATAATATTGCAAATTGTACGATGTTGCAATCGTACATGTACATCTTAAAAGAAACTTGCAACACGCGCCAAATCGTTTAATTTTAGAAAATCAGTTACATTTATTATAGTTTTCAATGGTTAATATTTTTCATAAAAATCTCATAGCATTTGTCTTGTAATAATTTTTTTAAACTAAACCTGAAAATCGATTTTTATTTTTCATAACATTTTATATAACTATACATTTTTATATTGCTATTTTTATATAACATGTAAATTTGATGTTTTAGTATATGGCTTTGCTGTAATGAAAATATTTAAGTTTTTTAAATTAAACCTTTATTTATTATATATATATATATATATATATATATATATATATGTGTGTGTGTGTGTGTAATAAATGTGACAATTCACATTTATTTCTTTTTATTCATCAAATCCAACGTCAACTTGACTTTTATAAGAACAAACTTCATATTACCAACTTTCAATGAAACAGTTATTTCAACTATCAGTTTCTTAACGTTGCCAGCGTTGAATCGGTAAAAATAACTATAGTTGAAAAATAACTAGTTGACGAAACCCCGATAACCGTTTCGTTTCGTTGACGGCAAAACCGTCAACGACCCACCTACACTACTCTACCTTACCTTACTCTACTCTAGTAAAGACAATTTTATTTTATAGTAGAAAATAAGCTAATATAGCAATAATCAATGTTTATTACATTTTTCAACAGTATCAGAAATTCTCAGGCTATATCAGCCGGCAGTCCTACCTTTCCAAGAGTCCATCCTTGTCCACTACTCTATTCTACACTACTCTACCTTACTCTACTCTACTCTACTATAGAAAATTTTATTTTATTGAAGAAAACAAACGAATATAGGAATAATCGCTATATATTACATTTTTCAACAGTGTAACAAATGCTCAGGCTCTATCAATCAGCAGTCTTTAGTCCAAGAGCTCATCCTTGTAATACTCTACTTTTCCCTACACTACTCTACATTATTCTACTCTACTCTAGAAAATTTTATTTTATAGAAGAAAACAAACTAAATATAGCAATAATCAATATTTATTACATTTTCCAACAGTGTCAGAAATTCTCAGGCTATTTCAGTCAGCAGTCTTCACTCCAAGAGCTCCTCCAGGTCACAGGTCACTTCATATGAAAATTATGTACATGTCTTACTCTTCCCATTTGAAGAGAAAGCATCGTCCGCGATGACATATTGCTTAATAGGTACCATGTATCCATAATTATAGATATATGATATCAGAATATGAATCTCATATGATTTACAATAGGTCATTATGCAGGTGTTTAAATGTGGATATTTAAAATCTATATGAAATTAAAGTCACAAAAAATAAACATGCTTATAGTAAATTTGATGTGTGTCATCACATTTATTGCTAATCATGGAATTAACATGAATATTTGTTGAAAGCTTTATATTTGAAACATGTAGAAATGATGATGTGAATAAAGCAAAATGATATATGAAGTGTATAGAAAAAATATGACACTGATACAAGTTTAAAAGCTAATTAATTACTGTAAAAGTTATGAAAAAAGAGTGCGCTTAAGGATCACACGCGATTGAAGTAAAACTTATTCACTACTGTATAAAGTAGCAAATTTAAGTTAAGTAAAAATAAATACATCATATAACAATTTTGAATAATGTTTATTAGTAAAATGGTAACACTCGTGATACACACATTTATTAGTGTCGAACATTATACACATTTATGTAATGATAAATTATAAATTATATATTTATGATAGCATTAAAAATATGTATAATATTCAAAAACAATAATGTAATTAAAGTCACACTTGAAATATGACATGATCGGTTTGTCATTGTAATGAGCATTCTGAAACAAACCTTCATTAGAGAAATAAAGTAATTGTTGATTAATAAATAATATAATATTCGTTCACACAGTGGATTATGTTAAACAACGCCTAAACAAATATTGTTTTCGCAACTTCATTTATCATATACTTGTGTTTGAAGAACTTCATGTAATTAAAATTAGCATACATTCATTAATTGCTTGTATCTTTTTTACTACTTAGCTCGCGATATTAACTCATTCTTTGAACAACTGTAATATCTGTCTTGCCTAAAAAATATTTTCCATTTTAATAACTTTAAAGATTTATAGAAACTACGAATAATATAGAAATAATTTCTAATCAATAAACTTACGTTTAGTTCACGAAACAAATGTTTAATATGTTTTATTATTTTCAAGGAATAAGGTAAAATTTTCTTCTGATTTAGGCATTTTTTATTAAATCAATATTTGCTCTACGAGGTAACTTCAAAATGTTTATTTATTTATGCCGATTTCCTTGTTGATATCGGTACGCATACAACGTTGATTCCGGTACTCATACAACGACAGATCTCTATTCACATACGCGACGACTAATCACAATTGACCAGTATAGAAATAATATCGAGAGCGAATGACAAATCATTGGCACGCATTTCCGTTGCATTTGTACGGATTTACACCCTAGTCGCGCCTAAAGAAGTTTTACTTAAAAATTACTTATTATCAAACTGACACACAAATCTTGCCAATAGTTTATGTTTAAAGAGAATCACAAAATATTTGGATGTTCTCTATAGAACATTCTGTTATATTATTATGTCATTTGGGTATCATCTTCATTGAGTAGATGCCCTAATTAATCCATATCTGACAAAGGCTAATGTTGACTTAATTTATTATGATGTTTGGCCATTTCTTATTTAGACGTATTATTAGGATGTGATATATGTTTCTAATAATTTATACGTGTTATTTATTCCAGCCCAACATCTTAGAAATAGACTTGGTTGTATGGATGTATATTGGTTCTACATATTATTATAACACTTTCTCTTATTTTATAAATTACCAAACTGATATCATTAGACCTAGTTACAACTAAGGCACAAAACAGAAGAAATTTCAAGATTTTATTTTTTGCATAATATGAAAATGAATTTTCCGGTATATAACCTAGGCATCATTGGGAATCTATATGTTAAACAGTCCCAAATATATTCAACGCGTCCGTTCGACGTCGAATGAAAGCAAATTGTCTGTGTAATGAATTGGTATAGTATGAAAATACAATTCACGAAATTGTGCTCCATACCTAATAGCAAATCGGATGATTCGTCCATCTGTATTCCTCTTGCCAGGACTCACATCCTAAATCTACATTAAACCGAACGAACCTCTCACGTATTCGACGGACAATATTGTCGAGTGGCCCGTCGAGGCCCATTTCTATATGAAAACAACTGAATAGCATATCTGCCGAGGCCTATTGTTTAAAACAGGGACGGACGACGGAAAATATTGTTTAAGTGAAGGGCTAACACTGCTCTAATCTTTAACACACCCACATAATATAAGTTTTATATTATGAGCAGAGCATTACAATTGATGAAAGTAGAAGTGCATGGCATTGTGCTTTAAGGCAAATTGCTGAAACTTCCCATAACTAAAATTAATTTTATTAAACTATATTAATTTTTTTTTAAACTTTGAAAAATTAATTTTTTGAAACTTTTGAATTTTTTGAAAAAAAAGAGTTTTGAAAATTTTTTTTCTTTATTATTTTTATGAAATATTTTGGAAATTTTGAACTTTTTGAACAAGGAAATATAGCTGAATCAGCTGCGTGGAGAAGATCAAAGCGCGTAAGCGCTGCGTCGCAGTCTTACGAATAAACATTGGTACGGATTCCACAGGAACGTGAACAAAATTTGTTCTTTTTATTAAAATCTCTATAAAATATCTGATAGTTTGATGTCCATATGTCTATTGATCATTTTTGATCGCCAAATGGCATTTTTTAAATTTTTTTTATAGGATTTTAAAAACCGTTAGACCTGCCACCCCAAAAGTTTTACAGATTTTTTCTTTCGTTAATAAAAATAAAATGCTTTTTTGAATCATTCAAATCGGTTAAACCGTGTTTCCGAAATCGTGTGCGAAATATTCTATCCGCACATTATACACACACATGCACACACACACACATACATACATCCATTTTTTCTAAGGTTTGCAAAATGTTCAGAAACCTTTGAAACGTTAAATTATAAAAATTATATAACTTACCCTACGGGAAGTTAAAAATTAAAGATGCATGGCATTGTGCCTTAAGATAAATTGCTAGAACTTCCCGTACAGTTATTAAACATTTGCAAAATAAAAATAATCAATCATCAATAAAAAAATTATCAAAAATAAATAACAATTTTTTTGAATATTTTAAAATAATTATAATGAATACTGTAAATTTCATCGTCGTATTTACGACCTTTATCTATGTTCATTTACAAGAACGACCGTCGACACAACAAAATGCTTTTTGAATCACTCTAATCGGATGCGTTGTTTTCTCAAAACTGCTACTTTTTGCACATTTGGCTCCGTATCTCCAAAACGACTAGACCTGCCTTCGGAAAAATATAATCAATTGTTCACTCAATCAATACGAATCGAACGTGCCTTAATAATCTAACAATTTTTTTTAACAACAGAGGTTTTAACAATTGTTTTAGATATTTTAAAATAATTGTGATAAATACTGCATATTTCATCGTCGTATTTTATAAATCTAATATAATATAAGTGCTTATATTTGGGCGACGACCTTTATCTATGTTTATCTACAATGATAAAAACAAACAAGGACCATCAGAATATGCTTTTTGAATCACTCTAATCGGATGCGTCGTTCTCTCAAAACTGCTGTTGTTTGCACCTTTTGCACCGTATCTCTAAAACCGCTGAGCCTGCTTTCGCAAAAATGTAATCAACTATTCACTCAATCAATGCAAATAGAACGTCCCCTAATAATCTATGTAACAATATTTGGAACAATTGTTATTAATAATTGATCAATTTTTATTGATTACTGATTATTTTTATTCCTCGACTATTTAGTTGCGGTACGGGAAGTTACAGAAATTTACCTTAAGGCACAAAGCCATACACAACTAGTTCTATATTCGATTTAGAAAAACACGAAGCTATATATATGCGATTGTGTGATGATTTAAAAAGGGTTTTTTACACACATGGGTTCATGATCGTATGTTCTTTATGGGCGTCTTGGATTTATTTTTATTAAATTCCAGATTTATAGTGATGAAGGTAGGTGTAGCAATAACGTACAGAGAGATATATGGAGTAGTATGATTAATATTTTTGTGAAGATAATAAAGAGATCTCATGTGAAATGATGTATTGCTTTTAGATGGATTTGGGAATTGTATTAATAGGATGTGTGAGGTTATATCTTAAGAGGTAAAGAAATCTTCATTGATCAAAAGGAATTGGCGTAGATGTTTGCCTAAAAGTCTTTGAAATTGAGAGTTTCAATTTTGATGAATGTATTATTTAGCAAAAACTTCAGTTGAACCTTTCTTTGTCTTTTAAATAACACTTGCTATAACAAAACTAAAAGAACATATTTTGTTATTACCTACCAATTTTGACTTTTATATAAGTTTAAAATAAAAGCTTATAGGTTATATTGGACAAATTGATTAAGCAATCTGGGAATTTTATTGTGAGTACAATCATACAAATAAGCAACAGTTTTCTTAATGTAAAGACCTTGGATGTTCTTTTAACCAAATTGAATGTACAAAAAACTATTATTATTATTCAATTTAATCCCGGTATTAAATTTAAATAACGCAACTGTTGTATGAAAGAACTTTACAGCTAAAAACGAATGGTTTAGTATTATACAGATTTACAGAACTTGATAATAAAATTCGCGGCGTAAAATTGAATTTTCAATTTATTCGTATTTTTTCTGAGAACAATTCATAATATGGGAACGTTTCAGCTCTTCACTTCGGATCAGTATTCTTGTTAAGACTGACTCACACTATTCGGATTTTATTTGAATTCAAGTTTTGAATTATTATTCCATTGCTTGATAAAGTATGGTTGGGTCTGTCTAAATTTTGGTAGTAAAAACCTTAACCTTGAAACCAAATGGTTCCGCGTTCGATTCTTGTTTCGGACTGCCTGATATGAAGCAGTAGTTATTGCAGAATCAATCGATACTGCAATAATGTCTTCAATTTCTGTATTTAAAACAGACTTAAGATCCATATAATTATTTTATTATAGTGCACAAACACGTCCTTGTTTGCCATAAAAGAGCAGCTCAATATTTTTCTATAATTCAACCCCTTTTAGTAGGCCTCCAATATTTTTAGATGTTTATTTAGATATTAAACACTATTGTTATGTTAAACTTTATTAAAAAGGCAATATGTTTGTTTTTCATTATATAGTAATTTTTAACTTCCGGAAGAAGAAGTTCATGTTTTCATCGAAAAATCCGAATTGCTAATTTTATGTTTTCTCGACGTTTCAAGCCATTCTGAATCGAATGAGACCAAATTTGACACTTTGTCATATTTTCAATGATATTTCGGCCATAAGATGAGGTACAAAGTTGAAAATTGGTACATCGGTTTTTATCAAATAGACCTATAAAATGGCGTATAAATTATTTAAATACCAATGTAAGGCCGATTCTGTATGGCAATGCGCCCATACCCTTTGTGTAACAAATCCACTCGTTAAATTACAATCCGTCATACTAGGTCATTCAGTAATTGTTTTGACGTTGTTCAATCCAGTTGTACTAATTAACTATTCTCAAAGTATTTGTTTTACTTTTTATGATTCATAAGCAGCTATGCTCATGAGAACAGTTTTTATTTATGATTATATTTGATACCTATAACTTTAAGTGGAATATTGACATCAATGCTGCCTGATTTCGGACTTAACCTTGGCTGGAGTCGAACCAGCGATCCAGGGACTACTTTGGGCTATCCCACGTTCGAATTTATTTTGACAGCCCTGGGCAAAATGTTTTCCTTGTATGTTTCAAATATATTTTGTAATGCAAAATATTAATTACCAGTGTGAAAACGACTTACAGAACTTATATTTACTTTGTTGCTAATACGCACTGTCGTAAACAGCGTTCAGAAAGTACAAATTCATAACACCTCACCATTTGATAATTTTTCCTCCGATCATAAACTTCATCATATGTTTATTGGATGTCGTAAATAAGACATTTTTAGAAATGCAAATATTAAAATAACGCCCGGCCTTATGTTGATATGGCTTCGCATAATAATAAATCAATTTAATTTTTATGCTACAACAGATCGTAAAAAGTCAATCCTACTCGGACTAAATCCTGACCGAAGTGATCAATAAAAATACTGTTTAATAAATATTGTGAATCAAATTTAAAGTTGGTAATAATGTATATGATTTGATTTTTAACTTTGTTGTGTGCTTCATGGAAACGTAATAAATGTCTTATTGAAATTGAATTTTGCAAGTACGTTGAATAATGTAATTTTTACGAAATTAAAATTTTCCACGTAATCGATGAAATATAAATATTTTCCATTAATTTATAAAAGAGAATAAAATAAAAATTGGGTATTGGCACGCAAGCTTAAAGTATAAATATAATTTATTGAGATGAAACAACACCTATTTTTGTTTTTACTCATATTGAATTTTACTGAATGTAATAAAAGAAAGAAAACTAGTTGGTATTGGTATTTTGCCCTGAGACAAGTTACATGAACTTCCCGATATGTGTAAATGATCGACTTAATCAATAAAAAATAAATTAATTTATGAGTGATTAAAAGTATTTCGAGTTGATTTATTACACAAAATTGAAAACAAACTAACAAGTCATCTCGGAGTATTTTTCAAAAGCAAATGTTCAAAAATCAATAATTTTTATAACTCTATCGTTATACCAAGTAAATCATCTAATTTTAATTTTAACAATTATTAAAAAAAAAACTACTCATTTTCTCAAACCTTGATGAATTTTAAAAATTAAACTACTTGACGTAAGGCCGTAATATTTTAGTAAGTTCTATAAGACCATGATATATATCGCCAAAAAAGTTCCATAAAAATCGGCTTAATTTTTTTTTCAACAGGTAATTACAAGAAAACGGCTCGGTAGATTTTCACCTAAAACTAATCAGTTTCATTCCCAACTAATATCTTTCGAACAGTTTTTGATTTTTTAAAGTCGATTCGGTAGTATAAGCTTAAATGTGGACGAAAAATTAAACATTTTTTTTTTAATTACAAAGAAACAGCTCAGCAGATCGTCGCACAAAACTGATAAACGATAGTCCTCATCGAGATACATCAAATGAATTTTGAATTTCTGATGATGAAAGATCTAATCTTGATAAATGCCAAAAAAAAACAATACCAGTTTTTGCAAACTTTGACGAATTTTTAAAGTTAAACCCATTGTCGTAGGGCCATAATATTTTAGTATAATCTAGAAGACTATGGCATCTACCGTCAAAAAAATAATGATAAAAATCGTCGTTAAAATTTTTTTTAACACTATTACAAGAAAACAGCTCGGCCGATCTCTACCAAAAACTAATCAGCACGATGCCCAACCAATATCTTTCGAACGGTGTTTGAATTTTCATAATCTATTCAGAATTGCGGGCTAAAACGTGGACGAAAAATTTTTCACTTTTCTGCTATTTATAAAGAAATGTCTCGGCTGATCGTCGCACAAAACTGACAAACGATAGTCCTCATCGAGATACATCAAATGGCTTTTAAATTTTTGAAATCGATCTAGCCATTTTTGAGAACACGGCGATTTACGGCAAAAAATCTGTTGATGCACACGCACACACACACATACTTTTTCCAAATTTGTTCTCATTCGATTCAAAATGGCTTGAAACATCGAGAAAACATAAAATTAGCAAATCGGATTTTTTGATGAAAACATAAACTTCTCCTTCGGGAAGTTAAAAAAACGAAGTCATTTTGTTAAACGGTGTTAAATTTATATATTACCCTTAGCATCTTAAATAAGTAAGTATACTCTATATTTCCTTTCAAAGTTGAATGAGTGTTTGTAAAACTTAATCAAATTAATTCTATTATCCTCTCACAATTTAATAATGTTCATATCTATTTATGCTTTTAACTTTTTGCACCTCGGCCTGGAACTTTAAAACTTCTATGTGGTTTTAAGGACTTTTAGTCAACAAACCGGATAAAATTGTTGGGTGCAGTGCTAATACTTTAAATAGAACTGAATTGCACAAAAGTTCATTTTGTTTCCGGCTCTTAAAGTTGCGCGCTAGACCAGCAATCAAAGAATGCCAGAAGTTCTTCAAGCCACTAATGCAATATATAGGAAAACTATAGTTTTCCAAAGTGTTCGACCAACTTTATATAGGGGAGACGAGATTTATTTCACTAACGGTATCTTAATTTAATTAGATTGTCGCATTAAAGTGTCGTTGGAAGTAGGAAAAAATGAAAATTCTATATTCTGAATCAATTACCTTAAAATAAAATGCAGTATCATTTATATTAACAATGTATAAAAATGTTATTCAGTATATGTTATGGAGGTATATATTGGATTTGTGAGCCTTGGATTTGAATGCATTTGCGTTGTGTTTCAAACTAGAAATACTGAAAAAACTGATTAATTTTAATAACTCCGTTTTGCAAATTTTATGTTTTATCTACATTTCAAGTCATTCGGAATCGAAGAAAGTATGTGATATAATGCACGTATTTGTATAAACGCATGTTTACATATGTAAACAGATATTTGATCCTTCTTCGACGAGTTTTTTCCAAAAAGTGCTGCACCGATTTCAACAATAAGGACTCTAAAAATGCATGTATGAATATGAGTGCGTGTGTGTGTATGTTTTGTTCATTACATCGGAAGCAAAGATTCAAAAGGTTCAAAAAACATTCGATTCGTATTGACGGCAAAACATCCGAATTAGTTTTGGGTAGAGGCAGTCATTTCAAAAATACGGAACAAAAAGTGCAAAAATACCATTTTGTAAGATCGACCCATCCGATTAAAATGATTCAAAAAGCATATTGCTTTTGTAGACGTAATGTAAAAATTATTAATTTTTAAGCAATATAGGTCCAGCGGTTTGATTTAAAAAATATCATTTTTTAGCACATATAAAAGATTAATATCATTTTCTATTATCATTTCTAAACTGTAAAAACAATTCTAAATTATAAAGTTTCTTTATTTGTCGAAAACAATAATTTTGAACTTTTTTCAGTTTCAAAATTTTTATATGTTAAAAATGAGACATTTGAAATAAGGTTCCCGGATCATTCAGATTAGATTTTGTTTATTGTTTTCTTTGTTGTAGATAAACAAACGTAGATAAAGATAGATAATGGTCGTCGCCCAAATATAAGCACTTATATTAGATTTAAGAAATACGACAATGAAAGTCATAGTAGGGTAGGCACAGGGGTACAATGGTCCAATTTGACTTTGTGCTATTTTATTGTGAAAAACAAACATATCACAACAAATAACACATATCAAACAATTACCTGACTGTGTTCAGTTAAACTACCAGCTATTTCATCATTGTATAAATGTGTTTTTTGCTGTTTTTCAAAAATTTGTAATCAGGTCATTTTTACCCCGTAGGCAGAGTAAAAAGGACAAACAAGTGCGGTGACTTACTACAATTTTAAAGAAATTTTACAAAATAATAGCCTTATTATTCAATGAATGCAAAATATAAATTTCATGGATGCATTTTTTACAGGGATAACACTGTAAATAACCTTGATCTGGTATTTTGTCAAAAATATTCATCAGAAGAGATAGAATAACTATTTATTTAATTTAACTTTTGTGAAATTGCTTTATTTAACATAATATACTTTTTAATTAACTATTTTTATTTGACATATTAAAGGTTCAGTTGGTCCTTATTACCCCACTCAGGTGTAAGCTTTTATAGAGGCTATATGAAAAATAAACTGTAGAATCTAACTTAATTTAAATTAGCAATACAGCTTATAAAACAATTAAATAACGTATACTTAAGAATAATATTAAGATCTCGTAAACTTAAGAACAGTGCTAGAAATCAAAAAAGCTAACAACGAAAGAAAATACTTTTATTATGGATTTTCAAACATTGCCGTTTATCTCCTGATAGCAACGTCGTAAAAATCAAGGCTAGTCCACATTTTTTTCCTTCTACTTTCAAATATTGTTTTTAAAAAATTCTCAACTTCAATAGTTTTTGAAATATCGGAGTTAGACCTTTTTACCCGCGGAACTTTGAACACGCTCTACCTTATTTATAATAATTATATTAATACAATTGATATTAGTCATGCATACATTTTTATTGGATTGATTATTTTCATTTCACGAATGTGAATGAAATTTTCCGAATTTTTAGTATTAGTCATAGTCTTCATAAAATCATAAGTTTCTCTAGATTGACCAGAAAATTCAAATCCCTGTTTAAATCATGCACTTTTCCTTGTGCGTGAGCTAATAGATATTCGTGGTTGTCTGTCTATTTATTTGCCACTTTCTCTAGATAATAAAATTTCTTCCCGAATCGCTCTGTTTATAATTGAACATTACTTAAACTGAAATAATATCTCAAAATATAATTACTACGTCGAATTGAATGAACGATTCGACGAGGCAAAATCGCGCAAAATACCTCGAACAAGTGTGAGCTACCGCATTTGCAGCAGTCGAACGAAAACGAACAAAATGAGACCAATGCATCGGGGAGAAGTAAAAAAGAGCATTCTCGTTCTTTTGTACGACGAAGAGTTATAGCATCGGGAATTCTGGATTTTCTTGTGTGTTTGCTCTACACCTGTTAGAAACATAACATTCAATGATTTTTTTCAATGGCAACCAACGGAATTAAAAGCCTCTCGCCTTGAACGCCAAAATGAATTAGGAGTTGATGACATAGTAATTGATTCTTGAAGAAATATTAAATACATTATAATTCGGTAATTTAGAATGATATCTCTTAATATGATATCTTGAGCTGAATCGTGAATTTATAATTTTCTGTCTCCTATTAAATTGTTAAATGTTAAATACGTATAATAAGCTCGGTTGTTCCTTACACCTCACTATAAATAAATTAAAACTAGTAGTTTATGGTATCTAGCCTTAAGGAAAATTGCTGGAACTTTCCGTACACTAATGAAATATTCGAGAAACATTAAATGTTTTCAAATAGATTATTATAAAAAATGTAACTTTCATTATTCTTATTTTGTAAAAAGTAAATAAACAAAACTTTATATTATTATATAAACTGAATTGCAAAGTTAAAATCATTTATTTGAAGTATATAAGTGATGTTTAGAACTTTAGCGAGAATTGGAATTAAAATCCCAATTATTTGTAGATATTCGAAATAATTTAAGAAACAAAAAACACAAGCAGAAAGTTTTCTTAAATCATTCAAGTCGGATGCTTAGTTCTATCAAAAACTCATTTTTTGCACATTTAGCTCTATATTACTATATCTCCGAAACGGCTGGACCTGCCTTTGCTAAAATCTAATAACTACTTCTCCCCGTCATTACGAATCGAATCAAACGAATATTGTTTGGATAATTCAAATGGGTTAATCCGTTTAAAAAACATTCGATTACTATGGATGAGGAGACGTGCTGATTACTTTTTGACGAAGACAGGTCCAGTGGATTCGTAGATCCTAAAAAAAGTTTAAAAATATGCCATTTGGCGGGCGAAAATTAGATATTTTCGACAGTATGGATCAGCCGAGCCGACATGAATGGGTTTCAATAACTTTCAAATTTTCAAATTTTCAAATAAAAGTTTTAAAAAAATCAGTATTTTAAAAATATTTACAAAATCAAAAAAAAAAATCATAATTGTCAAAAAAAGTTCATTTTTTTAGTATTCAAATTTTTTAAATGTTTTTAAAACTTTCAAAAATGTTCGAAAAATTTTAAAATCTAATTTTTCTTTTCTGAGCTTTTGCAAATTTTAAATTACGATACCGTAAGTTTGTTCAGAAATTGAATAATTTACTACAATTAATTGCAAGATTTGATATGAGATGATGCATATTGTTGGATAATCATATATATATATATATATTGAAATATTTCATATTTCGTGAAATAGTATCATTAGTAAAAAATATCTAAAAATTTTAACAACACTAACAATAATAAAAATGTTAACAATAACTAAATACATTTTATCGGGATTAAAATTATAATTGAATTTTTAAGTACTAAGTATATTACAACGTGCTTTACTATTAAAAATATAAAGTTTTCAAAAAGTAAAAAAATATACAAATATATAATTTTATTATCAAGCTCCTTCTTTAAAATATTTTTAATCCCAATTATTCGTCCGTGTTGGTCCGTGTGCGATTTATAATTGATTTTTGTTCCAGACTCATTGGCAAGTCAGCGTTATTTAATAGAAGTTTCTAGACTGATTAATAATTTGACAGCAAAAATATTGCAGCAATTAACTGTGATGTATAGACGATTGTTTCGGCCTTTTGGCCGATTTTGAAAGGTTGGGTGTGTTGAAATCGACATTTTCATTATATGTCATGACACATTTTTAGAAGAGTAAAAAATTCATTTTTTTAAATTTAAGATAATTATTATTATTAGTTGAATAAAAAATATGTAGCATATGTAAATAATTTTGAAATAAATTAAATAGATATAGATTGAAATTGATAATATTCTGAATACAATATTATTTGATGTCAAATCAAATGATCAAGTAAAATTGTAAAGAAATTTGTTGAACAGGCCATCAGTACTATCAATAGCTCTTTTGTAGTTCACAATGTTCTTGTTCATACCACTTTGACAAAAAGACATACAAAACCACAACAAAAGATTTAGGTCATCCTTGTTCTTTATATTGGTACTGTCCAGTGTCCACTAATTCTCACACTTCGAACATTTACCTAATGCGACTGAAGTGTCCAAATACACAACTATACAATAATGGCAATGTTAACACCTTTACCGATATTTGTATAATATTATGTAAAGGTCTTTAGAGAGCTTAAGTTTCGTCATACAAAGAAGAAGCACCACAAGCGATCTAGAATTGCAAATGTACCCTGTCATGTTTCTGCAATTCCAATTGCTTACATGTCCTCGGAATAGACAGATTGCGAAAGCTTCAAGGAAGGAACAGGGCCGAATTTGGAAACAAACTTGGAATAAAATTTAATTCACTATCTATCTAGAATTCTAGACTCTACACTCTAGAGCTATTACATGTGAAATTTAAAACTTTTATCAGGAAAATTTTTTTCAAAATTTTTAAAAAATTATAAAATGTATTGAAAAAACAAATTTACAGATAAAAGACCTTTAAGCCTTACATTCAATATAGTCCAGTCATTTGGTGCAAAAAAGGCTGTTGCCGGTACAGTACTCCGGGAATTCTGAAAATTGGTAAACTTATAGATTTTAAGGTGCTCTTTACGAAAATCAACTTTGCCACCTCAAATTTGAACGGCAAGTTGCCGCCATATTGGAAAAATGGCGTCAAACAACAGCTTTTGTAAAATATCTCCTTTCAGGCTGATTCTACGATAGAAGTATCTATGTACTAATTAAACTAGATAAAATTTCCTACAATTCTTTAAAAAACCGTTTTTTTTTGTAAAATTGATAGTTTGAGAGCACGGCCGCCTCAAAGTCTTTGCTGCTCTCGCCGTAGTATCAAATCTCTCCATATATGACAGCACTTCGAACTTGACCACATTCTCTCTAATAATTAATATTTTCAATGTTAAATTAAGCGAATAAGATCTAGAAATAAAATAATTCAAATATTTTTCGTTTTTTTTGCTAATTTTTTAACACTTCAATGGCAAAGTAGCTATAAGTATACTTATAGCTTAAGTAGCACCTTATAGCTTCAAGTAGCTTGAAGCGTTAAAAAATCTGCAAAAAAAACAGAAAAATATTTGAATTATTTTATTTCTAGATCTTATTCGCTTAATTTAACATTGAAAGTATTAATTATTAGAGAGAATGTGGTCAAGTTCGAAGTGCTGTCATATATGGACAGATTTGATACTACGGCGAGAGCAGCAAAGACTTTGAGGCGGCCGTGCTCTCAAACTATCAATTTTACAAAAAAACGGTTTTTTAAAGAATTGTAGGAAATTTTATCTAGTTTAATTAGTACATAGATACTTCTATCGTAGAATCAGCCTGAAAGGAGATATTTTACAAAAGCTGTTGTTTGACGCCATTTTTCCAATATGGCGGCAACTTGCCGTTCAAATTTGAGGTGATTTTCGTAAAGAGCACCTCGAAATCTATAAGATTACCAATTTTCAGAATTCCCGGAGTACTGTACCGGCAAAACGACCAAATGACTGGACTAATACGTTAGAATAAAATTGTATCAAAACCTGTGTAGTATCATAGTGTAGTACTCTCATTATTCGCCAGGTACTTGCATAATTGTAACTGAATTGTAATACGCCATGTTTTAATTATTATATTACAAACTTTCAGTACCAAAATAAAGATTTATTAAATTGTCAATCATATCCCACTAAATAATGTATTTCGTGTGTCCGAATCTTTCATAGTGCCGAAGTGAAAATAAGCCGGAGAACGCCTACGTGCCCATATGTTTTGACATATACCTAGCATTGTTCGAAAACAATAAGCCTTGTATGAAATTGACATGACAGCTCGAAGGGTGCCTCGGACTACGCCACAGGACTTGTCTTCACCGAATCAAATATAACAGTGGCTAACAAGATATTTGTATCTTTCTATCTTCTAGTGTGACTAAAATCATTTTGATTTTTCACATCAAGGATTTAAAAAAACTTTACTGGCTGTTGAGTTCCAAGTCCACCTACAACAAAGTTCTTGTATACAAAGACGTCTTCAAAACAATCTGGACCTACGGCTACCAATGGGTAGTATTTTAAAATTTTAGTCACAACAATTACTGAATGCCTCTTCAGGCAGTATTTGTTTGATGAAAATAAAAAAAAAATTACATAATTTTTCGGAGAAATATGTCGGGGGCTGTGCAAATATATCAAACATTGTGTTAATGATGCATGTCCTGTCTAAAATTTTGAGACAGATCACCGATGGTCTCTGGTTCGTCAGCAATAAGACCATTCACCACGATCTCAATATAGAATTTATAGAAAAAGTAATAAGGCTAACCAGTGTTCAACATTTCCTGAAACTGGAAGATCATACAAATTTTATAGTCGCTTAACTTTTTGAGACACCAGTTTCAAGAAGACTGAACAGAAAGATTCCAAAAGACAATATTTAAGACCAATAACATTACTACATCTTTGGAGAAGTAAGCAGAATTTGTAAATTACTAACTGGAGTGCCAACTAGTACATCGAGTCTTTATCTTATGGTTTTAAAAATTTTGAATTGTAGCCTTTTTTAAGAAATCGTCGACGAAATGCCAAATATTAGTGCCAAACGATTTTTAATGATCTAATACTACGAGAAAACAAAATTAGCACACCGGATTTTTTCACGAAAGCCGATTTTACTTAGGGAAATTAAACAATTTCTATTGTCGCTCAACTTCTTGAGACACTAGTTTCAAAAATATTGAAAACAAATTCACAAATTCAATCTGACTCAAGAGTGATTCACCAATTCAATTGGACTCAATTCACCAATTCAATTTACTCAAGATCAATAACGTCAATACGTCTTGGTAAAATATAGCAGAACTGGTGAATCACGCATTGTAGTGACACCTATTGATATAATAAAATTTAACACAATAATTTCATATGTGTGTTTATAAGAGTGTATGTGTGTAAGTGAATGAATTTACAATGAATGACAATTCAAAACGTATTGAAAAAGGGTTCACAACATAGAACACAAGAAGTAGAAGGGTTCACATTATTGAAAACAAGGAGAGGCAGAAATTCATAATCAGAAAGTAAAAGTTTTTCAAGTGATTGGTATACTAAGAAGAAGAATTGCGTTTATTTACACAAGGAAAATTTAAAGATATATTTAAAAAGATTCTAATTTTCAAATATCACAATTTTATTTGGAGAAGGATGTTATAATTAAAACGTTAATAGCCACGATAAAATAATTTTTACGTTAATAGCCAAAATATGTTTACATCGACTTTATTAGATAAATTAGTTAAAAATGTATCCAAGTAAAACTTAATGTATCAAAGAATTTTTTTCACCAAAATTCCTGGAAAAACACTATTTTGTATGTCACATATATGGTTGACATATGGCTTTACAATATATTGACATCTGCGATTGTCGTGACCTTCAGCGTGTACGTCTGACATAGCTCATGTATGACTTCTTATCGTCAGACACATATGACTGACAAGAAGATTATCATGTTACAATTATTACGGCAAAGAATACTATTACACTATAATCAATCAATTTTTACACGATTAGTGTTACCAACAATTTCTCAGTTAATGAGACAATCTTTGGGCACCCTCAAGAAAATAAAAATCAACTAAATAATGTAGTTGGTTTTTTAAATTCAAACTGATTTTTAATGGCTATCCCTGATTTAAAGAAATATCATTCGACCACCAGGGTTCAAAAAGAAGTGGGCGTCTCCCAAGTATCCTCATGAATACCAAACATGCACCCGAAGGCCGGTGTCGCTACTAACATAATACGTGAGGTAGCACTATACTAATGCAAAAATAGATTTGTATTTATATATATATATATATATATATATATATTCATATATGTATATAATACATATTTGTGCAAACGTACTGTGGTTTTCTCTTAGTAGCGATTTGGTTATCAATTCTCAAAACGCGAATGGAACAAAATAATTATAAGCAAAAACATAGCGTTCGTAATATAATACACGAGATGAAAATATAAGAACGTGCCGTTTGCTAAAAAATAAACACAAAAATAAATAAATAAAATTCCATTTTTCACAACGTATGTAAATATACGATTTCTGTATATCTTTCACCTACAGGCTACAGTCCTTCCTGTGATATGAATTAATGACACTGTAAGATATCTCTGTGGATGTTCCTAAAAATTAGGTAATTTTTCATATTGGTAGATTACGTTATGCCATATGTATATTTTTGACGATCTTTTTAAATCTTTCGAATGTAAAATATATTTAAGTAATATTAACTGATTTGCGTAATGACCAAAAAATGGACAAAAATGTATAAATGATATCTTCAATTCAGGAAAGGAAATATTTTGAGAGCTCATTTAGTTTCATACCTTACTTTTAAATTGTCATGAAATGGTATAACTTTGCTTTATATTATTTATTTTATTTGCACACTTATTATTATTTCTCGACAAAATTAATAAGCCTATAGGAACGATTAAGAATAAGATGTGTATATTCAGCAATTACACAAGTTGCATAATTAAATTGATTGTAATTGCAATTACACAATTTTTCTTATAAAAACTCAAACTTAAAAAGTTTTAAAATAGAAAGCTTACCTTTGAATGTTTAGGAGAAAATTGGCTGTCTTGAAAGCACAGGCACAAAAAAACCAACAGCAATAAATCTGAAACAAAATGACAAAAATATTAATTTTTCGATAAATTAATATAACATTATTTATAATTTTTACACCATTAATGCTTAAGGTTTTATACATCTTTAATTGCTTTATACATCATTAATGCTTAAGGTTTGTGTAAAAAAAAATTGAATATAATTAAATAGCCCTTTCCACTTGGGCATTGCAAACGTAATACGTATTTCATCGCCGGAGCGGCAGCATACGAGTGGAATGGAATAAACTAATTTTTCAAAAAATAATCAAGTTGTAATCAATAATTCACAGTAATGTGAATATATATTGAATAGAATGCCCTCTAAAGGTTATTTTCACTTGAAATCCTATATTGATGGGCTGATTCTACCGCACAACAGACCAATGTTATGGCAAGGCCATGTTTTGCTTCAACTTCCATACATTATTCTACTGAATCATACTGAATACTGTCAAAATGTCATGTATTTGCTGTGCATTCAAGCGTTTTACACATAAACTGCAACGTCACTTGTATGTTATGAAGCTGGTTCAAAAAGACCGTGTTATCTGAGACCTTTTTTTTGACATTTGTGTGGTTTCTAGGTTAGGTTTTCTACCTGACAACCTGAGAAAAACGCCTGGCTGCACAGCAACCACATGGCTTTAGTCAAATTTAGTATGGAAAGTTTTTCATATCATAGCCTTGCCACAACATTGGTCTGTTGTGAGGCAGAATCGACCCAGGAGATCTATAATCTTAAGTGAAAATATATCACTACTGCTTGATAAAAAGCTGTCCAAGGTAGGGAACAAACTCAAAACCATTAGATGGAGGGTGAACCAGTACCTTGTTACGGAGTTAAATCTTACATTCAATTTTGCAAACTGCTTACAAACGCAAATTCATGTCTTTCATATTTGAGAATAATGAAGAGCCGGTAATATGTAAGTAATCATGTCGAAGGTCGCTAATACTGGTAATGTAATTATATTTATTTCATAGTTTATTCATTTTTTTATAATCACATATCCTAATGATTCCATATCACGATATTACTACATATAATATATCACCAAGATGTTTTTGCTCTCGTTAGATTTATTCCTCGAGTGAGTAACATAAAATATGATTACATGAGTCAGCATCCGCACTCTGTATCAAAAGAATTACATATTTATAAAGATATATATTTTTCTATTCACAAGATGACCACAAAATGCTATAAATCCGATTATGACGTATACGTTGTTATTTTATTTGTGCTCTGTGACTGACCAATTTTGTTATTTGTGTAAACACGAATGATTTGTTGGACAATATATCTTTACTTATTGTGGGAGTAAATTATTTCTAGGAATATAGGAAGTTAGATATTTATATTTGGGATGTTTCATATAAAAATATTCTAAGCTTCTAAGAATTATCTATAACTTTTATATTTTCTGAATATATATTGACTATTTCATTCTAACCTACGTAGACGCCAAATCTTATTAACTACACATAGAGTAAGTTATAGTTATCGCAAAAAATCGAAAAAAATAATAATTTTTGAAGTAAAACTTCTTCAGGCGCGACTATGGTTGTAAATCCGTACAAATGCAACGGAAGTGCGTTACGGCCGAGTGGAGTGTCATTCGCTTTCGATGATATCATTTCTGTACGGGTCGATTGTGATTAGTCGTCGTGTATGTGAATAGAGAATAGTCGTTGTATGCGTACTGATATCAACAAGGAAATCGGCATAGAAAAATAAACATTTTAAAGCTACATTGTAGTACAAATCTTGATTTAATGAAAAATGCCTGAATCAGAAGAATATTTTACCCTGTCCCCCGTAAATAATAAAACAAATGTAATCTTTTGGGCCGTGTACTGAACGTAAGTTTCTTGATTAGAAATTATTTCTATATTATTTGTAGTTTCTTTAAATATTTGAAGTTATTAAAATGAAAAATATTTTTTAGCCAAGGCAGATATTACAGCAGTTCAAAGAATGAGATTATATAGCCAGCGACAAAGTAAAAAAAATACAAGCAGTATAAAAAGTATAAAAAAATTAAAAAATTTTAAAAATGATCAATTTTTTTTTAAATTTTAAAAATCTCAAAAATCTATTTTTTTTCAAAGTTTAAAATCAATTTAATCATTTTTGAAAATTTTAATTCTGATACGGAAAGTTTCTGCAAATTGCCTTAAGGCATTTGCCTTATGTTCATTACTTTCGGGTGAAAAAACTGCAGTGATTATTAAACATTCAAAAATAGTCTTTTAATTCAGTATTTAAATTTATTTATAGTATGGTATATAAATTTATTTAACTTGCATGCAAATTTTAGTTATATTAAGTCTACTTTCAAATATATGTATATTATAAAGTACATCGGCCATAATTTTGTAATACTACGACATATTAACAAATTGCTTGTTAGACTATAATTTATTGCAAGCGTAGGTACTTGACTCTATTTTGAAAGCATAATTCTATTAATGTCATTTATAGTATAATATTTCATAAACTAGCTTCCCGTTCTTATTCTATTTTGCACTATTTTAACATTTTATATGTGCGTACAAGTTGTAAAACCTCCACTCACTTCAGCCAGTTTTATATTTTTTGAATAGCATACAAATATACGACTATGTGTGGTTTTTGCGGTAACATAACATTATTCAAAATATATTCTGAATGAATATTATTACACCTTTGCCCACACAAAATGCTGTTTAAATCAATTTATGATAATTTATTACGTGAGAGAAAAAAAATCTGAGTTTTGATCGGAAACAGTATTAAAATGGCAAGTTTTACATAAATACTTCTGATTTAGTTGTAAAATTTAAATGCTGTATATGTAAAAAACGCTTTAACATTGCGTAAGTAAAATAAATTTAATAATTTGTTATAAATTATTTCGTTGATGATATTTCGATAATCTTAAAAATTGAGATATTTTTGCATGTACAATTATGCATTATATTCGAGTTCAACATTTTTGAAAATAATTAAAAATTTATTAAATTCTTATTTCACTCAAAAATGACCCTAGAAAATTGGTACGTGATTTTAAATGATTACAAATGATTTAAAATATTATATTGTATAAAATTTGTGAAAATATAATGTAAAAACTAATCACATTACATATAATAATGATTTAAAATACAGTTGAAAGTATTACTTGTAGTAATATTGGATTTGTAGACCGGTAATCTTTAATTGTTGAAATAAAATAAGATATTTTTCTGAATTGCTTGCATATTGTACATTTATTAACATGTTTTTTAATTTTTGCTAATTCCAAAGCAATTAGAAGAAACTGCTGCTAGAAGAATCTATCTGAAAATAGATTGAAATATTCATATAAAACCACCTGTTTCAAGTTTGCATTTTAAAGTAAGTTTTAAATTCTATTTTTTATTATTTTGCATATGCAAAATTTACTATTCTCTTTATTGTACAGTTTGTTATATAACATTTATTTGAAAATTTAAAGGTTTATGCAATTTGCATGCATGATCCGTATGCAGCTGCACTTTTTTACTCGTTGTTTAACATTCTGTTTTCGACTTTTGAATATTTAAACTGAATTTTTTGTTTAACAATGGAATAGTTGTAAAAAAAATTCACCTAATTGCAATCTATAACAGATATAAAATGAAAAAAGAGTTGGTAAAATTGTTCCCAACATTTAAATGATTATTTTTATAATAATATTTTTGGTAAATATTTGTACTAAATTGGTGGCTTCAACGCAGAGCCACAGAATTATATATAAATAATTGAATAATATAACATTTGGCGTAGTATGATAATGTGCCATTTAAATATTAATGCCGTCATGAACAACGTCAATATCGTGCAGTAGCGATATCAATTTTCACTTGGAACTATAGAAATTTACTATTTCTGCAAATAAAAATAGCTCTTTCCGGGAATTGCTGCATCAAATTGAATAATGAAGTAATTGAATAGATTAATAAATAAGTTACCATATGAAAATTTAGACCTACAGCTTAAAGGCTCTGACTACTATTAAAATATGATTTGAATGGTTTAAAAATCAGTCGATTACTACTGATGAGGAAACGTGCTGATTAGTTTTTGGCAAACACAGGTCCAGCCGTTTCGAAGATACAAGGCAAAAAATGCTAAAAATAGTCATTCAGTTTTTGAGGTAACAGAGCATCCGATTTGAATGATTTAAAAAACATTTTACTTGTATTGACGAAATGAAAAATGCGAAAATTACATTTTTGGAGAGACAGATCCAGTGGTTTCGGAGATTCACAGAAAATGTAGAAAAAGTGATGTTTGGCGGTCTAAAATGACAATTACACATATGCACATCAAATTATCAAATATTATAGAGATTTTAAACATGAATATTCATTTAGTCACAATTTTTTTTTGGGTTCCGACCATTGATTTTGAAATTTTAAAATTCACTTATACGTTTCGAACAATTTTAAAAATTTTCAGATTTTTTTTTCTCAAAATTTTCAAAAATACGCAAAGTTATACTTAAAATATAAATTTTAAATTCACAATTCAGTTCAAAAGTGCATAAATTTCTAATGCGTTATTGTAATTGTAAGAAATATATCCTCAGATGGATTCATTCGGCATCTCTTCTTAATGTAAACATTTTTGAGTATTTTGAGCGATAAGATCGTCACTGTACATTATACGAACAAATAAATATATAGTAATTATAAGTATTTCTTCGAAAATATTTAAAACTATTGTTAACAATCATTGATGAATATTTGTTTATTGTTAACTTTTTTGCTCAAATATTTAATTCTGATAGAGAAATTCCAGCAAATTGCCTTTAGCACAAACTCATGCACCGCTAGCTTAAAAATTTAATGATCCTGTGATTGTATATCACCAGCAACTCTATTTTTCGTATTTTTTCACGATGTAGAGATCTTTATAAATCGTTCCTATCGAACAGATGCAGTATTTAAATTCGGCCAGTATTTAAAATTAGAGACCACTTTGCTCATCGGTGTCACGTTGACACTGCTCTTTGATGTTTCTTGAAAGAGCACTTTGGATTAATGATGATTTTCTTATTTTTATTCTTATTTATTATTCTTAGGATCTCGCCGTTTGATGCAACATAATTTACGAGCTGAAACGGCACAAGACCGAAAAATAAACAATAAATGGATGGAGATTTTGCGGTCACAATAATAAGAAACACTCTTTGTGACTTTTTTTGAAAATAAAATTATTTTTGCGAATGTGGTTGGGATTTTGGCGCATATAAATCATGTTGATGAGATGAAGATTTGATGTTTGCATACTATCCATAAAAACAGCAAGGTTTATGGTAAATAATTAAAATAATAATTTTATGGTAATAATTAAAATAACTCACGTTGATGAGTATTAAGTTTGACAAATTGACTTCACAAATTGATAAAATAAAAATATTTTCTCTTTTATTGAAAATCCCGAAAAATTCTATAGGTATTACTTATGCTAATCACTACTTAGTATAGTAAAGAAAAGCTAGATAATTTTTTTCTCAAAAATAAATATGAAAACATTTGAAGTGTTTTAATCATAGTTAACAAGTGAACAAAGTGAAGTTCGCGATTACTTCTGAATTCGCATTGAAACTAGTGGTGTATGAAATCGTGCCTTAAGGCAAATTGCTGGAACTATTCGTACCATAATTCGAAGAATAAAATATAGTGGAAAATAAAATATAAATAGAAACAAAAAAAAATCCCAAAGACAATCGTATCGTCAACACAGACAGAAAGTTTTTTCAATCATTCAAATCGGATGCTTCTTTCTCTCAAAAACTGCAATTTTTAACTTTCTGTTGGGCAAGTTATAGGAATCGCAAAAAAATCGAAAATGAAAATGTTTATATATCTTTACGTTTCAGAGGTTTCTGAACATTTTGGCATAACTTAAAAAATGGATGTATGTGTGTGTATGTTTGTGTGTGTGTGTATGTGTGTGCGCGGATACAAATTTTCGTCGACGATTTCGGGAACACCGATCAACCGATTTGAATAATTCAAAAAACATTCGATTCGACTTGATAAGAAGACGTGTTAAATAGTTTTTGGCAAAGGCAGGTCTAGCCGTTCCGAAGATACGAAGCGAAAAGTGCCAAAAACGTTAACTCAGTTTTTAAGAGAACGGAGCGTCCGATTTTAATAATTCAAAAATTATTTTACTTGTGTTGACAAGATAAAGAACTGATTAAATTTTTGGGAAGGCAGGTCAAGCGGTTATGAAGTCTTAATAAAAATAAATTAAAAAAATGTCATTTGGCGGTCTAAACTGTTTATTGGACATATGTACATCAAATTATGAGATAATTTATAAAGATTTTAATAATGTGTACACATTTTGTGTACATTTTTTAGGTTCCGTACCAAGATTTTTAATTACGGTACGGGAAGTTCTAGCAATTTGCCTTAAGGCACTATGCCATGCACTCCACTAGTTTTGACTTAAGTAAAAGCATTTCTCATATCTTTTACTAATAATATGCATAAACATGAGTAAAGTTTCAACCATGCCATTTTAAAAATGATCATTTATTACTTATTACATAACTATTGATCCTATTGACCAAATGAACTTATAACAACTTATCTGTCTGGAGATTTTGATGTTTCTGATAGGAACATAAATTAAAAGAAGTTATTATAGCCGAAGGCCGAATTTCGCTCGAAACAGAATGGACCTGCTGCTCGAGACAAAGTTAGACTTGTCATCGTATGAGTATGAAGTATGAACATGGAATGATAATATTAGTTGTGATGACAAAATGTCTTAGAAATTTTACACGAACAGTGTGAGAATATTTTTATATGTTTGTCGATGCCAGGATGTGAGTCATCGGTAAGATACAATTGAAAAATGTTATGTATTGTCGTTCTATACAACTTCCCGTATTGTTAGTTATAGTAATAGGCCGAAAATCGAAAATGAAAATTTTTGCATATCTTCACGTTTCAGAGGTTTCTGAACAATTTGGCATACCTCAGAAAAAATAAATATGTGTGTGTATGTGTGGATACAATTTTTTGTCCACGTTTTCGGGCGCACCGATCAATGCATTTGAATGGTTGAAATAATTTTCCATTCCTATTGATAGCGAGTTGTGCTGATTAGTTTTTGGCAAAAGTCGGTCCAGCCGTTTTGGAGTTACAGAGTATAGAGTGCAGAAAAGAATATCGAGTTTTTGAAAGAACAGAGCATTTGATTTGAATGATCCAAAAAACATTCAATTTGTAATGATGGGGAGAAATTGTGATTAGTTTTTTTTACAAAGGCAGGTTCAGTCGTTTCGGTGATACGGTGCTAAATGTGCAAAAAGTTGCAGTTTTTGAGAGAAAAAAGCATCCGATTTGAATTATTCAAAAAAATATTATGCTCGTGTTGACAAAACATTTGTTTTTGGTATTTTTTTATTTAATTTTTTTTTTAAAAACATTTTTTTTGGTATACCTAATTTTTTTTGGTTACATTTTAGTTTTAATTCTGGCTAAAGTTCTAACGCTCACTTATAAACTTTAATTAAATAATTTTAACTTTGTGGTTCAGTTTATATAATTCTTATAAATATTTGACAATATTACAGTATTTATAATAATCTATTTGAAAACATTTAATGTTCCTCGAACATTTTGTCTTGGTACGGGAAGTTCCAGCAACTGTCATTTTTTAAATAAAAACTAAAAATATGCCACTGCAACTTCCAACAATTAACATTTTTATTGAAAATTAATCAAAAGTATTTAGAATTTCAAGTTGCCTCTAAATTGCTATTGTTGAAATATTCATATAAACATTCATACGTTTATATGAATATTTTAAATGAATGCAATATCTCTAAAATTATACGTACAAGCTATAATTTATGTTAATGAATTTGTAGTGGTGCATGGCATCGTGCCTTAAGGCAAATTGCTGGAACTGCCCGTAACGTAATTGAAAATCTTGGTACGGAACCCAAAAAAAATTACACAAAACTTGTACACATTATTGAAATCTCTATAAAATAATACTATATGTATATGATAATTTCATATACAAATGTCCAATAAACATTTTGGACCGCATAATGACATTTTTATTGAGAGTATATAACCGCTGGACCTGTCTTCCCAAAAATTTAATCAGTTCTTCATGTTGTTAATCAAGTAAAATGTTTTTTGAATTATTAAAATCGAGCGCTTTTTGCCCAGTATCTTCAGAATGGCTAGATCTGCCTTCGCGAAAAACTAAACAGCTCGTCTCCTTATCAATACGAATCGAAAGTTTTTTGAACTATTCAAATCAGTTGGTGTTCCCGAAATCGTCGACGAAAATTTGTATCCGCACACACACACACACAAACATCCATTTTTTTCTAAGGTATGCCAATGTATGTTTAGATACCTTTGAAACGTAAAGATCGATTTTTTACGATTACTATAATGTACAATATCACGCAGATTTAAAATAGGAAACACTTTAAAAAAACACACCGAAACCTGAAACTTCTTATTTACATAAAAAAATACAATAAATTAATATACATAATTTGTCATATCTATTCTTTTAACACGGTCAGAACCAAAAATATCCTAATCCTGATTCACCAATTTCACGCTAATCTCATCTTGCGGTCGATTTACGACTTACAAAGATCTTCCTATTTATATATTGAAAAGATTTATTACAGTAATATATCACCTGGATGTTTTGGCCGATTTCGACGAACTATAATTTTTAAAAATAGTTTTTTTATGCCAAATGATAATGAAGCAGCATAATGTCCGAATTAATCACAAATATGACAAGGTCAGTTTGATGAGTAAGCCGAAAATGATAAATATTAATTTAATTGCGTTATACGATATTGTAATAAATTTTGTGTTGCAAAAAATCAGAAAAGGTATTGAAGGTTATAATAATAAGAAGAACAATATTGCTATTAATATTTTGTAATAAAGAACTAACTTAAAGACTTATAAGATGAAAATTTAACATAAAAGGTAAACCAGACTAAAGATCATTTTAAAACCATTTTTACTTTATACTAAACACTTTTTAATTAATTAAATTTTAAAATAAATATGAACAATTATATAAACATAGAAGATGAAAATTTTATATAAATAAATCACTACGAAAGATGCAGTTTTAACTTCCAGCACAGATTTATGTCTGATCCTACGGCGTAAATTCTGTGAACTTTTTGCCCGAGAAAAGTTGCTCGTGCAAATAGGTAAATGCTCTAGTTTTTAACTTCGCTGAAATGAAATTCAATTACCGGTAAATCAAACAACTTACTGAGCAGAAGGTGAATTCTGCTAAATTTCACATCTTGAATAAATACTGTAAAATTAATCTAGGCGAAACTGCTTATGAACTACTTTAGAAATTACGTTTAGTTTATGACATGAAGCTGACGAAAAATAGTATCTTGGAATAATTAACTAATGTAAGAGGTGTGTTTATGGTGGGAAAGATAAATTTTGTTAATAGAATTGTTATGAACCGATTAGTTCATAATGTGAATTATAGGAAAAGCTTGTAATCCTAAATATTGAACTTTTCGCGGATAATAAGTGTAATTAAGTGGCTATATCAGACCATTAAAAGATAATTTTTAATTTTAAATGTTGTATGTTTAGATATGATGTTGAAGATTGATAGTTGTTATTATATGTTTGAATGTTGAAGTAATACTTGTTACTTAAATGAACCAAATTTGGAAAAAGTATGTGTGTATATGTGTAATGTTTATGTTGATAGATTTTTGACCTTAAATTGACGTTTTCTCAAAAACGGTTGGACCGATCACAAGAATTTAAAATCCAATCGATATATCTCGATGAGGGCTATCGTTTGTCAGTTTTTCACGACGATCGGCCAAGCCATTTCTTTGTACATACAGAAAAGTAAAAAAAATTTTTTCCACGTTTTAGCCCGCAATTCTGAAACGATTTTAAAAATCCGAAAACCGTTCGAAAGATATTAGAAATCGACCTGATTAGCTTTCGGTAAAGATTTGCTGGCCCAAGTTCTTGTAATTAACTGATGAAAAAAAAATTGTTGACAATTTTTATGATTTTTTAACGATAGATATCATGGTCTTCTAGATCATACTAAAATATTACGGCCCTTCGACAAGTCGTTTAATTTTAAAAATTCATCAAAGTTTGAAAAAAATATTTTTTTTATTCTCTATTTTATTTATTTATTTTATTTCTATCCTTTATTTTGGACTCTTTTTTAAATCTATGATATTGTTCATTACTGTTACTTGATGTTAATTATTTAGCAGTTGTAACAAAAATGTTTTTTTTTTTTAAATTTAGAACTGTCCTGTTAAGGACATTTAATTATGGGTATATACAATTTAAATTTAATTTACAAATAAAGGATATTTAAATTTGGGATATATACAATTGTCAGTTGTAAAAGGACATGTATAATAAATAGGCATGTTGGAAAAACAACTCAATAGCTGTTTTCCTATTCATTATAATATTAACAATATTTTATTGATGATTATATAATCTTAACTATTTACTTATAAAATAATTTCTTATAAATAATGACCAAGTTATTTTAATTTTTTATCTATATTTATATGCTCCTTTTGTTATGACATCTTTTATGGTAGGTGTGTTCGTATCGAGATGAATTAGCCAGTTAGGAATATATTTTGGTGCTCCTAAGACAATTTTCAAAAATTTGTTCTGAGTATATTAGTCTTATGAGCACTGCCCCACAATTGTACTCCATAGCACCAAATTGGTTTGAGTAAAGTTTTATATAAAAGTACCTCATTGTATTAGCTTAGTTTGGATTTAGTCCCTAATAATCAGTATAGTTTTTAAAAAAACTTGGTTGTCAAAAGTCGATTTTGTGCTATTGTAAAGTCAATCAAATCAATTATAAATGGCTTTGGAATTAGCAAGAAAGTAAATGAACAGTCTACAAAACTTCACTAGTTTTGTAAAAAATGTTACCATTCATTTAAATCATAAAATTTAATCTAAGACTATGTATATAATATATGTAATTCTGACAGTTATAGGATTTTTAACTTATTCAATTTTTTTTAAAAAAGGTTTCAACGTTTTTTATATTATTTAACACTACCATACTAAAATTTGTTGAATTATATAAAATAATTGAAATTTAGAATTAAGGCTACAATTTTATGAAATTAGGCTACAACTTTATAATATACAAACAAGAACTTGCCTGTGCACTATAATTAAAATAATTACAGATATTATTATTGTGTTTAAAGTTTAAACGATATCAATTGAAAATCGCAATGTTTTGACTTAATTGAAAGCAAAACTTGATTTTCGAAATAATCAGCTGAATAATTTATCTAAATATCTAAATCCCAAATTCGATTGATTAAGTTAATTATTACACCTATCAGGAAATTTTTGCGACTTGTCTTGAGGCAAAGTTCCAATTAGTTTATTTTGTGATATGAATCTGACAAACACATTAATCTATTGTTAGACTAAAATAATGTGTTGCACCGTTGACAAAAACGTTTTCATGTGATTAAAAACTGATAATAAAAGCAGAATCATTCATAAAACAATATTTTAATATTTCTTTTCCACAATCTGATGGTACCGTGCAGTGTACAGCATGCTTTGAGTAAATCTTTTCCCATAGGGCAATTAAAAAGTAGGTTAATGCAGAATGCAATATTTTATTTTTCAAGCAAAACTGAATTTAATCTCATTTATAATTCCGGCTCCGTTGTTACTATTTCGAATAAAACCTTCGCAATGTTAGTCTACTCACGGAGATCACATAACAATAACGTTATTTTAATCCGCGCTTTAGAGTTACGGATTTTATAATATATGCACTGACATGCACTTATATTTTGTGTGATATCACGATGTCACGTATGACCTAGTTTATGATATTAAAAATACTCCGTATTAGAGAAAGAGTTGATATTTCTGCGTAACAAAGTACTTAATTTGACGTTTACACTATTAGAGTTGCTCGATATCCAGAAGAAACCTAAAATTGGAAATGTAAATGTAGCATTTACCATTAGCGTTTCTCGTAAAGTAAATATATTTTACATTTTAAATTTATTAAGCCATATTTTTCTTTGCTAATAATATTTCTTGTAAAAATTTTGTTCTACACACTAAGCGTAAAAAAAAAAATCAGTTAGTTTTACGCGTTTTTTTGAAAACTGGGACAAACGTTGCTAGTAACAACTAAAGTACAAAAACGCATTAAAACACTTAGAAATTTTACGATACATCTTTAACAAAATTCATTTAAAAATGTTCACAATAAAGACGAAATTTAATCAGTTCTCCGTAACTAAATAAAAAATTATTGGACTACTAAAATTAATGTTATTATTTAATCGGGATCTGTGATAGGAAGATAAAAATTGAGAGTTGTATAACCATAAAATCCACAATAAAATCGATCAACATGAAAACAATTGATTCCCAAATTAACTAGTGGTGTATGGCATTGTCCCTTAAAACAAATTGTGGGAATTTCCCGTTGGAGTATAAAAGTGAGCTTTAGAACTCAAGCTAGAATTAAAATTAAAAGCCGAATTATTTTTGATATTCAAAAAAAATATTTTTCTGAAATTAAAAAAAAAAGTTTTTTTTTCTTTACCCAAAAGCAATCGTTTCGTCAATACAAGCATCGAGTTTTTTGAATCATTCAAATCAAATGCTTAATTCTCTAAAAAACTAATTTTTTTGCGTATTTAGGCTCCGTATCTCCGAAATCGCTAGATCTGCCTGTGCCAAAATCTAATCGCTACTTCTCTCCATCATTACAAATTGAATGTTTGTTGGATCATTCAAATCAAATATCACGACAGCTCATAGAACCCATTAGTTTTGATCACCGTTCAAATAAATTAAAAAAAAAGAAAAAAAATCCTAATCATATGCTCCGTTTTCTCAACAACTTAATTTTTATTTTATGCACTCTTTGCTCCGTATCTCTGAAACGGCTGGACCTGCCTTGGCCAGAAACTAATCAGTCTATCTCTTTATCAATAGGAATTGATTGTTTTCAGATCCATACATATGGGTTGATCCGAGCGCCTGAAAACGTGGGCGAAAAATTATATCCATACACACATACACACACAAACACACACAGACATCTAATTTTTCTAAGGTATGTTAAAATGTTCAGAAACCTTCAAAACGTGAAGATATGCAGAAAATTTCAATTACGATTTTCAGACGATTACAATAGCTTACCCTATGGGAAATTAAAAAAAAGTGTTAGGGTTGGACAACCCTAGAGTTTTTCGAAGTCAAATTTAAGCTTAACCGTAAGCTAAAAAAATCAGAATTAAAATTCACTGAAGAACAATTAATTGACTGACAGTGGTATAAGCAATTGATTGCATTACTATAATGTCTAGTACAAAATAAGGGTTTGTGGTAGAAAGGTGAAAAGTTAGGGTCGCATATGTTCTTTAGTTACGAATTAGAAAAAAATAGTCTAAACCTAAAAAGAATACTTAAACGTGACCTACCCTTACCATTTAGGGTATCAAAAATAGACGTTGGCCGAATTTCAATTATACCGAATGCGACTTTAAAATTTTATAAAAATCGGTTGAACCGTTTTATAGGAGTATTGGGATGAACATCATGACACGAGATTTACATATGTTACATTATTTCTATTTCTCTATTTAGTTTTTGACTTTAATTCACATCAATTTTTAATTTTTTACTTTAATTTTTGCAAATAAATTTTATTTCCTGAAATAATTTCATTCTAATTATAATTATCAAAATTCTAATATTGTTAATAGCAATAGTTAATCTAGGTGATATAGTAAAACCAATAGTTACTCTAGTCCAGGCGATTGATAATGACACCATTACTAATATTTCTGTAGAAACTAGAAAATATGAACTACTTTAAGCCCTTTGTTTAATAGTCCACCTTCATAATCTCTCATATGCAAAATATGTTTTATTCTGTAAATAGTTAATTAAACAAAAAGAAATTAAAACTCATGTCCTATGGTCTTTCTCGACTTTTTTAGCTGTAATTGCTCTGATTAAACGTAGTGCATGACTAGATAAACGAATGCGACATTTCAGTCTGAAACTTAAAATTATGTTTATCTGGCATGCGCCATATTAAAACTGGAAAGAAAAGCTATTTTACCATGCTAATCTTATTAAAATAGATATTCCCTTATGTAAATTGAATGCTATGAACTTATTTACTTGTTGTGATAAATACATAATACATCACTATAAATAATTGTAATAGATAATGATATATATCAAGTATGCAATAGAGTTTGATTCATTCGCGTTGGAACGCATTTTTCCGTTCTTTAACTTTCCTTAGGGTAAAGTTATAGTAATGGGCCAAAAATCAAAAATAATTTTTTTTGCATAGTTTTAGAGGTGTCTAAACATTTTAGCATACCTCAGAAAAGATGGCGTTGTGTATGTGTGTTTCTGTGCACGTGTGTGTATGTATATGTGGATACAATTTTTTGTCTTTGTTTTCGGCAGTACCGCTCAACCGATTTGAAGGATTCAAAAAATATTCGATTTCTATTAATAGGGAGATGATTCTGATTAGTTTTTATCAATGGCAGGTCAAGCTGTTTTGGAGATACTGAGAAACTGTGTTCTTGAAAGAACGGAGCATCCGATTTGAATGATCCATAAAATATTCAATTCGTAATGATGGGGAGAAGTGGTGATTAAATTTTGGGCAGGTCTAACCGTTTCAGAGATAAATATGCAAAAAAGACAATTTTTGAGAGAACTAAGCATCGTCAACACTAAGTGTTAACAAAACGAGGAGAGTTTTTTAACATCGTCAACACTTAGTGTTAACAAAACGAGGAATTTTTTGTAATATCCAAAGAATATTTTTTTGTACTAAATTTTATTATTCAAATATTTCATTATGGTACGGTAAGTTCCAGTAATTTGCCTTAAGGCATGATACCATACACCACTAGTTGAAGTATTATACTTGTTAAAATTTACTAAATACACTATCCTTGTTATGAATTATTTATTAATCATTTCTAAAAGCTTTCAAATACTAAAACCCTCCATCCGAAATTCATTCGTCACAACAATTTCCCTCTCCTGGTCAATGAAATTTCATTCATGTATCACCGCACTGTCGCTTCGTAAACATATATTCCATTTATCGCAAATATTACCAAGTCGGTCATAAAAAATATCATAAATCATAAAAGCTAAGTGAATTCTCTCATATTTCCAAACACATCACATATCGAACATCAACGAAGTTTTACGTTTTTATGCTTCTGGCCAGTCAGTTATTTATGGCTATATTTCAAATGAATGTATCTGCAAAAACGTGAATTCGGCTCCCGAAGGGATATTTTTATACTTTTATATCACGAAGAATACGGTGACACTAAATAAGGTATTATTATATAACGGGCTTGTCATAAACGTTAAAGATGGTGAGCCAATGACGTGCACTTTATTCTTTTCCGACGATATTTATTCCACTAAGTGAATTTTCTATGTAATAAACTGAAAGGTAAATTTTTCTGAACTATTTTTCAATATTGCACAAAAAGTAATAAGAAGTTCAATGCATTAATTCATAAAACTTGATTCTTTATGTTAGATGCATTAAGGATCATCATAAATTATCAATCATCAAAAATGTTATGTTTTTGAATTAGAGAAGCGCATAAATATTACTAATAATAAAGCAAAATATTTTGTATCATTACTTCTGAAATCCTGAATTGAAGCCAACAGAAAACTTAATGTAATAGAATTTATTTTACTAGTAAAGGTGTTTTCATATCTCTACCTCAAATTTAATTTTATATAAGCATTCATTTAGCATTTCCAAAAATATTTTTTAATTTTTAAATTATCTATTTAAAATGTCGATAACTAGTTTGATCTTGAGTTCGAAAATCCTATGTATAAAATATTGGGAAAAATTATTTCATTAACAATGATTATGCTGATATTTTTCATATGCAATATTTAGCAGTTTCATTTCAAATAAACTTAAAGCATTTTTAAGTAAAAAATAGCCTTAATCAACAAGTTTTTTGGTATATTACGTATGCTACATAATTACAGTTCTGTTTAATAAAATTTGCAAAAAAGGCTTTTTTCGACAAGTTTTTAAGCATACATGTATTTCGAATATTACATCAATGCAACTTGTTTAGAAAAAATTGCTAAAAAATATTGCACCGTACATTGAATTTCGCTTCTTAAAATTAGTAATATTTTTTTTGACTATATTTTTATAAACAGCTAGGTTTAGTAACGTTTTCCCACTAGTTTGATATATCAAACATTCATGTATGAAATAATAAATAAAATTGTATTTGAAACGTCATAGTAAATCATAAATACAAATAATAATAAACAAAACATTTTAAAAACTATTTGATTTAAGCTAAGATCATTAAAATTGATTTATGATGATGTAACATATTTCAAAAGTCTGTTTTTTAAAGAAGAATTAAAATATATAAAATTTTTTTTAACATCAAAAGATTTTTTCATTTTATTGACTTTTGTAAGTATTCTATTGCTAAAAATTCTGGATATTTTTCAACAGAGCATAAACGTAACTAAAAGCTCTAATACAAAGGATTCCTAGAATTAAAATTAACTTGTTTTAGAATATTGGTAGTATTTGATACATTCCTATATATTCTTACAAAGAACTTGCCAACTGGTTGAATTAAATATGGAATAATAATTAAATATATGAGCCTTAAGTGAAAATTACTTAAAAGTAGAAATTTTAGTATAATTTGGAGAACATAAAATACCTGCAAAGGACCTCAAAAATCAATTTCAAATACCAAATATCTCAATAATTATTTACACAAAATCTTTACTAACACCGTAAAATAAAGTGAAAAAATAAAAAATACATATTAAGAGAATTAATTTATTTATAATTCAACATAAACTTCATAATAATAAAATATCAATAATAACATTGTGAAACTAATTACTGTTACTTTTTTCATCATAAAATAACTTTTTTCCTAGTAAGTACAAAATTTTGTTAGAATTCGTTAATTTAAAACGAAACTGAACTAATTATTACAAACAGTAATATTTTTCTTGCTGATATTTTTACTTTATTAATATTTACTTTATTAATATTTTTATAATTAATATTTATTTTACTTTATTAATATTTAATATTTACTTTTAATAAATTGGACTCTATTTTTGACCAAATAGTAACTAAACTATTTTTTATTATCTTGAATAGATTGTTATTTGTATTCAAATTTAAAAAAAATCAGTAATTTTTATGAGTTAAGGAAAAAAAGAGTTGGTACCCAATGGTGAGCTTTTTTGGCTGGCTAAATAGAATATTTGTAAAAATGAATGGTTTTAGAGAAGTAAAACTAATAATTAAATGATGATAATAAAAGTAAACTATACAAATGAATAATATAAACAAAAAGGCACAATTAAATCATATATATGAGCAATTAACTGAACTGCAACCCAATTGTAAAAGATCTTAATCATTCACTACAAACAATCACAAGCAATTACAACCCTTGCATCAACTAGACAATTAGCATAAGCTATTGTATTTACTAAATATCCATAGGGACAGCAGTAAATCTTTAATGCATAATAAAAAAAATCTTCATTATTTCCTAATAAATCAGTACATCCAATTTTCTTTCACCAAATTTCTAAAATATCTAAGCTCAAATTCTCACAAAGAACGTCACTGGTAAAATGAACCCAAAGTCATAACTAGAGCCACATTTTATGACCCACACACCGTATACTTTACTTCTAGTGGCAACTTTTTATTGTTTCATTTCTTGGACAGTAAATTATTCGTGAACATTTCACGTTTGTTGACCATAGATTTTTTCGCCGAAATGCAATATAAAAGAAAGTAGAAAAAATCTTTGCTACCGAGTTGTAAATATTTTGGTGAGGGTGATATATGACCTCAAAGTAATTGAGGCTTTTTAATTTATGAGCCCATACAGTGAATGAATATTACTTGTTGAATATAATTTTAGTCAAATTTAAATTTAGTTAAGTTTTTTATTTACTCATTGCAAATATTATAGTGAAGGTGATAATTATAATAAAAAAGTAATTTTAAATAATTATATAAAAAGTATATTTATAACAAGATACAGAAGAAGAGAATAAGCTTCGATGAAAACTATTAATATTAGCTGTAGTTTACTTTCTGATTTTCCTAAAATACCAGTTTATATGATTTTATTATGAGTAATCAAATAAAAACGGAACATATGCTCATCACTTTAAATTAAATTAATTTTAAATACTAAAATTTTCCTCATATGTTTAAAAAAGTGTATTGTGTTACTCGTTGGTATTTTTTTCTAGATTATTACAAAACCTTGAAAATCGCCTTGAAACTGAGTGATGCCATATGATACAATTAATGGTTGATCATAAGCCTGACATAAAAAGAAAATGATATATAAATATCATAAAAATAGTAATAACGAGTAGTTTATATGTAATGTCAAAATACAGGATATAAATCATTTTTATATAAAAGGAAATGTAAAATTATACATAAATTATTGTTTATCTGAAGTCATATAAGATAAATAAATTAATAATCTCATCGAGGATAAATGACATCACTTATTTCAGAAGGGCTCGCCCGTAGGTAAGCGGTTAAGAGCGACGGGACTTGTTTCAGAGGTCCCGGGTTCTATACCCACTTCGAGCAGCCTGTTGTCAGGCAGCAGTGACAACGATTTTCACTTGAAAATATAGATAGCAATATGTTTCCAAGTGAAAATTGCCCTTGCCCGGCATTGCTGCACCAATAAAAAGTCAGCCCTATTAGATTAATTCTAATAACAAAAAAAAATCATCAATTATGGATGGATTAACCATTGGGTTACCATCTAAATACACGAAGTAAGAAGTTTCAGCCCAACAGCTCATAGAACGTAAGGTTCTGATTGCTGTAATCGATTGATATAATAAAAAAAAACTTAACTCAGAAAATAAAATAAAAGTCTGTTTTACTGAATGAGCTAATAGTTCATAAATTGTGTTCTATCTACTCCTCTTGGTACAAAATGTTTTAAGTATGAGAATATTAAGTTCGAAAATTCGTTTCCGCATATGTCTTTCCTTATCTCATGAAATCGGAATCATAAAAGCAATTTAGCCGCATGTCTGCTACCAGGTTTTATTGCCCGCACGTTGTAAAATTTTGTTTTGGTTATTTTGTATCAAAATTACTGGTGAGCACCCAAATATGTTGACAGAAGCATTTTCTCTAGGAACAACCCCCAAGAAGATCTCCTTTTGTGACAATTTCACGCTGGGTGTGTTCGACCGCCCGCTGCGGTCACAAAGAGGCTGAAATGCATTCGCTTCACTGGCATTTTAGTTATTAGAAGGAGCGCTGGTGGAAATTTTGTAGAAATTTATTAAACATTGTTTATTTTCTTGCAAAATATAGAGTTGGTGATTTGGAGCAAATGAGCAATTTAAAGTGGAAAAGAGTGCGCGTAAGGTTTACACGCGATTGAAGTAAAACTTATTTGCTACTGTACAAGATGGCACTTAAGTAAAAATAAATATATCATATAACAATTTTAAATAATGTTTATTACTAATATAGTAACACTCGTGATGCCCTTATATAATGATGAATTATAAATTATATATTTATAATAGCACCAAAAATATGTATAATATTTAAAAACAATAATGTAATTAAAGTTATACTTCAAATATAAAATGATCGGTTTGTCATTGTAATTACCATTTAGAAATAAACCTTCATTAAAGAAATGAAGTAATTGCTGATTAATAAATTTTATAATATTCGTTCACACAGTGGATTATGTTAAACAACGCCTAAACAAATATTGTTTTCGCAACTTCACTCATCATGTAATTGCGTTTGAAGAACTTCATGTAATTAAAATTAACATACATTCATTGACTGCTTGTGTTTTTTTATTTTTTCCCTGGCGATATAATCTCATTCTTTGAACAGCTGTAATATCTGTCTTGCCTAAAAATATTTTCCGTTTTAATAACTTGAAAGATTTATAGAAACTGCAAATAATATAGTGATAATTTCTAATCAATAAATTTACGTTCAGTACACGGCGCAAATGTTTAATTTTGTACACGGCGCAAAATGTTTTATTATTTTCAAGGAACAGGGTAAAATATTCTTCTGACTCAGGCATTTTTCAATAAATCAAGATTTGAACTACGATGTAACTTTAAAATGTTTATTTATCTATGTCGATTTCCTTGTTGATATCGGTACGCTAGTACGCATACAACGACAGATCTCCATTCACAAACACGACAACTAATCACAATCGACCCGTATAGAAATGATTTCATCGAATGACGTACAGTTCGGCCGTAACGTTATTTTCGTTGCATTTTACACGGATTTACACCCTAGTCGCGCCTAAAGAAGTTTCACTTCAAAAATGTTTTCATACATTGATATTTAAGAACAATGTTTCCACAAGTTTATCTGTTTTTTCTTTTATCAACCGTTTTTGCTCGTAGTAAATTTCCACCAGCCCTCCTTCTAAATCCAATTCATTTTGCTTCTATTTTGCGACAATGACTGCTGCCCTTTTTGGGTTAAGAAGAAGAGCAACTGAGTACATGTTGGCAAAATGTTATATACGTGCGCACATGTTTTTAATCCATATTGGATAAATCAAGCGTAAAACCTTCTACAAAAGATTGATTTTGCTATATATGCGGAAAGATTGTCTGGCGATATACAAAAATACAAAAATGTGCAGCAGACTAGAAGTAGATCGACTCATGTGCAATTTTTTTTGTCAAACAACAAACCGCTTAGTATATTAGATTAGAAATCATTTAAAATGTTGAATCCTCAGTTGCTATTATTAGAAGTCAATATATGTTCAATGTCAAAATTCAAATATATTTTCAATTCCCAGGATCAAAGCAGAAGTATACGATTTAAATTTCATCAAGTAATTTCTGGGAGCAAAATGCTTCAACTCTATGTTCATAAATAAGAAATCCAAAGTGCGCTAAGCCATAAACTACTATCAATATCGAGAGGGGCATATGAATATTGATTTTATGTTGCATATTGGAAGAGATGCTAAAAGATTTAAGTGTTTTGTTTTATGTTTCAGTAAAAGCAGAGCAAAAAATATGGCTTACGCCGTATCAAGGAAATCTCAACGTGTCATGATATCCTGAAAAAACAAATGCAAAGTAGAATTTACAGAAATGCCACCAATTTTATGTCAAAAACATTCTTCTTGGGTCTACACATTTGTTGTTTGATTATTTATTACCAATGTGAAAAATGATATCATTACCAGCACATTGGCAATTAACCATATCAATTACTTGATATAAGAAACATATGCGTTTTACAATTACATCACAATTTAAATTACCAAGGACAGTAATGTTATTGCGTTTGTGGCGGAGTTAAATTCTATTTAATAATTCGAAACAAATGGCCAATAAACATGAGAATGACCAATAAAATACTCCATTTTAATGATTGACTTATGTAGTGGAAACTGGGAAAAGAATATTAGAAGAACTGCATTAAGAAACATAAAAAAATAATAGATTGCTATATACAATTTTTATTAGGGTACAGCGGGGACTAAATAAAAGTAGAGGGCAAGTAGAGGGCAAGAGATGCGTAACCAGCCATCGTATTAAATCAAACAACGTCTGTTTCATAATTTATTGGTACGAAAAGTTCCAGAAATTTGCCTATAGGCACGATACCATGCTCCTGTAGTTAATTTTTAATTGAAAATATTCTGCACTCGAAAGATGATATGTTTTTTGTGAATTAAAATTGAATCAATTTTTCTGCTTTAAATTTTTAACTTCCCGTAGGGTAAGTTATAGTAATCGCAAAAAAATCGAAAATGAAAATTTTTATATATCTTTACGTTTCAGAGGTTTCTGAACATTTTGGCATACCTTAGAAAAAATGGATGTATGTGTGTGTGTGTGTGTGTGTGTGTATGTATGTATGTATGTATGTATGTATGTATGTATGTATGTATGTATGTATGTACGTGTGTGTATGTATGTGCGGATACAAATTTTCGTCGACGATTTCGGGAACACGGATCAACCGATTTGAATAATTCAAAAAACAATCGATTCGTATTGATAAGGAGACGTGCTGATTAGTTTTTGGCAAAGGCAGGTCTAGCCGTTCCGAAGATACGGGGCAAAAAGTGCCAAAAACAGTACCTCCGTTTTTAAGAGAACGGAGCGTCCGATTTGAATAATTCAAAAAACATTTTACTTGTATTGACAAGATGAAGAATTGATCAAATTTTCATGAAGGCAGGTCTAGCGGTTTCGGAGATCTAATGAAAAAAGTAAAAAAAAATGCCATTCGGCGGTTAAAAATGATCATTAGACATATGCACATCAAATTGTCAGATATTTTATAGAGATTTTAACAATAAGTATAATTTTTTTTTACATTTCTGTGGGTTCCGTACCAATGCTTATGCGTTAGACGGCGGCGCGGCACCTGCGAGCTTTGCGTCTCTATGCAGTTCAAGCAGTGCGATTGCTTTGAAAAAAAGTTCAGAATTTTCAAAATATATCAAAATGAAGAAAACATTTTTTTTCAAAAAAATTTTTTGTTTTCAAAAAAAAATTTTTTTCTCAAAAAAAAATTTTTTTTTCAATTAAAAAAAATTTTTTTTTTTCAAAGAAAAGTATTTTTTTGTCAAATTTATAGTTTCTCAATAATCTATTTTTTTCGAAGTAAAATTTTTTCAAAAATGTTAATCGTTTTTAAAAAAATAATAATTTTTGGTACGGGAAGTTCCAGCAATTTGCCTTAAGGCACGATGCCCTAATTGCCTTAAGACAGAATTTCACTTACAGCTAGTTTTCACTATAATTATAAAAACATCCAATTTATTACCATATAAATTAAATTTAGTCTATGTCCATTGTTCTCTCCTACAACATACGTTTATAAATTTAATTTACAGCAATAACTCCACGAACTGGGCGACTATTCGTTTCCACATCCAATAAAAGTGTGGACAATAGGTAAAATATTTTACTGTGGACAGTCGTAATATATAAAACTTTTGTTCTACATCTTATATTACTTATATTACATAAGGATGCCATAATAAATCTATCTGCAATAAAAAATTATACGACGAGCCTGTCAAGTTTTAATGCTCACTGTTAACTTTGTCCGCGTTTTCAATGGTCCGAGATAATTTTAACGGCCTAGTATAAATATTATTGGCCACATCAGTGGGAATGCTTGAAATATGTGCCCACAAAAGCAATATTTTTAACATTCGAAAAGTTTTATTAGATGGAAATAAAAATTCAATTGAATTCGATATGGTAATTTTATGATTATAATTTAATCGCTTCTTTTTATAGCATTATCATTTTCGTCAACATCTTTCAAATTGAATATTTTATATGAATTTCTATGTAATTTTTAAAAATACTCGAATAAAATAACTAATATTTGGAATAATATTCTATATGGTCTAAAGTTCTTTTCTTCTTGTAAAATTCTACACACTAACAATATTTCAGGAAAAACTTTATGTCTTTTGTGTCAAAGTTATAATTAACTTGTCGTAGGGTAAGTTATAGTGATCGCAAAAAAATCAAAAATGAAAATTTTTATATATCTTTATACGTATATTTTGGCATACCTTAGAAAAAATGAATATATATATATATATATATATATATATATATATATATATATATGTGTGTGTGTGTGTGCGGATACAACTTTACGCCGACAATTTCGGGAACACCGATCAACCGATTTGAATAATTAAAAAAAACATTCGATTCGTATTGATAAGCATACGTGCTGATTAGTTTTTGGCGAAGGCAGGTCTAGCCGTTCCGAAGATACGGGGCAAAAAGTGCTAAAAACGGTAACTCAGTTTTTAACAGAACGGAGTGTCCGATTTTAATAATTCAAAAACATTTTACTTGTTTTGACAAGATGAAGAACTGATTAAATTTTTGCAGGCAGGTCCAGCGGTTATGGACTCTCAATTAAAATAAGTTAAAAAAAATGTCATTTGGCGGACACAAATGTTTATTGGACATATGTACATGAAATTATCAGATATTTTATAGAGATTTTAATAATGTGTACACATTTATCTTTTTGGGTTCCGTACCAAGATTTTTAATTACGGTACGGGAAGCTCCAGCAATTTGCCTTAAGGCGCGATGCCATGCACCCCACTAGTTCCTTATGAAATTTAAGAATTTGGTAACAAAGTGAATGTACCATGTTACCTTCAAGTCAATCTAGATATTTGAAAATAATCAAGAAAAAATTCTTTAATATTTTTGGTTACAAAAAAACAGGGCAGAACATAGCCAAAAATTAATTAAAAATAAAATAATTGAACTATTATAGAGCATAATTCTAACTGATATATTTTGAAGTGTATATGAATTTCTTAAATCTGTTCAGTTTAATGTCTTTGGGAAAACGTTGATTTTTTTATTCAACAGTTAGTTATATAAAATTAAGAGAGAAAATTGATTAAACATAAATTCTATTTAAATGGTTATATAGAACTTACTAATAAAAAAATGAAACTTTGATTAGAACAAAATTGGTTTGAATTAAATTAACCTGAATCTACTAAAACCACAACTGAGTTTAATAATTTTAAAAATCCGAGCTCTATATATTCATTAATTTTATTAAATGCTTGTTAAATCTTAAATAATTTCAAACATAATTATTAACATATATCAATTATTTTTTATTATTCTTTATTTATTATTAGTTATTTTTTCGAATATATCCTATCAAAAAATCCTTAACATTAAGGGACGAAATTATATATTTAAATAATTAATAAAAATAAAAAATGATTTAGATTAACTTAGCCGAAGTCTAATAAGTTGAAAATTTCAATTCCAATTGTTATCCCTAATGTAAAATAATTGTATTTTGAAGTCCTCTTGAAAAAATCAGTGCGCATATATTTAAAAGATAAAATAAAAAAGATAATCTTATAATCATTTATTGATATTTAACAAATATGTTATTCAACTCTATTTTTAATCAAGTACGCCAATGCTTTTTAACATAATAAGTTTTATCAAATGGCTTTTAATTTGTATTTATTTATATATACAATAGCTATAAAACCTTAAGATTGATGAAAGAAAAAATAAGACAAACTTAAAATAACAAATAATTTTTATTAAATACGTCAAAGTAAGAATAAACTAGATGATATTGGTATTTTGCCTTGAGGCAAGTTACATAAACTAACCGATATGTGTAAATATTCGACTTAATCAATAAAAAATTAATTAATTTAAGAGTGATTAAAAGTATTCCGAGTGGATTTATTACACATAATTGAAAACGAACGAACACGTTAATAACTCGGAGTATTTTCTAAAAGCAAATTTTCAAAAATCAATAATTTTTATAATTGAATCAGTTTCCGTTGGACTTTAATGGTTTAGTATGTTCATTAAGACCAAGTCATCTATCGTTATACCAAGTAAATCGTCTAATTTTAATTTTAACAAACGTAAAAAAACTACTGATTTTCTCAAACTTCAAAGGATTTTTAAAATTGAACTACTTGTTGTAGGGCCGTAATATTTTAGTATGATCTATAAGACTATGGTATCTATCGTAAAAAAAATCATAAATAATTTCTAACGTAACAACAAAATCACAACAATCAGCAATTCACAACAAAATCCAAAATTTTTGTCAAATAAATTTTATTTTCTTTAAATTTATGCATTAAAATCACCTTAATAAAAACCAGAGTCTAATAATAAGTATCTTTCTTCCTCTGCCACATCTCTATACGAATATATTCATCAACCATAACAATGCCTTCATTCTGCATATATATTTCATAAATAATTCCTAACAAAGCTCGAAGTTAAAATATTTTTAAGTAAAATGTCATATTTAAAAATCATATTACAACTTTCAACATGGACAATACAAAATAAACACATCACGACAATAGATGAATTTAGACACCTCGTCGGCACAAAGTGCTCAGGTAGGTCCCTTATTATGATAGGTGCCGACATATTTGAACACCGGAATAAGGTGACAATTCAAATTTGTGTAGAGAATATTTATTCTTGCAGATATCCATGAACATAGTTTTTATGAAATGTAAACAGGATAGAAATAACAATGAGCGGTTTGAAATTATACGGGTTTTGGAGAGTTGAGGTTGTACCGTGTGACATTTTTGGAGTAATGGAAATTTATCGGTTGTTTGACATTAAATAATATCATTTAAAAATTTCATTAGTAAAATTATATTGTTATTAATAACTTATCTTGGTTATAATAAAAAAAACAGAGTACAAAGTAAGTATAAAAAAGACAGTAAAGTAAAAGTATTACGATGGTTTTTTTATTTAGAGATGTATGGACTATATATGATAATAAGCGTTTAATTCTGATTTTTAAGTTTTCAATATATTTTTAACAATATACCGTACGAAGATTATAAATCCAAATATTGGCCAACACTCTAAAATATATTTTTAACAAATATTATTGAAGTAAAACTTCTTCAGGCGATACTAAGGTGTAAATCCATACAAATGCAACGGAAGTGCGTTACGGCAGATAAGATAAGATAAGAGTCGAGTGCCAATGATTCGTCATTTGCTCTCGATGATATCATTTCTATACGGGTCGATTGTGATTGGTTGTCGTGTATGTGAATAGAGATCTGCCATTGTATGCGTACCGGCGTCAACGTTGTATGCGTACTGATATCAACAAGGAAATCGGCATAGATAAATAAACATTATAAAGTTACATCGTAGTACAAATCTTGATTTAATGAAAAATGCCTAAATTGAAAGAATATTTTACCATGTGCCGCGTAAATAATAAAACAAATGTAGCATTTGCGCCGTGTATGAAACATAAGTTTATTGAAATAATTTTTAAATTATTAGTAGTTTCTATAAATCTTTGAAGTTATTGAAATAGAAAATATTTTTTAGGCAAAACAGATATTACAGCTATTCAAAGAATGAGATTATATCGCCAGCAAAAAGTAAAAAAATACCATCAGTCCATAAATGTATGTTAATTTTAATTACATGAAGTTTTTCAAACACAATTATTACATGATGAGTGAAGTTGCAAAACAATATTTGTTTAGGCGTTGTTTAACACAATCCACTGTGTGAACGAATATTATAGAATTTATTAATCAGCAATTACCTTTTTTATCTAATGAAGGTTCATTTCTAAGTGCTAATTACAATGACAAACCAATCACGTCATATTTGAAGTATGACTTTAATTACATTATTAATTTTGAATATTATACATATTTTTAATGCTATTATAAATATATAATTTATAATTTATCATTATAATAAATGTGTATAATGGTTGAAACTAATAAATATGTGCATCACGAGTGTTACCATATTATTTACAAACATTATTCAAAATTGTTATATGATGTATTTATTTGTACTTAAATGCCATCTTGTACAGTAGCAAATAAGTTTTACTTCAATCGCGTGTGAACCTTACGCACACTTTTTTTTAAAGCCTTTATGACTCATTTATTTCTAAAAGTCTTAAGACGTGCTTAGGCACTCCTGCAACTATTAGAATTTGATTGAAAACTCTATCGAAAAAACTGTTTCATAACTATGTGATCGTACAAAATGTGAAAATCGGCAGGTTCTACTTTCTGGATGGAAGAAACGTGATATTTACCTGTGACCATTGTCCCATACAAAAAGTCCAGTCGACAGCAAATGAAATGAGCATACAAAGTGCTATTTTCGGAAACCGATCTTATGTTTGAACATCCTTTAAGGATACCTATATATATATATATATATATATATATATATATATATATATATATGTATATATATGTATATATATATATATATATATATATATATATATACGAACCAGGAAAGTCTTAAACAGTAAACTCTTAAATTAATTTATTGTAGGACTAAAGTAATTATTTATTTACTGAGATAAATCCGTGCTTTATCTAATATTGTATTTCCAGTGGCTTGAAAAAAGTTCCTACAGTAACAAATATAAATAAGTAATTATAGATATTTTCATATGTTGTTTTAAATACGTTAATGTATGTAATTCTAAAAAAAAATTCAGCCAATTTTAAATAGAACCTTTTTACAGCAATCGTTGAGAAAAAGGAGTAGGTGTAAAGTAGGATATAGGTGCAAATGAAATTATGCAAAAATTCTCTCAATTATCAAATATTTTCATTGTGTTCTATGTTTATAAAATATATAACACTTTATGTATGCAAAGTGTAACATATAAATATATAATTTTTGACATTTTATTATGGAAACTAATGAAAATATATAAAATGCTAAGTTTCATTGTAATATTATAATGAATATTTATTAAATTGAACCTAACTAGTCCATTAATCACATGATCGTTTTTTTAAGGATTTTTGAACCCCCCTACCCATGGTAATACGTGGTGATATTCAAAATTAGTCACCCTGCCCCAACCAACATCACGTTTTGAAAATATTTGGATTTTTTAAAGTAAATCATGTAAAAAATGAACACACGTGATATCTTCCTATACACCTCCCTCTCCCTCCTGATATTTTATGATTTTTTTGTCAACCCCCCCTTCCCCAAAAAACTCACGTGATTTATGGACGCCCCTAGATACACTTTTATCAAGAATTTACTGTATTTTTCTAATACCCTAACTCAATTTGAAATTAGTTCACCTACTTATCTTTATCTGGTTTTTGTGACTATACTAAAAAAAAACACTGTACAAAATACTTTTTCCCAAAATGAGCTTTTACAGGAGCTTTCTCTTCCTGTGTGTCACGAGATAGTGGAAATGCATGTTTTTGCTTGAAATTAAGACTAGAAAGTTCGAAATAACTATTTAATCTTATCTCACCACCTAGAGACTTTAATTAAGTGTCATTTGGTATAAATAACTTGTAATTGAATAAAACTTGAGTAGAGACTTAGGGTAGTAGGATAAGATAGTTCATTTTATTTAGTTTATGTTAAAATAATGGCTATTATTAGATAAAATATTGTTACTTTCAAATGATCGGTTATTTTTACATAATTTACAAAACCAAGCATGTTTGCTAGCTATTTTCAGTAGAAATATAGCCAAAATCTAGAGAATAGAGTCAAAATATAGAGTATTATGCTACTAGGAGATGTCCATGCTATTTTCATGTGTAAACTAGAAAAATTCAGTCAAACTGGTATTTGCGTATGATTACAGTAAAATTAATCCAAGAAATTCGAATCTTTCAGAAACCCTAGGAAGGATATTCGAATCAAAAGGAGCACCAAATGCGACACCTTTACAGAATTTACAAAACCAAGCATGATTGCTAGCTATTTTTAGTTGAAATATAGACAACAGAGCCGAAATATAGAGAATAGAGTCAAAATATAGAGTTATATACTACTAGGAGATGTCCAGGCTATTTTCATGTGTAAACTACAAAAATTCAGTTACACCAGTATTTGCGTAAGATTACAGCAAAATTTATCCAAGAAATTCGAATCCCTCAGAAACCCTAGGAAGGATATTTGAATCAAAGGAAGCAGCAAATGTGACACCTTCACAGAATTTAAAGAACCAAGCTTGTTTGCTGGCAATTTTCAGTTGAAATATAGAGAACAAAGCCCAGATATGGAGAATAGAATCAAAATATAGAGTTTCATACTACTGGGAGATGTCCAGACTATTTTCATGTATAAAATACAAAAATTCAGTTACACTAGTGTTTGCGTAAGATTATAATAAAATTTATCAAACAAATTGAATCTTCCAGAAACCCTAGAAAGAATATTTGAATCAAAAAGAGCAGCAAATGCGACACTTTTAGAGAATTTACAGAACCAAGCATGTTTGCTGGCAATTTGCAGTTGAAATATAGAGAATAGAGCCGATGTAGAGAATAGAGCCGAAATATAGAGAATAGAGTCGAAATATAGAGTATTATAGTACAAGGAGATGGCCAGACTCTTCCAATAAGTAAAATGCAAAAATTCAGTTACCCCAGTATTTGCGTAAGATTACAGCAAAATTTATCCAAGAAATTTGAATCTTTTAGAAACCCTAGAAAGGATATTTGAATCAAAAGGAGCAGCGAATGTGACACCTTTAATCCTCAACTGCGACACCTTTGTTCACCACGCGTCACGTATCCTTCACAATGAAATGTACGAACAATGTGTCTAAAATGTTTATATAAACATTTGAATGAAATTCTAGAAACTGAATAGAACTCGATATTTGACAATACGAAACCATTTCAAGCATAAAAGGTGGTGGCTTTTTTGTATTGCCGATCAATGGGATTGCAAAATTGCTTGGATCAGGATTCAGGCCATACCCATGCTTTCCCAAATTTAAACTTTTAAATTAACTTAATCATGAGATTCAATTAAATGCTATTAAATAGTGCTATATTTAGAATAAAAATGATTTAAATAATTTATTACAGAAAAAAAATCTGGTACAAGCCAAATTAGAGTAGAATGATTTAAAAAGCTCAACGAATGGAAGAACGAATGCAAAACTTGAAAATTATTTTATAATAAATAGAAATATTTATTATTTTTGTGTTGAGTGAAAAATGATTTAAGTTACTTTTTTTCAACATGTCATTACTAATACCTTTTATAAAACTGAAGCTTATAAATCATGAAGTTTGCTACATGTCATAAACTGAACGGTCATAAATTTAAAATTATGCAACAATATTTATAATGACGGTAATATTTACAAACTCATTTTATAACAAGTCTTATAGATTTATATTTGCAAACTCGTTACTTTTGCTCATTTTATCTCCCCATAAATAATTCTCCTCGTCCTTAACTTCATGAACTCGAGCTTTATTTAAAATTCAGAGCGTTGCCTGCAACTGCAATAGATTGAGTATTTTTACGAAACTAAACTGACCTTACTTCGATATATCAAGTTGTATACAACAGGTTTTCTTCAATTTTCAGATACAGCTTCCCGTAATTCTAAAAGATTAATGTATATAATATTTTGTATTCTTATACAAGTTTGTTGAAACACGTACCGTTGATAGATTATCGTTACTTAAAAAGTAAATATTTCTATTATTCACTTATATTTTTATTTTCTGCATGTATTACCCTTAGTATATGGACTGTATAAAAATTCAATTTTTTTTTCAGAAAGAGTAGTTTTATATGTTCTATATATTTTTATTAAATCTTAAACTATTAACATTATATCACCATGCTTGAAACGCTTTTGTATGAATTGCTAGATATATTGACACATTATATTGTCCAACTAAAATTTAATAGCACATTCACAGAATAGGTATTCAAAACGCACATTACTGTATGTATATTGTATATATTCAAATCCCGCAACACTATAGTTTTAGGATTTGTTGTTTGTCAAAGGATATATGAGACGAATGGATATATTATGTATTTATAATTATACAAATATCGCATTGTCCTTTAAACTAAACCTGAGCCGCTGTGGGTACCGAAGCACGTGCGACGAGCACGGGGTTGCTTGTTCAAATAATGAACGAGGTGGCAGTGGTAGCCAAGGATTTTTTGATACCTAAGCATTCATTTCAGGGAGCGTCCATTGATCACGTAATCGATTTTTTAAGGATTTTTGAAACACGCCCCCCCTTGTCCTTTGTGATACGTGGTGATATTCAAATTTATATCCCCTTCCCTCCACCGCCAAATATCATGTACATTTTTAGTTTCGAGAAAAAATTGTATACTTTTTGAATTTGTTTTTAACATGTTTGGATTTTTTTAAAAATTCAGGTAAAAAATAAATGCACGTGATATTTTACTATACCCTTTCTTTCCCACGTAATATTTCGTGATTTTTTGTCAAACCCCCTGTGCCCCTAAAAAGCTCACGTGATTAATGGACGCTCCCTTATAGAAAAGATTTAAAATATAATAGTAAATCCAAACTAAAAGTTTTAAACCGAAAATGCATTGATTAGTGTAGAAAATCATTGTCAGTAAATGTAAAAATAATAACGATCACATTAGTTTTGTCCTGCATGTACAAAATTCAGAACAATGTTTCAGTATTAGATTATTTAGAAAAATTGGAAGCTTCAATGTAAGATAATAAAAGTAAGGTAATAAAATTGGATGATCCATAAAGACTCTAATATCATCACAGTAAGCAAAGATATATAAACATATTTGGACATGTACAAAAACCGCATCGAAGATTACCCAAACTCACTTGCCAGAGAATTCTGGTAGAGTACTAATAGGTCCAGATTAAACAGAAAGTTCATTCTACATTCGTCTCATTAATCTCAAAGAATGGAGATTTTATACTTTTACTTACATTTACTAATTGTCCTATCAGGATAGTTACATAAATTGTAGTATAATAATACAAGATTGCTATGAATGTATGTAGGTACTAATATTATATAGTCACCTGATTACAAAAATAAGAAGCAATTATTTTTATTTGTTTTAAATATGATTATTTTTTTTTAAATTTAGTCCAATAGAGTCAAGACAAACATCATATCAATATCAACAGAGAGTCCTAAATAGAGAATATCTTGCTATATAGCAAACCTCGTTATTGAACATTATATTTTTAATTGTAAAAGTAAATTGCCATAGTACAAGTGTGCTAAAAGGGTAACACACTTCAAAGTGTGTAGTTAGTTATCACATATATCCATTTTTACTTGAAAATACGAAAAAAATGTGTTTCTGAGGAAAAATAGCTAGCTATTGATATTGCACCAATAATTTTAAATATAAAACACTTACAAGTAAGAAAAGCCATTGGGTTGCCTTCTTATATAAAGCACGTGCAAACTAACAAGACAATATGTTTAAATATATCAATCTTATCAAGCCAACCATTGGTTTGCCTAAAACAACTACAGGGTTATCTTCTACATTAAAAAAAGTTAATCGAACATTTAGTTCAGATTGCTGTTCAAAGAAAACTACCAACAAAATTTATAACATCTAGTAATGTAGTACCCTTCTCATTTACTCAAAGAAATCTTATCTAAATTAACAATTATAAAAACGCTAAGTTATTTAATATCTATTAAAATTATCACTAAAGCTCTTCTTGATGAGTTTTCGACTTGACGAAGTCGAATACCGGACATCTACTGGATTTACAGATAATTGAGGCATATTTTTTTAGAAAAAATATAATGCTATAATTAGAATTTACTATAAGCATTAGTTCACATAAAAAAAATCAATGTGAAAAATAAATTAAGGCTTAATTTGTAATAATTATAACAGTAACTAATGATAATATACTATTTAAGCCAACCGATCTTCTTTCTGCAATACTACCATTTGCGTTTGTTTAATTTAAATACATTTAAAAGTAACGCAATAATTAATTTTGTATATACTCAAACTTTAAAAAATTGATTTAACGAAACAGTAGATGATAGTTTTCAGCTAATTTGGACCAACTTTAAAAAAAAAGAGCGATTATACTCACGTATGGTACATAAGCTATTTGTAATGATGTAACAAGACAAGAAAAGACCAAGATTTGTAAAAATTGTGATGAAATATTAGTAAATATGATTAAGTCGCTTATTACAATTTTACTAAATTTTATCAATTATGATTGTCATTAAGATTTTTACTCACCAATTCCACATAGACTAAAGAGTAACTACAGAGTTCTTTCTACCTCGAATTGCAACACATGCTAGTTACAAAGCAAAAACATCTTGCATCTATTGATTCAACAAACATTTACCTGAAACAAAAAAAATGACATGAATAAATGTGAATTGTTAACATATTTATTTTTATCACTAAATAATCTGAAGATGCAAACTATGGCGCCATGCATTCACGATCTACAAGAAGTACCATATTTTCTATTATATTCCGCAATCGCATAATTCGTTCGATCGTGAACAATAATTCTACAATCGTTTTATGATAGGAAATATACTTGTGACACAATCCTTGAGAGAACATCGATGTAAAGTGGCTAAAACCGAGAAAGGCAGATATTACGATGAGTTAAAACATACACGTTCTATGTTACTGTCAACTCTGGAACAAGATAAAATGGAATTTATTTGGCAATAACTGCTCGAGTTAGCCTATGTATTGTTTTATAATATATAATATATATTTTATATATAAATCTAAGTACAATAATAATCCATTTGGATAACTTACTTTAAGAGTTACATAGTTATTATAATTACGTACTATGTTGTATTACTCATCTGTATATATGTGTATTCTAGGGAGGGACCCAAAAATCTAATTTGACTTTGAGCAATTATAATGTGAAACCAAACCAATTACATCACAACAAATAACACATATCAAATAAACAACTATCTGACCATGTTCAGTAAAACTTCCAGCTAATTCATCATTGTAGAAATATGTTTTTCTAACGTATCCACAGACTAGGTAAAATGGGACGGTAGAGGGCAAAAAAGTCCAATGTCTCATTTTCAATTCTAAAATGATTTTATGAAGTAATAGCTACAATTTTCAACCAATGCAAAATATAAATTTCATGGGTGCATTTTTTTACAGAGATAACTCTGTATATGGCCTTGATCTGGTAATTCGTCATAAATATTCATCAGAGTTTGGAATAACTATTTTTCTCTAGTAATATTGTTTAACATGATTTACTTTTTTATTTACTATTTTTTTTATTGTTTACATCTTAGCCAGGGTAAAGGTTTAGTTGGTTCTTTTTACCCCACCCACATGTTAGCTTTTCAAGAGATTATATAAAATAAAGTGTTGAATCTAATTTAAAGTTAAAAATATATCCTATAAAACAATAGCGTATACTTCAAAATTATATTAAGGTCTCGTAAACTTAACCAGAGATGTTTTTGTTCTATTCTTGAATTTATTACTTGTGGAATAATTTTTATGAAAATGATTTGAAAGTGTTTGAGATTGAATTTGAATAAAGAGGCTTCAAGTCTTTATGATAGCATTTAAGATATTTCAACCAAAAATATTTATTGAAATATACTTTCGAAAATATTTATTAGCAACTTCATTGAAATTAAAGAAAGGAAAACAAAAATGTTTGTACGTTTTGATACTAAATTTATATCATAAATCAGCAGTTTTAAAATAATTACAAACCAAAAAATCAACTGTGAATAAGAATATTTATTGCAAATGTAAAACTTTACCAAATTCCAGAAAAATACTAATACAAGTAAATTTTCTGAATGTAAAAACAGAACATACAGAGCTAATTCTGAAAATTAAAAATAAAACGATTTATTTCAATTTCTAATCATTTAATATAATATTTGCCTTACATATAATAAATTTCCAATTATACATTTTAGTACAAAATACTTTGATTTCTAAAAATGTGTGAACTAATTAACTTTCTAAAATTCCGGAATGGATCCTCATAGTTGAACTAAAGTTTTTTTACCAATTTTTATATTTTGTAAATAAAACATTAAAGTCTTGATTAACAAAAATAAATAACAAAACAAAATATTTGGAGTATGGCTTTGTATGGATCAGAGACATGGACTCGGAAAAGGCCAATAACAAAAATCTATTTTGTTTTAAGTTCGAAAGAGTGAAGAATATAAAATGGAGCAACAAATTAACAAATGTTGAAGAACTGGAAATAGTGAGAGAAACAAGAACATTAAAGGTTGACTGCGAAAAGAAAATTAAAATCTGGTGGACCCAATTTGGAAAAAAACCTTCCCCACGGTGTCAAAAAAATGCGTTTGATTGAAAGGACCAAATTAAGAAAAAAATGAAGAGCAAAAGCAGAAGTTTTAGAAGTTAAAAGTGAATAACAACTGTTTTAGAAGTTAAAAGTGAATAACAACGAAGGAAAAAAAAATATAATAAATGGTGCTTTCATAACCTAGACCTACCTTCTGGCAAATCACCAGTAGTTATTTGTTTTATTATTATTTTTTGCTCAAAAATCAGAACTTAAGAGTCAAACTGTTGTGCTAGTTAATACTAGTCGGTTCTATAAATGGCATCCCAAACGGTTGTCCCATCTCTGCGTGATAAATTATTAATACAATATCAGTAATAGGGCAAATATTTATTCATGCAGCAATGCCGGATCTCGGCTATTATCACTTGGAAACATGTTGCTATCTATGGGACCGATTCTACCGCATAACAGACCAATGTTATGGCAAGGCTATGTTATGAAAAACTTTCCATACAAAATCTTTCTAAATATTGACACAAGCCATGTGGTTGTTGTGCTGTCTGGCGTTTTTCTCAGGTTGTCAGATAGAAAACATAACCTAGAAATCGCACAAATGTCAATAAAACGATGTTAGATAACAGGGTCTTTCTGACACAGCTTCAAAACATACGAGTGACGTTGCAGTTTATGTGTAAAACGCCTGAATACACACCAAATACATGACATTTTAACAGTATTCAGTATGATTCAGTAGCATAATGTATCGAAGTTGGAGTGTAACATGGTCTTGCCATAACATTTGTCTGTTATGCGGCAGAATCGGTCCCTATATTTTCAAGTGAAAATCGTTGTCAGCCAGTAGTAGTAATAACATTGATTATAATTAGCGTGTGACCTGCTCAAGCCTTTACCTCCAAAGCATCTCAAAAAAAAAATTGCAAAGATTTTTTATATCAAAATACATAATATCTAAGAAGGTGCTATCGCAGGATAGCGATCCATCTCACGCTGTCAAATAAAATATACCTGTAAAGTAGGTGAATGTACTGTGTGTATAGTTTGCTATAAACAATAAACCAAAAAATATCTTTTAATAAATTTTAAACCCGTCAATTGTCCACCAGTGCGAATTTGAAAAGTGTGTTTGCATGTAAGCGCAGAACAACAGGTATATAATACGCTCCAGGTAAAAACGAGTGACAACGCGCCATGATGCGCTCCCGCCGCACCGGAAAGGTTTTCGGGTCGTGATCCTCCGAAAGGACATGTTATAAATGCATAAATCATACACTAAGGTTATTATCCTCATATGAAACTTGTAGCAAAAACGAGCTATGATGATATGGAGCAAAAGCCAAAGCAACTGATACAATATTAATGAAGTAAAAAATAATCTAGGAAATCTTGTAATAATACCCAAGTCTGATGTTTAGTTCGAGAAGGAAAGGACAGTAAACCAAGATTAGCTTTGATATGATAACTTAATAATGAGATTATGTTCCTAACAATTTCATGAAAGTATTTGCATAAATATTGAATATTTTCTTTTGCTGAAAAAAATGATATATAATATATCTTTTGCTAGTACTAGTACTAAATATATTATTTGAAAGTGGCAATTTACCTTAAGGCAAGTTGCATGAACTTCCCGAAATGTGTAATAATTGACTTAATCAACGGAAATTGAAATTCAGATATTTAGATAAAATTTTCAACTGTTTATTTCAAAAATAAAGTTATCGCTTTTAATTAAATCTAAACCTTGCGATTTCCAATGAAACATTCTGAAAAACATTTAAATTATCTTTAATTATATTGATTATATTGCACAAACACATGTTTGTATGCCCTAAAATTGTAACTTATTATATTAAATTTTAATAAATTGATAATGTTTGACCTATCACTTCACAAAAGCGAATTTTGTCAAAAATTTTGAATACCATATTTTTTCAAACTTTGATAAATTTTTAAAATTAAACTACTTGCCGTAGGGCCGTTTAATTTTAGTATGTTCAATAAGACCATGATGTCTATCAACATAAAAAATTTCATCGATTTTTTTTTTCGACAGATAAGTAGAAACGGCTTGGCTGATCTTTGTCAAAAACTCAACATGATTCCCAAATAACATCTTTTGAATAGTTTTACAATTTTTAAAATCGATTTAGAATTATTGACTAAAACGTGGACGAAAAATTTTCACTTTTTTGCTAATTACAAAGAAACGGCTCGGTCGATCGTCGTACAGAACTGAGAAACACTGGTTCTTATTGAGTTTTACCAAATCACTTTTAAATTTTTGAAATCGATCCAGCCGTTTTTTTAGCAAACGTTGATGAAACTTTAACTCCGCACTCCAACCAAAGTTTTTTGGTTCTTCTTTCTAAGTAAATAATTATTTTAAAAATTGTATCAAATTTTTGTTGCATTTTATTTATTCATGATCAAAATAAGCATATAAAACGTAATTTTCAAAATTTTGATTCACTTGTCGCTAAGTTATAAAATTTAAAAAAACAAATGGAATTTTACTCATGTTATTTCTATAAGAAACTTTGGTTGGAGTGCGTACTATCTTAAAGATAATATTAAGAACTAAAATTTTCAGAACTTTCATTCATTATTTTGGAAGTATTTGAGCCCCTGAAAGCAAAAAAATTCTAAAATATCGATATCAAGAACAACCATTATTACGAATTAAAGACAACCTCATTCTGAAAATAAACATAGGTTGATATGTGATTACATATTATTGTAATAATATTAATAATAATATATACATACATACATATATATATATATATATATATATATATTATATATATATATATATACAGTGGCGGCGCTAGACCATTCGTGGGCGTCGGCGAAATTCGTTTGCGAGGCCCCCCTTTTTTGCTAGTTGCAAGTTGCTAGTGGTACATGGCATCGGGCCTAAAGGCAAATTGCTGAAACTTTTCGTGCCGTAATTTAAATTTTTGAAAAGCTTTGAAAAAATTTGAAAAGTGAAAGAAATTGACTTTTTTTAATTTAAAATATTTTGTTGAAAATTTCGAACTTTTTTTCAAAGCAATCACGTTGCGTTAGCTGCTTAGAGACGAAATATCGAAGCGCGTAAACGCCGCGTTGCAGTCTAACTTAACTCACTATTAATTAAAATCTTTATAAAATATCTGATAATTTGATGTGCATATGCCAAATGGCTTTTGTTGTGCTTTTCCACTGGATTTCCAAAACCGCTAGACCTGCCTTCCTAAAAATGTAATCAGTTTGGCACTTTTTGTCCCGTATCTTCAAAACGGCTTATCCTGCCTTTGTTAAAACCTAATCAGCACGTCTTCTTACCTTCAATACATGTCAAATGTTTTCTGAATTTTTCAAATTGGTTGACCCATGTTCGCGAAATCGTCGACGAAAATTTGCCAAAATGTTCAGAAATCTTTGAAGATATATAAAATTTTTTTTTTACATTTTTTTGCTATTACTATAACTGTATATGAGATTTATTTTTAATCAGATAAATACACCAATTGAAATAGACAAAAATTACACAAGTTAAAACAAACTCTTCGGCAAAAATGGTTTGTTCTCCAGCTATTAGAAAAGCACTAAAATTAAATAATTATCGCGAAAAAGTTTCCTTTTGCCCAACCATTTGATTAGCAAATTTTATGTTTTTTCGATCATTATGAATAAAAAATGGTTGGAAATCACCGACTTAATAACTCATTAGGTAAAATATTGCAATCTGCAAGTGATTAATTAGATTTAAAAAATCTATGTTCATACTAATTTGAGTGCACAAATCCGAACATCACATAGTAGGTAGACATGGTCTAAAAGCTCGTTCCATTATTCTAAAATTTAATGACTTTTTATAATTAATCATTTATCGTAGTTCCATAAAATTTATGTTAGATGATACTAACAAGTTTTTTTTGAAAAAATATTTTTACAATAAATTACGAAGAAACTGTGCGGTCGATCTTGACGAAAAACAATTCAGCACGATCGCCAACTGAAAACTTTCGATCAGTTTTTGAGTTTTTAAAATTGGTTCAAAAATGTCAAAATGTCGTTTTTTAAGACGCTTTAATTTTTTGTCGACGACATCAAAGCGGATCAACCGATTTAAAGGATTTAAAAAAAACATTCGATTCGTGTTGATAAATTGTCAAAGGCAGATTTAGCGGTTTCGGAGATACAAAAAAAGTTTAAAAGGTTATCAATTTTATTTGCAAGAACTGATCATCCCGATAGAATGTTTAAAAAAATATATTGCTTGTGTTGACGGTGTGAAACAATGATTAGTTTCAAATTAACAGTTTTTGTTATTATCTCATTGTTATTTCTCATTGATCAATTTTTATTGATCATTGATTACTTTTATTCCTCGAATATTTAATTACTGTTTCGATACGTTAAGATTACCACTCGTATGTATTTCCAAAAAGAACGATGATTTACATAGTGCTCACATAAGAAATACACAAATATAAACAACCAGAGAATTAGCTTGCGCGAAGTTATTTAGATTTAATAATCTATAGTGTTGATAGACGATGTTAGATAATGTCCATAAAAGATAAAAGAGTAAAATGATAGTGCCTGTAAACCACTAATCACCTTCTTTACTCGCACATCCGTATGAAAATTAACTAAATTTTAAATAATTAAAATTTTTCCGGGGCCTCTTGCGAGGCCCCCCCAGGCGCGAGGCCGTCGGCGGCCGCCGACACCGCCGACGCCTCGCGCCGCTACTGTATATATATATATATATATATATATATATATATATATATATATATATATTACAATGATATGTAATCACATATCCATCTATGTTTATTTTCGGAATTAGGTTATCTCTATAAATCAAATTACTTTGAATATTGATTCTAACGTTAAACTGGAAACAATGGAATTTCGAATCATTTTATGATATGCGTTAAATTGCCATATAAAAGATTTAATTTACTTCCGAAACTAGAAATAACGTATTATTCTATACGAAATCAATTTTTTCCCTTGGACATAATAGCCGAACGATTTATTAACTTCACTGTCAAACTTTCAATGGAAAATGAATGACGTCAGAATATCCAAAGTTCTTTGTCATGGTCTTCTATAATGCAAGAGTATATTTCATTTGACACAATGAAAATGCTTATTGACCACAGATTATATATATATATATATATATATATATATATATATATATCTATATATATATATATATATATATATATATATATATAGATAGATAGATAGATATATAATATAATATAATATTCAAACACCTGTGGCAGGGTTCAGCAACCTGAACAAGGTTTCAATTACTGCCTACAAATAGAGAATAGACATTTCTACATATAGTAATATGTAGAAATGTACAAATAACTTATTGTTGAGTTTTTAATAGATAACACTTCTACAAATTTATTTTTGACTGATACTGTCTATTATATTATATTCATGTATTATTTTACAAATGTAGTTTGTAAGATATTAATACAACAGCTCATAGAACCCATAAGTTCTCATCGCTGTTCAAATATATTAAAAGAAAGTATTATTGCAGTAAACAGTTTTTTAGTTTTTTGTAACATCAATCATGACCCACATCACTTATTTGTCACATCACTTAATTGTGATGGTATTTAATATTTATAAACTATGTTGCTATTTTAGAAAGCAACCCAACAGTTGGCCAATTTCTATTACACTGTTAAATATTAATTTAATGCAGTAATGCCGGCGAAGGGCAATTTTCGTTTGGAAACATATTTTCAGCTAAAATTTCAAGGTAAAACCGATATTGCAACACATAATCTGGACTGTTTTAAGTGGATACTAGATATAAATCACTTATCACACAACCACGGAGAAGCCCTTCAGTAAATACTCAGATACAAAAACTTAATGATAGTAGAGCTTCAAACTTTATATTAAAGATAACATTTTTGAACAAAATTTACATTTTAGTCATGATTGGTTAAAACATTTAAACTAGTGGTGCATGCCATCGTGCTTAAGGCAAATTGCTGGTACTTACCGTACCGTAATGAATTATTTGTAAAAATTTAAATGTTTTTAGTCTGAATTGAGATTGTAATTCGAAAAATTTTAGATATTAAAAAAATCAGAAATTAAAAAAAAAAACAAATAAAAATAAAATTGTTCTGCCTTCAGCAAAAACTAACCATTTCTTTATACTATCAACACAATCAAGATCATTTTAGCTTTTTAAATCTTAATTATTAAAAAATTTTTAGATGATCCGTTGTTCTGATAACTGCTCCAAAACGACTGAAACTGCCTCTGCAAAAAACTAATTAGCTTGTCTTCCTGTCAATACAAACTGAACATCTTTAGAATCATTCTAATCGGATGCCCGGTTCTCGCACAAACCGAGACTCCATTTACTACACTTTTTGCTCCGTAACTCGAAAACGGTTGGACCTGTCTTTGCCAAAAACTAATCAGCACGACTCCTTATCAATAAAAATCAAATGTTTTTTTAATTATTCAAATCGGTTGATCCGTGTTCCCGTAAACGTAGACGAGAAATTGTATCCACACATACACATACATTTATTCTAACCTCATAATATTATTTTAGTTTTACTAATATTATTTCTTTTTATTTTATTTTAACACTGTTTCGGTTTATATTCAAATTATTGCATTTTTTGTATTATTTCTTTTTGTACCTAACAATTTTGTAAATAAGGCTAAATTAGTCTTGATTGAAAAAAAAATATATAAAAAAAACGAAAAATAATTAAGGTGTGCTAAAATGTTCAGAAATCTCTTAAACGTAAAGATATGCAAAAATTTTCATTTTCGATTTTTTGACGACTAGTATAACTACCCCACAAGTAATTAACTATGTAATATTGATGATGAAGAGATTGATGAAAATACATGTAAGTGTCATACTTATTATTAAAAAGAAAATTACACTTTGAAAAATTTTAATAGTAAATGTAAATAGACCGCTCTGAATAAATGAGCTAAATTTTCAAATGCTGAAAAAAACGAGTAAAGTTATTCTAAAACACCTTATTAAAATAAATATCTAAGGTTGCCAATATCTGATCTATTATAACTTCAGCCCCGGCTTTTGTAGGTACTAGTTAAATTATATAATTTATGTATGGTAAATCACCATGCGCTTTGAAGGAATTTCAAATGATATATTGACTTTCGAGTTATGTAAGATTTATAGAAAAGTTTGTCAAAAAGTTCTTTAAAATATATGGATAAAGTTTTATCACATTATACATAATAGATAACCCAGAAGTAGGGTGCAAACTGCTTAAAACGGTCAAATTTTATTATTATGTGTTAATATAGAGTTTGGATTTAATACATTATTAAGGGAAGGGCAAGTATTGAGCAAATGTATAGCTTTTTTTCTTGTATATATATATATATATATATATAATTATATATATATATATATATATAATTATATACGTATCAAATATATATCAAGAATATATATTTTAAAAATATTTTGCGATCATTATCCATCATATAAAACGTATTTCCCGAAAACAAATTGATTCAAATATCATTCTAAATATGTACATTAAATTGAATTATTCTCTAATTTGTATTACAATGATGAAATCCGTGCTTTACCTTCATTATTTTGAATCATTTTTCTCCGTATATCATTTGTTTCCTAATAATTGAAACATGATATTCCTGAAAATAATTGATTAAATAAAAAAAATCGGCGGAGTGGAAATTTAATAATGCTCACACATTTATAAATAATTCTATAAAACAGAAATGGAATGTGCGTTTCTAACGAAATATATTTTAGAGGGAGGGTTGCACACCTGATTTTTTATTCTGAGGTAGTAAGTCAATAGAATGAAAATATGTTGGTAAATATTAATAAAGTAAATATCAATTTTTGTAATCTGGTCTGTTTTTACTTTTAATGTTGCTATGTTTTTATCTCTATATTATATATTTTATATATTTTTAACTTCCCGTAGGGTAAGTTATTGTAATGGGCCGAAAATCGGAATTGAAAATTTTAACATTTCTCGACGTTTTGAAGGTTTTTGAACGTTTTGGCATACCTCAGAAAAAATGGATGTGTGTGTGTGTGTGTGTGTGTGTGTGTGTGTGTGTGTGTGTATGTATGTATGGATACAAATTTCCAGTCACGTTTTAGGGCGCACGGATCAACCGATTTGAATGGTTCAAAAAACATTCGATTCCTATTGATAGGGAAAAGAGCTGATTAGTTTTTGGCAAAGGCAGGTCCAGCCGTTTCGGAGATACGGAGCAAAGAGTGCAGAAAATAGAAATCGAATTTTTGAGAGAACGGAGTATCTGATTTGAATGATCTAAAAAGCATTCAATTAGTAATGATTGGGAGAAGTGCTTATTAGTTTTTGGCAAAGGCAGGCCCAGCCATTTCAAAGATATGGAGCTAAATATGTAAAAAATGGCAGTTTTTGAGAGAACTAAGCGTCCGATTTAAATGATTCAAAGAACTTTCTGCTTGTCTTAACAAAATAATTGATTTTGGAAAAAAAAATTTTGTTCAATTTTTTTTTTTTTTTTTTTTTTTTTTTTTTTTTTTTTTTTTTAGTTTTATCAAAAATATTTCAGATTTTATTTTTAATTCTGGCTATAGTTCTAATATACTTTACAAATATTTTCAACTCTGCAATTCAGTTTATATAATTCTCATAAATATTAGACAATGTTACAATATTTATAATAATCTATTTGAAAACATTCAGTATTCCTCGAACATTTCGGTACGGGAAGTTCCAGCAATTTGCCTTAAGGCACGATGCCATAAATGCCTCAAGACAGAATTCCACTTACAGCTAGTTCATATATTTATTTTATATATTTTTTGCAAATTGTTTTTGTAAACCTGCATCTATTAAATATTTAATATTATAATTTATACACAAAACAAACAGAAAAAAAATAATGCACTCTAATATTCTAGAAATAATTTTTACTATATGCTAATTAATTAATAATTCGACCTAAATCAATTATTTTATTAAGTACAACATGAACAAAAATGACTGACATTGTGTAATGTAATCCGAAGTTAAATTTATAAAATATTCATCACCTGTATAAATTTTTTTTTTCAGTATATATCAAAAATACTACTTTATGATGAAAGTTTAATAAATAATTTATGGACTTGATTCTTATCAAAATTCAGTATAAAACATATAGTAATTCATATTAATCTTTGAAGAGGAGATTATAATAAACTAGTAATAATATTTCAATTGTAGCTTTTAGTACAAATTAGTTAAAATAATGCTATGTACAGATACCATAGATTTTTTAGGGATAGATTTGGATTAGATTTACCTCACCATTTCAAATACCACTATTTTTATTTAAATTAGATTGAAGCCTGAAACATAAAACTACATTGTAAGAATGTGCTATAAAGCCCTTCAATTTAAATTTTCATCTTTTCATCCATTTGTAAGTAAATAATTTCATTCCTACATAAGTTAGTCAACGGCTGTCCCATTAATTCTTTTCTAACGAAATTTATTTACTTTTTGACGTGCAATCATTTCGTTTCATTACTTTTTTTAATAAATACGAATCTCTGTTCATGGAACCTACATGGAATCGACTTGGATTTCGGGAAGGGTGTATATAAGCAGAAAAAGGTTTACTCAATCAAGATACATTCATATTGATTCTGATAATAATTTGATTTATTGTATACAACTTCCGAGTGACCTAGTAATGAAGTTACAGGAAAAAGAATATGAAAATTTGGAGTCGAATTTCCATTTTATTCGATTGAAAAACAGGTTATTTTCCTCTTGTACATTTTTCATTTTTATAATAATATAACTTGATCCATATCACGTGTAATCATTCAGACAAAATTTACCTGAGCTTCATTGGTGTCCAACGTTTAATTAAATTATTTATTAATTTACAGTGTATATTAGCGGTGTAGGGCAGTATATATATATATACTATATATATATATATATATATATATATATATATTATCTCACCTCCAAATTGATCAGCTTCTGTTCGATATTCCAGAAGCGTCTCTTCTAAAAAAACAATTTATGAGTACTGCCAGTACATAACGCAATATGAATTTCATGTATTCCTCGTTCAAACGATGGAATTGTTGAGAATATATTTTTATTTGAAAACAATTCCGAAACGAGAAACACACATGTATCGGATGTTAAACACAATTTTATCATGCTTTATGACTCTATAATAAAAACATAAACAAACGACGCTCCACGTTGAGACAGAATCAAGTTATGTTTTCATCAATGAGTTAAAATTATTTTTTTGAACATTGATGAAGATATATATATATATATATATATATATATATATATATATATATACCTTGAGAATTTCCGTTTATAAAATTAATTGTTTAGACTGTGACAGTTGTTGCATCGTTGAAAGTACCCAATACATCAGCAAGAGAATGAATCAGCATATTTATAACTCAAAAAATCCAAAACAATTTAAAACAATGTTTTCTGAGCACATTATTAACTTCAAACACTTCTTTAATACTGACCATCTTATAATTTTATATAAAGAAAAAATGTGGATAAGGTGTTTTAAAAATTGTTATTACGTTTACTTTTTTCAGTTCTTTTTCATTTTTTTTTTGTTTCCCTACCCTAGTGGCATGTGATTGTTATGTTTGTTGTGATAGTAACATTAGAATATTTAATTACGGTACTGGAAGTTCTAGCAATTTGCCTGAAGGCACGATGCCATACACCACTAGTTAATATTCCAATTTCAAACCAACCAGTACACATAGACGGTGTGAACCTGGGGTATCTTTTACCCGAATTGCTCGGAAGAAACCGCAGTATCTGTCAATGATATGAATAATAAATTAAGCACACCGTTCCTCATGGTCCTACTAGTAAGTCCTTCGATTTTATCAACATCTCCTATCTTAATATACGAGCGGAGTGTTCTGCTTGATTTCCATTCAGAACATGCTTCCTGCAATTTCCTGAAGCAATAGTCGCACTGCATACAAAGTGTTTTAGACCAGAGGTCCTGTAACAGAATTTTGTATTCAGTCATCCTTAAAAGCGATGCAACATGACTTAACATTAACATGACTGGCCTGAATTTAAATTAAAATTTAGTCCCATCCATCCGTCGAATTAAATGGGAATTTGATGAGGGTGTGGATTTGTTAATTAATTTTTTTAATACCTACAATTGTATTTATAGAAATAATTAATTCATTAGATGTTGATATAGATTTTTAATTTTCATTATACAAAATTTAATTGAAAATGCATTTATTCGGAATATATTTATAAAAATTAGAATTTTTTCAGTAGGTCAGCTGTATTAAAAGTGAATAAAAAAAGGTTCTCAAACTATATTTTATACAAAAGGAAAACAATTCTATCATATACGTGTTATACTATAGGGTAGAACGAGGTTTAAAGGTTTGCGGGTAAAAAGGTCAACTACCGATATCTCAAAAACAACTTAAGTTGAGATTTTTTTAACAATAATATTTGAAAGTAGATCCTTGCGGTGTTGCTATCAGGTGATAGACGAAAATTTTGGAAAACCCATTACAAAAAGATTTTCTATCGTTGCTAGTTTTTTTGGTCGTGAGCGTTATTGTTTAGTTTACGAGACCAAAATATAACTTAGGTATATGTTATTTAATTGTTTTATAAGATGTGTTGTTACTTTACGTTAGATTCAACAGTTTAACTATAAATGCTTATATGTGGGTAGGGTAAAAAGGACCAACGAGACCTTTTTTCTAGCGAAAATGTGAACAATAAAAAATAGTAAATAAAACAGTAAATTAAGTTTACAAAGCATTTTTACAAGAGAAAAATTAAATGAATACCTATTCTAATTATGATGATTATTATTTCTGACAAAATACTAGATCTAGGTAGGGTACAGGGTTATCTATATAAAAAATGTACCCATGGAATTTATATTTTGCATTGACTGAAAATTGTAGTTGGTATTACATAAAATCCCTTTAAATTTAAAAATAAAACATAGTATCCACTGTTTGCTCGGTAGCTGTCTGTAGGGTAAAAAAGACCAGGTGACAAATTTTTGAAAAACAACAAAAAACATATTTCCAAAATGATGAAATAGCTGGGAGTTTTACTGAACATAATCAGATAGTTGTTTGTTTGATATGTGTAATTTTTAATGATTCAATTGGTTTGGCTTTCACAATATAATTGCTCAAAGTCAAAGTGGACCTTTGCGCCCCGCCCTACGCTACCTTCATATAAAAATGCTTAAAATATTTGCAGCCAGTAAGTCAAAATAAAAACTGTAAATAAATTAACTACTTATCATGAACGTTTCGATACTGTATGTATGTCATCAATCAGCAACAAAAGAAGTTTAAATAAGTAAAATCTCACAAAATTAGAAACATTGTTTCACAAAAAATTAAACCTAATAATAAAACGCAATATAAATAAATATAGTAAATAATAAAGTTATGTGGATTGTCATATAACTGGATTGGGAATAAATTTGATATTGATGTAGTTACTAATACTACTCTGAAGAATTTGGTGCGTTTTGACATCAAAATTACTATCAAAAATGTATGAATACATTCGGAATAGTTTTTTGGAGATGTTTATAAAACTTTGGTAACATTACGTAAAAAAGGAAAATTATAATAGTAAGGATCTTAAATATATTTTCTCTGATGTTTCGACATACGATTCTATGTGGACGTTACGTTAAGTGAAAAAAAAGGCAAGTAAAAGAAGGTATGGATCTTAAATATACATTTCAAAACGTCTTGTCGTACAATTCTATGTGAATCATCAGTGACAATGAAAATTTTTTGAAAACCTAACTTGCAAAATATTTTTTTCCTCGTGAGCACAGAATAGTACATCGAAGGTAAATTTTAGTTAATCCATGAATTATAGTATCCAATTGTAGTACAGAAGGATTTTAGTATTCAAAGTACAGGATTTGGTCAATGCATATCAATACATTCTGTATATAATGTAATATTTCATTTAAAAATTTTGACTTATAAAATTAGTAATAAATAATTAAACATAGACACAAAGTCATTGGATAGTAGTTCGAAATAAATATATGCATGATTGATTATGTATCGTATTCAATGTGAATAATTGATGTAATATAGATACTTTGAATAGTTCCTGAAAGCTATTACAAATGAACTCTGAAAATGTACTCTATAAAATAAAATATCACATGTACAATATCAAATTCATATTAGTTCTTGAGTTCTCTAGTGTTTCTTGAGAAGCTCATTCAATAGGTCAAGTAAACCGACAAAAAATTTTAAACTTACAAGGTTCTTTACTTATATAAATTAAACACATTTTTTCAAACGATTTCTAAATCTTATTCATATTGATGGAAATCTATAATATATAAGAGTCTGAATGATTCCAGAAAGCTAAAGATACTTTATAAATTCAAATATCACATATGCTTTATCAAATTCACTATCATCGTCCCGTAGTGCTTCTTGAGAAGCTCATTCAGCCCCTATTCCTTCTATAGGTCAAATCAACTGACGTCCAGTATTTACCATCAAGAAGTTCTGTTCCCATTGAATACTGACCTAGCCCCATACAAGAGAGAAGAGACTCGATCTTCGGCTGGCGAATTGTACGTGAACGCATTTACTTCTGGAGCTTTAAGCTCCCGACATCGCAGCATTGTGCCCCATTTATGCAAGCTCTAGTGACCCCAATACGGGGATAGTCGACATTGGTAATGTATAGTACATATTCTTCAAAATTATAGTGTGACCAGATATATGAGAAGATTCAACAGGTTTGAATTGAATTATGCTGCAAATAAATTACTATGTTGCAATATGGATGATTGATTTTTTTAATAGTTTTATTTCTATAAAATTATTTCTTCTTGTATTTGATTTTTTAATTTTTTATAATTAAAATATTATAATATTTGAAGTATATCTTGCTCTGTTAAAATTGTACTTGAACTAGTGCTTAAAGCAAATTGCTGGAACTTCACGTACTGTAATTAAATATTCGAGAGAGAAAAAATCATTAATCAATTAATATTAATTAATTACTAATAATAATTGTTTTAAATATTTTTAAATTGGTAATATTTTGAGATGAATACTATATTTTTTATGGTTTAGGTATTATACAGCGACGATATTACTGCACAAAACACTTAAGAATGTTTACATTTACAAAAGATGTTGAATTAATCCATCTTCTCATATTTCTTAGAATAATAGGATATATAAAATATATACATTTTTGATCTGAATTATGAACTGTTTTATCTAAAGTATAAATACCACAAAAAATTACCAAGTCATACAAAATATTTAAAGGAATTGAATGGGGAATCTCCTAATCGAAGTTTAAAAAAATGGTCAAATATCAAAAAAAATCTTAAATAAAATGTCATAAAATAAAAAAAATATCTCATTAGAGATGAAGACTTTGAATGGATATTGTCTTAGAAAATAATATTATTTTGACTGAAAAGTCTGCAATTTTATAATTGTTCAGATATTTGTGCGTCGAATAATATTTCTAGTAAATCTAATATGTATACAAAAAATGCGAAGTATAAAAACTTAAAATTAGATTTTTTCTGAAAATCACGAATACCTTTGAAAATTTGGGAAATGTTTGAAAATGTTTGAAAATTTTGTAGTTTTTCATTAGATGTTTTGAAATTTTTGTAAAAAAGTTGATATTTTGAAAATCTTGTATTTTGTGAAATTTTTGAAAACATTCGATTTTTTGAAAGTTTTAAATGATTTGGAAAATTATAGATTTTTGAAATTAGTTTTTTTTAGAAAACGACACACTTAGATACATAAATGCACACACATAAACACATACATCAATTTTCTTTAAGGTATGCCAAAATGTTCAGAAATCTTTCGAACCTGAAGATGAAAATTTTCATTTTCGCTTTTTTGCGAATACTATAATTTAGCTTAGATCATCAGAAATTTTATTTAGTTCTTTAGTTAGAGCTATAAGTTTTAGATACAATTTGTATTTCATGAACCAAGAATTTTAATTTTTTTGGTATAGAAATCCACAATCCACGGGCTTTAGAAACGTAATATCAGAAGAATCAAATTAATATTCTGAAAATTGATTATTTGCCTATAATTCTTTTAAGCGTAATTATGCTACATAATTTTCAAACTGTGTATGTATATAGTTAAATAATAAAGTGAAAAAATAGTATTTAGAATTTTTTAAAAACAAGAAACTGGAAAATATAGCAAACAAAAATAATAAATTAATAATTTCATAGATATATTTTAGTCGTAGTTTTACAAGTTCAAAATAAGGAAAAATAATTTGATGAAGGTCGTGATTTTTGTAGTATTATGAGAACGTATTAAAATATTTATTTTGAACGTTATTAAATCACATTTTAGTCTTATATAGATCGATTATTCGAATTTGTGTCGATATTACATATCTTTACCTCCACAAAGTGCTTGTGTCCTATATATGCAAAGTACAATGTACTGCCGGAGTACAAAGTCTTAACTCTTCTCGAATATCTATGGAGATAATCCTATATTATCTTCTATAAAGGGCTTGTCGAGAATGAGATATTAATTTAATATTATATACTTACAAATACTTCAATGATGCTAAAGAATGTTGCTAAAATCACATTTCGGATCGTAGATTAGTTGGAAAGTCAATGAAACAAACTTATGAAAGTAAATCTTAGATAAATATATCATTATCTTAACTTTAGATTTAAGTATAGTTATTTGTTTTTATCCCGATTCAATTAATTAGTGTTATAATGTATGAAGGAACATATAGTTGCTGAAGCAACTGAATACCAGACTTTTGGAGATCGTTCTGAACTAAATAGCATCATCTATTTTGACCGTATCCCTTTCTAATATCCATTTATCTATTATTACCATAAAACTCATTTTAAACTACACAATAAATAAATAAAATTAAAAATTTACTAAATAAAATTCAACAATCTAGTCAGGTAATACTTATATATTTCAGTGTCTGCACCGGAAGGCGCTAACGCCAACTATTGATCGTGCCAGAAATGAATAATTTAAATCCTTCGGTAAGCAGCAATATGTTAAATTGTGTTATTATCCTTGAAGGCGTTGACATGACAGAGTTTTATAGTGAAAATGTGAACAGGACACGCTTGTGAAAGGATATTAGCTACAATTAGGGTAAATTTTCATGACAGGTTTGCATAAAAATGTCTGGTAAATCTAGCCACTGAAATAAGGGTCCCTGAATGAGGTAATTAGAAAACATATCACCTAAATTGTTCTTGATTTCCATAGGAAAGTCAAGAAAATAATAATAATATAAATATTTGAAATAAGATCCGTATCTATACTATTAGATAAAATGGTGCACCAACAGTATCTCAAAAACATGTAAATTTTTTAACAACAATGTTTGAAAGTAGAGGGACAAAAATGTGTAGTCAGTAATCGCCTTAAATCAAGCTAGGTTGCTTTCAGGAGCTAAACGGCCTTGTTTAAAAATCTATAAAAAAGGTTTTTTTTCGTTCTTATTTTTTTGGTTGTGGGCACTATTGTTTAATTTACGAGACACCTAATATTATGAAAAAGTGTAGATTAATTAATTGAATTGTAAGATAAAGTTTAATTTGAAGTTATATTCAACAGATGTTTTTATATAACCTCTTTGAGTTGGGGTAAAAAGGACCAACGGGACGTTTACCCTGGCAAAAGCGTAAACAAAAAATACTGAATAGAAATCTAAATTCAGTTCAAAAAAGCAATGTTACAAAAAAAATTAACTTAATAATTATGTTTATTCTGCTGATGAAAATTTTCGACGAAATACCAGATCAAGGTTATATATATATATATATATATATATATATATATATATATATATATCTTCGTAAAAAATGTGTGCATGAAATTTTTATATTGCATTGTAGCTATTATTTCGTAAAATCCCTTTAAAATTTGCCCTTTTTGCCCCGTCTATGGGGTAAAAAGAGACATACAAAATATTTATAAAACATAGTAAAAAGCACATTTTTATACTGAGAAATTAACTGAACAATTAAAGTCAAATTGGACTTTTAGTTTAGTCCTACCCTACGTGTAAGACTAAAGGTACTTTTTAAATATGAAGGTCAAATAAACTTAATTTTTTATGATATGAATATAATTAGTAATACAGCAGAATGCTTAATGCAATATGATATATAATACTTCTTAACTTAAAACAAAATAAAAAAATATTTTATGAAGTTTAAAAGTTATAAGCTTTTAAATATAATCTACCTAAGGTCCCCCACCAAACATCACGTGTATTTTTAGTTATGTGAAAAACTGTGAAATTTTTTAATGAAGTAATTTTTGTTCGAAAATGTTTGATTTAAAAAAAAAATCTGTTAAAAAATAAATACACGTGATATCTTACTATAAATGAATATCTCTCTCATTGAATTAAGACTCTTAGTTAATCTAGGATTAAATTCTTTTAAATTTGATCGATTTTGAAACAATGCTCTCAAAAAAATTCACTAATAGCGCATTACATATATAATAAACCGCAACATTCATCATAAGTTTGAGAGTTTAATAAAGAATGCATCATGATACAATACTTGTGAATTTCATGATAAAAAAATGAGTAAAAAAGTAAGTTCAAATAATTTTGTCTCATTATTACAGTAATTAAATCTGTAGGCAAATGTATCAAAAATATTATATTTGTTTGGTGTTGATATGCTCGATATTGCATTTAAACTTATATTCGTTGCTTATTTAAATATAATCTTAAGGTAAATAATACCTTAAGGTAATTACTATCTGTAGGCTAAGTTATAGTGTTTAGAAAAAATGCGAAAATGAATAATTTAGCTTATTTTTACATTTCATAGTTTTCTGAAAATTTTGGTATATCTTACAAAAAGATATAAAAAAAGGATGTATGTGTGCGCGTGTGTGGTATGTATGTATTAGTGTAGCAAGTATGTACGTGTGGATACAACTTTTCCCCGATTTTTTGAGTGCACGGATTAACCAATTTGAATTATTCAGGAAACACTGGATTCCTATTGATTGGAAGATGGACTGATTAGTTTTCGGCATAGGTAGGTGCAGCCGTTTCGAAGTTACGGCGCAAAAAAGGACAAAGACATTTTAGTTCTTGAATATTTAAAAAAAACATTTTACTTGTATGGACAAAAAATTGATCATGATCTTGGGAAGAAACAATGTCGAATTTATTCTAATATCAAATATTTAAAAGAATGCACTTGTCTGCTTATGTAATCCTTCTTAGATTAAATAAGTACTATGTACTATGTAAGTTCAATTCCCAAGAATCAATTCGTTTCTTTTTCTCCGGACAACATACGCTCTTGCTTGAACAATTACCTATGCAAAATTATTACATATTTACTCGCAAACAAGGCATGCGTGCATATTCCGATATTGAACATAAAACAAACGAATGTAATGATTACATTAATACCATGTAATGATCGAGCCATAGATTATTTATACTCGGACAATCAATACTACTAAAGTATGTTATATGAATATTTTTGCTAACGAGCTCGCGAGCACTCAACTAAATAAAATAGCAAGATTATCATCGAATGCAAATGCTCAATCTATTAGACGTATCAGGAGTCTGTTCAAGAGAAAAATTATAATTATTGCTGTAGTCTAGTCGATGAACACAATATTATAGAATGTGGAAAAGAAAAATATATAAAATGATGATAAATATATTGAGTCAATAGATTCTGTATCATTTTAATGCAACAAGCTTAATAGTTGTGTAAAGAATAACATTTAAAATATATGTAAATGTGTATCACATTATGTATTAAAACAAATTGTTGATACTTTCCGTTTGCAAATTATATGTTATATAAAGAAGAAAAGTTCTGGGTACGGTTGTGCCACTATTTTTTTGAAGTAAAACTTCTTTAGGCGCGACTAGGGTGTACAAATGCAACGGAAGTGCGTTACGACCGAGTCAAGTGCCAATGATTCGTCATTCGCTCTCGATCATATCATTTCTATACATGTCGATCGTGATTGGTTGTCGTATCATGTGTGAGGCTTCTTTGTATGTGTGACTTTGTCCGTGCGTACGTCACCGAAAACGTGAAGCATATTGTTCATTTTTAGGTGTTTCATGTCATTACATTTTAAGGTTAAATATTAGTACAAATTTTGAATTAATAAAAAATGTCTGGAACGAAAGAATATTTTACTTTGTTCCCCGTAAATAATTATAATGAAAATAATAAAACAAATGAAACATTTGTGCCGTGTAAGAAACGTAAGTTTATTGAAATAATTTCTACATTATTCGTAGTTTTTATAAATCTTTGAAATTATTAGAATGGAAAATATTTTTATAGAAAAGACAGAAATTTAAGCTGCTCAAAGAATGAGATTGTATCGCCAGCGAAAAAGTAAAACCAAAAATACAAGCAGTCAATGTATGTTAAATTCATGAAGATCTTCAAACACAATTACATGATGAGTGAAATTGTAGAAACAATATTTTTTCTGGCGTTGTTCAACATAATCCATTGTGTGAACTAATATTATAAAATTTATTATACAGCAATTACTTCATTTCTCTAATGAAAGTTCAAGTCCGAAATGCTAATTACAATGACAAACCGATCATGTCATATTTGAAGTATGACTGCAATTACATTATTGTTTTCAATTGTTATTGTTATATCGTAATAAAAAATATATAAAATATTGTAAATTTTTAATGCTTTTATAAATATATAATTTATAATTATTATATAAATGTGTATAATGGCTGACACTAATAAATGTGTGCATCACGAGTGTTACCATATTACTAATAAACATTATTCACAATTGTTATATGATGTATTTATTTTTAACTTAAATGTCATCTCGTAAAATAACAAAAAAGTTTTACTTCGATCGCGTGTGAACCTTAGGCGTACTCTTTTTTATATATACAGTAAAATCCGGTTAAGACGATTTTCCAGAAATCAGTTCTGATACAAGAATGTTTCAAAGTGCAGAAACGCAGGAAAATCGAATTAAGCAAGATCGTCTTAACAGTATTCTAGTGTATTTAAAATATTATTAATATAAAATTTCAATAATTCACCGAACAGCACTTTTCTTTACAATGCAAGTATTTTTCATTATTGAATATCGTTTACATTTCCGCCAAATTTCTCTATAGTTTGTTCGGATTTCATATAAAAAAGGGTAAGCCCTTTCGATATTATCTCGACTGCAACTTTACGCTGTATTACGCGCGTTCAAAGGATATCCTAACGCGCCCAATTGCCGTATGAGGCTGTAATTTAATCTTCAGAGATCGAATTCGGATTTTCGAACATGGGAGCACCAGAACATTTACCAAGTAACAAATATGTGATGGTGGAGAGAATTTACAGTGGTTTTATATGGAATTTGCTAGAGTAGTATTAATTAATCAATAGAATACAGAAAAACAAGTGAGAAAATTATGGTTCAAAATATTGTAGTAACTGAAATATCATATTTTATGAGTGAGTAGTTAAGTATTGAATATAATGGAAACATAGTAGAAAGAATAATTCATAGGTATCAAAAATCTTATTACTAAAATTTTACAATTTTTGAAATTTCTTTCTTAAGTTTCTACTTTATGATTGTTTGTTATCTACGGAATCCAGGAAAAACTTTGAATAAAAAAATCTCAGTTCTGAAGTTTTTGCATGAGTGAAATTTCTAATTTAGAGCAACCGAATATAAACTCAACTCAAATTGGTGGCTTTATATATATAAAAAAAATAATTCAGAACAACTTGGTCTTTTTGGAATTAGAAAATCTCTAATTTAAATCCCTCGAGTCCAGAAAATCTCTAATTTACAGCATTTAGTTTAAAGACTGTAATTTTGGGTTTTTGTATATAAAAATATTCTAATTATAAGCGCTTTAGCATTCAATTTTAAGAGGTTTGTATATAGAAACCTGTAAGACAAAGATTTCGATATAGGTAATCTATAAAATAAAGACTTTGGACATAAAAAATCTCCAAATTAGAGTTTTTGCTCAATATATTTATATATTTATATATATATATATATATATATATATATAATTTTATTATTCAAATTACTGATTTTTATTCGGCTACAAATATTTGAGATTGTTTTATTGTCTTTTCTGTATTCAAGAAAATCATTAATTATCTTTAAAATAAATTTAATATATATATTTAAATTTAATATATATATATATATATATATATATAAATATATATATACATATATATATATATATATATATATATATATATATATATATGAGTGAGTTCTTGAGGGCGATACATCAAACAAAGAAAAGTCAAAGATTTATAAAATAATCTTTATTTCCAAACGTTTCGACATTCAATTTAATGTCATCATTTTATATTTGGTTTGTTGTTAAGTGTTGCTGTTTTTTAATTTTTCTCTTATTGTATAGTTACTTTACCAATCCACATATATTATAATTACCTAGATATACTAATTTTCATACTGTTTTTAGATCCACTGATGATGACATTAAATTGAATGTCGAAACGTTTGGGAATAAAGATTATTTTATAAATCTTTGCCTTTTCTTTGTTTGATGTATCGCCCTCAAGAACTCACTCATATATTTCAACATCAAAATTAACTACTAAATCAAATATATATATATATATATATATATATATATATATATATGAGTAAGTTCTTCAAGGGCATACATCAAATAAAAGGCAAAGATTTAGAAGTACTACAGCCTCGGGCTCTGTCACATAAACTACGTTCTCTGTGCAAAATATATTATATATTTCACAAATATTTTGCTATACTCTGTTCAACAAATTAATATAAAAAAACAAGTTAATGTATATATGATAGTGCAAAATTGTGTTCCTTGCGCTAGCTACTGATGTAAGACCATATTTATATCCACTGATGATGACATAAAATACTATGTCGAAACGTTTGGAAAAATTAAAGATTAACTTCTAAATCTTTGCCTTTTATTTGATGTATGCCCTTGAAGAACTTACTCATATTTCTCAACATCAAAATTAACTACTTTAACATATATATATATATATATATATATATATATATATATATTATTAATTACATTAAAGCTAAAAGTATTAAATAAATAACTAGAAAACCTATTATGTTAATTAGTTCTGACGATACGGGGCAAAACACATTTTATTTGTATTGACAAGATGAAGAACTGATTAAATATTTGGGAAGGCAGGTCTAGCGGTTATACACTCTCAATAAAAATAATTTAAAAAAATGTCATTTGGCGGTCAAAACTCTTTATTGGACATATGTACATCAAATTATCAGATATTTAATAGAGATTTTAATAATGCGTACACATTTTGTGTAATTTTTTTTGAGTTCCGTACCAAGAGTTTCGATTACGGTACTGGGAGTTCCAGCAATTTGCCTTAAGGCACGATGCCATGCACCCCACTAGTATTTAATAATTAATGTTATAAAAAATAGGTTCTAATAAAATAATTTTGTAAAATGTAAAATTTTTTGTAATATTTTTGCATTTTTCCAAAAGTTGACTAATTTTTTTATTATAAGGAGTTCTTTTTCATGTAGTTTATATAATGAAACAAATATAATAAAACATTTTTTTGTGATTAGTCAAAGTTTTCATTGAACATTCGTAGTTTATATTATAACTTTTTTTAATAAAGCTTTATTTACTTATAATTATTTTTTATTGTAACTTAATTTTTGTGAATAAAATATTTTTTAAATGCTTTTCGATATGAAATATCTCAAATAAATTACGTTTCCATAACAAAAATATTTTAACTCGATTTTTGCTCTTAACTCATGTGTACAAATATTGTTTAAATAGTATTATAGCATGTATTTATCTACATAATATATATTTATCTGTAAATAACATAGAAAAATAAGAATCATTACAAAAAAGTCCTTATCCCGTTACAATATTTTTTCCATCCCTTGAAGATATGAAAGTTGCGCATTCTATGCCTTTGCCCGAGGTACAAGATTTGCAACAAATAGAAAAATAAAAAAATAAGTGTCTGTCAGAAATATAAATTGAAATGGGATTATTAAGGATCACTAGGCTGAGAAAAACACGTCTGGGAAAAAAGGCCCGCATCGGATTTACTATCCGTTGTGATGCTGCAAATCCTTCTTTTGCGCATAGATGAAGGAAGGATTTCTGCCCAAAAAGGGTGTAGGATTTTGGGATATTTTTTTAGTTTATTTTGTCTACACGTTTATATTTTTTAGAAAATATTAAATCGTTGATGAAAGAATTTTTGCAATAATTTTCTAATATGCATTGTAATTGTTATTGAATCGTGCTAGATCAAAATTAATTATTCCAGTGGAATATATTATAGTAATCGCAAAAATATTGACAATGATTTTTTTATATATCTTTACGTTTTAGAAAATTTGGCATACCATAGAAAAAATGAAGGTGTGTATGTGGTATGTATGTCTGTATGTTTGGATACAAATTTTATGGATATAATTTTGGAGTGATTTAAAAACTTTTTGTGTGTATTTAAAAAGCAGTAGACTTAAAACTCGATATACTGTATATGTCTATTCAGTGAAAAAACTCAGAAACATGCACTTTTAAACTTAATCTCATTTTGAAGTATTACAGTAAAAAATTATGTAGACGTGTAATTAATTAAGAAGATTGTTCGTAAATAGCAAAGTTCAATGCAAGTAAAAATGCATGCAATGTAATGCAGTTTGCCTTAAGGCATGGCATAGTGCCTTAAGGCAAATTACTGCAACTCCCCGTACCAAAAATTTAAATTTTTAAAAAAGATTCTTTTTTTTTTCTTTTCTTTAAAACACTGATTTTTGAGATTCCTAAAATTTTTTCAAAAAATTGTCCTTTAAAAAAAAAAGAATTTTTTTATACTTTTAAATATTTTGGAATTTTTAAACTTTGCTTTAGAAGCAATCGCGATACGTTAGCTGCGTAGAATCTTTTAAAATATGTGTAAAATATGTGATAATTTGATGTGCATATGTCTAATGATCATTTCAGGCATATTTTTTCACTTTTTCATTGGATCTCCTATACCGCTAGACCTGCCTTCCCAAAAATTTTATCAGTTCTTCATTTTGTCAATACAAATAAAATATTTTTTGAATCACACAAATCGGACGCTACGTTTTCTCAAAAAATCAATTACCATTTTTGACACTTTTTGCCACGTATCTCCGAAACGGCTCGACCTGCCTTTACCAAAAACTAATCAGCGCGTTTCCTTATCAATACGAATCGAATGTTTTTTAATTATTCAAATCGGTTGACACGTGTTCCCGAAATCGTCGACGAAATTTTGTATCCGCACACACACACATACATACATACATAACACACACATTCATACATTTTTCAGAAACCTCTGTAACGTAAAGATATTTAAAAATGTTCATTTTCGATTTTTTTGCGGTTACTATAACTCACTCTACAGAAAGTTAAAATGCGAAATATGCAGAAGTTTTTAGATTTATGAAAAATTGTGTCAGATGTAGTTATACTTTTGCAATTTATAACCCTTTCATCTAATTAATTGACTATGTTTGCATCAAATTTAATTATTTTTAACATTAATTATAAAAATCATACTAATGTTTATATTTAAAATGAAGAAATCTGAACTTTAAAGATATCTTTAATAAACGAAACAAAAAAGATTTTTCAAAAATTTTATGCAGAATTCTTTGACTGTAAGCATAGTAACAAGAACAACAATATAAAAGAACTTAAGGAGAATTTGTCTCAGATGATTATATTTTATATGTTTTTACAATATAGTATGCAGGCAACTATTTAGTTAAGTTAAAAGATTAAAGACATTAAGATGTAAAATGTAGGATTCACACTAAGGTTAATTATCACTACAGACAACATAATTGAACAAAATTGAGAATCTATAAAATATTTTCCTTTATGCATGTGTGTTTATATTCTGTAAACAATTTTGATGTTTCACTCAATCAACAAACCTGATCTCATAAAATATTCCATGGTTATTAACCAAAATCTAAAATGCATTGAATTCATATCCCACAGCGCATGTTACATTCCGCGAACTGCGTTCCGGAATTTGGCAAAATGCCCTACAAGAGATTTTGCAAATCCAATTGTTAAAAGCTTTGTATACGATATATTAATGCATTTGCGTAAATTTGAATTTAGCGAATACTAATACACGTTGAAAAAATAGCGTTTTTAATAAAAAAAATATTTTACGTGATAGTGTTGAGGATTATACTCACATTTCAAAATTTAATGGCGCAATGTAGTAAATTACCTGAAAAATTTAAATACAATGCGTATCGAATTAACATGTACATTCATAAATATAATATGGATATTAATGAAAATTTGACGTTTTATATTTATTTTGCAGTTTTTTGCATTAAATTTTTTATAAACGGGTAAATTGATATGTAAGTAAATTGGTAGGCAAATGATGTTATTACTTATCCAATAATATTATATTACATTATTATTAAATTTTACAATTATATGACAAATTATTCATATTAAAAATTTATATTATCAACCAGTATATCACTGAATGTTTATATTCGATGAAAATATCAAATAATGTTTTCAAATTTAGCAACTTTGAAAAAATATTTGTATATGTTACAAAGAGTGTTAAGTCTCTTCAAATAGCTCAGGTTGTTAGGTTATAATTTAATCCTTCAGGTATAGACTCTATGAAACACTGATTTGTTGATATAACTTATGTATTTGTTGCAAGTTCTTACAGTAGTGATTTGTCACTAAGTTCTAATTGAAGATGAAAAATTTATTGATTTTTTATTACATATGTTGCTACGCGAACTTTAGTTTTGAAAGTGAGAAAATTAAGTCTGATCCAAATCCGTTACCTCCCCTACAGGGTAACAACTATCCGGTGTAAAAGCTCAATGCCATGAAGTTTGCCGCCTTCAAGGCCAATATAATAAATTTAAAATACGTCCAAACAATATTAAAATTAAAAAAATCTGGATTCACGTATCGCGTCATTTGTTGTTGTTTTCTTTAAACTTTGAAAACTATCATTTTAGACTTTAGTTTTACAAAATTCAAATTAAAACGAGGTGTATGAAGCCCTTTTGCCCTAAGAAAAGTTGTATGAACTTACCGATTTTTGTAAATAATCGATTTAATTAATGAATATTTGATTACTTGTCTAAGTGTCTACTTGTTTAAGTTGTCCACTTTTTTACTTTTGTACCTGGCTATCTGTCTACCTGTCCACCCGTTTACCTATCATTCAGTCTACATGTCTAAATGTCTATATGTCTACTTTCTCTTGTTAACTTGTCTACCTGACTACCTATTCACCTGTCTACCTGAACCCTTGTCTATCCTTGTCTAGTTGACTTACCTATCATTTATGTATCAATATTTATACATGTAGATGGAACTATAATAATTATTTTTAGTGATAATTTTTAAACATGAAATCTTCATATTTCACTATTTCCAATAATTCCAATACCTGGTGGACCTACCTTCGCAAAAATGTAATTATTCATTTTGTCAATACAAGTAAAATCTTGTTGAAATCATTCGAATCCGATGCTCCATTCTCTCAGTAACTACAATTTTTTTGCACTTTTTGCTTTTTATTTCCGAAGTGGCTGGACCAGTTTTTGCTAAAAACTAATCAACACGTCTCGCCATCAATACAAATCGAATGTCTTTTGAATCGATCTAATTGGATTCTCCGTTCTTTAAAAAACTGAATTTCCATTTGTTGTACTTTTTGTCCCGTATCTTTGAAAGGGTTAGACCTGCCTTTGTCAAAAATGTTCACTTTCGAATTTTTTGCGATTACCTACGGGTAGTTAACTAGATGTAAGTGGCATTTTGTATAGATGAAAGTAGCATGAACTTGCGCATATGTGCAAATCAATCAATTAGACTTAATTAAGAAGAATTAAGAACTTTTAAACTTGTGTCAATAATAGCACTAATGAAATATAAATAATACTAATAAATTCTTGAATTTCCGTAGGACTAAATTATGTTATTAAAACTTTATTTATAGTTATTTATACTTTTGAATACACAAGTATTTTTGGTAAATTTTTGATGATGATTATAATTTAACTCCTTCTCCAAATTCTAATTTAGTGTCGTTAGCAATTTCTTTGTTTCAACACTTTATCTAGTTTCTGTTTTTGATAAATATTGCACTGAAATTACAAATTATGTTATCATATTTTTATTTTACTTAATTAGTTTGAATTACCTATTATTCTTTAGCCGATTATCCCACCTCATTTTCCATTATATAGGTCAAAACAAACTATAGGAAACATTCTGAGAATCCTGGAATAACTTATGAATATTTACATTTAGACTGTGTACGAGTATGTTTGGAAGCTTGCTTCCTATTTGTATCCGGGTATTATAATATTTACATATGGACGATATAGCATAACATTTTGCATCTCGAGAAGTAATTTGAATGATCTGCCAGCTCGAGACATTGTAACATAACATGCTATAGATCAAGATCATATATTTTGCTTAAATAAGCCGCATTAAAATATTTCACGGCAATATTAAAGATCATATATTAAATAAATATGTTGTATATGTAACAGAAATGCATATTATTTGCAACGCATTTCTGCATAATGTTGGTGACATTCTATATATTAAATAGACATTCACATAATAAATTGAAATTCTTGCCAATCTAATTTAGGTTTAATTTAGTTCAAAACAAATTATATAAAATATATAATGAACTAGTGGTGTATGGCATCGTGCCTTGAAGCTAATTGCTGAAACCTTCCGCACCGCATTATAAAAGGTTCGAAACGAAAAATAAATATTTTCTGAGAATGTTGCAATTTTTTTAACATTTTAGAAATTTTGAAACTATTTAAACAATTTGAATATTAAAAAAATTATAAGTTATGAATTTTTTTTAGAAAATTTGGAAAACACTGATATATTTTGAACAATTGAAATAAACTAGTTGTGCATAGCATCGTGCCTCAAAGCAAATTGCTGGAACTTCCCGTACTGCAATTTAAAATGTTTAAAAGCTTAGAAACAAAAAATTAGGATTTTCTGAGAATTTTGCATTTTTTTGAACATTTTTGAAAATTTTGAAACATTGAAACATACAAACTTTTTAGATAATTTTGAAAACACTGATAAATGTTGAAAATTTGAAATTAACTAGTGGTGCATGGCATCGTGCCTCAAAGCAAATTGCTGGAACTTCCCGCACCGCACTTTAAAACGTTTAAAAGCTTAAAAAAGAAAAATTAGGATTTTCTGATAATCTTGCATTTTTTTTGAACATTTTGAAGATATTTAAAAAATTTGAATATTTAAAAAAAAATTAAAGTTATGAAATTTTTTGAAAAATTTTGAAAACACTGATATATTCTAATAATTTTGAAATTTCTTGAAAATTTTTAATAATTTATGTCGGTTTATTTATAATGTCGCAAACATCTTTATATAACTTTTTTTTGGATCTCCGAAACTGCTAGACAAATTTTAAAACAAGTGAAATGTTTTTGGAATAATTTATCGGATGCTCCGTTCTCTAAAAAACTTCTTGCTCATTTTCTGCACTCTTTGCTCTGTATCTCCAAAACGGCTGTACCAACTTTTGTCAAAAATTAATCATGTCTCCCTATCAACAAGAATCGAATAGATATTGAATAATTCAAATCAGTTGATCCGTCAAATGGCATTAAAAATATTTCTGATTCTCTGAAACCGCTAGACAAGTTTTAATACAAATGACATGTTTTTTGAATCATTGAAATCGGATACTCCGTTCTCTCAAAAACTTAATATTCATTTTTTAAACTCTTTACTCCGTTTCTCTAAAACGGCTGAACCAACTTTTGAATAATTGAAATTGGTTGATTGATGCTCCAGAAAACGTGGACGAATAATTTTGTCCATACATACATTTTTTCTGAGGTATTCCAAAATGCTTATTGCTAAACCTTTGAAACCTAAAGATGTGCAAGAAATTTCATTTTTGATTTTTGGACGATTACTATAACTTACCCTACAAAAAGTTAATTAAATATATTGTTTAATTTTGTGTGAATATATCATTATTGATCTTTTATATGTTTAAACTGTTTTGATGTAAATAGCCTTTTCTTCAATTTGTCATATCTGAAGTTTTTATTTTTCGTAATCAAAACTATGATAACTTTTATGAGCTGTTATGATGTAATATCTGAATCTATTATTTTTTAATACCTAACCTGAAGTTAATTGACAGCAGCTCAGTGGTTGCCCTTTCAGCAATGTTCCTGAAGGCTATTTTCCCCTGAAATCATATTTCGATTTATATTTTCAAATGAAAAGTAATATCACTATTGATGGTCATAACTGTCCTACATACCTTTGGTTACAAGACCAAAGCTCTTACCACTAAGCCACGAATAACCAGCCTGTATTCTCGATTTTTTGACTTATCGATGATTAAATTATATAATAAACCGATATAGTTCAGAAATGATAATTCCAATAATCCAATAACAATCTAGTCTAGTGCCTATCAGAATAGTTGTTTTATCCATCTTTGTTCACGTCCGATCCGGTAAATGGTGCTAGATATCCGGAATTCCGGTCACGTTTAGTCGCTATTAAATACAGATGTTATCTTAAGTGGCATCGCGGTTTACTTACTTTAGTTGGATGTAGAATTTTACATTTGAATATATGCGAAGTACGCCATGTGCATTGGAGATTGCAACTGACTTACTCCGACAGGAATTGATGAATCGATCCCTCGGGAATTGGAACAGAAAAATGAGGTAAAATAATTATAACTAGTGGTGAATGGCATAGTAGCTTAAAGCAAATTGCTGATACTTTCCGTGCCAAAAATTAAACTATTTGAAAATATTATTTTTTTTTTAAATTTTGGAAAAACAAGACTTTGAGAAATTTGAAATTTTTGAAAAAAAAAGACTTGAAAAATTAGATTTTTTTATATTCTGAAATATTTTGGAAAATTTCGATTTTTTTTCCCCCCTTCTCGACTAGCAGTCCATGTAATATTTAAAGTCTATGTACAGACCCCATAGTAAAGTAAACAAAATTAGTTTTTATCATTGAAATCTCTATAAAATATCTGATAATTTGATGCGGATATGTCTAACAATCATCTCTGACGGGCAAATGGATTTTTTTTTACATTTTCATTAGATCTACGAATCCGCTAGACCTGCTTTCCCAAAAATGTTACCGGTTCTTCATTTCGTTAATACAAATAAAATGTTTCTTGAATCATTCAAATCGGACGCTCCGTTATCTCACAAACTGAACTACCGTTTTTGGCATTTTTTTCCCCGTATCTTCTAAACGGCTAGACCCGCCATGGCCAAAAACTAATCGGCACGTCTCCCCGTTAATACGAATCGAATGTTTTTTTAATTATTTCAAGCGGTTGATCTGTGTTCGCAAAATCGTCGACGAAAAATTGTATCGGCACATACATATACACACAAACGCATTCTTGAATGTTGATTTTCAGCCAATCATCGAAATAAAAGAAAACATAAATAGTAAAATATTTATTTATATGTTTCGACACTGTTTTGTGTAATCATTCAACAATTTTTTGATGTTTTACAGTATCTAAAATAATTTTTACAAAGTTTAAAAAATAAACACATGTACGAATTTATTCTAAGGTATGCCAAAATGTTCAGAAAGTTTAGAAATTTACATTTTCAATATATAAAAATTGTCATTATCGATTTTTTTGCGATTACTATAACTTACTCTACCCGATGTAAAGAACATTAAAGAGACAAATACGTAATGAACATACATAAAAATAATTATTACGAATTATGCTGAATTCTCAGTATTTTTATTAAAATAATTAGGATCCACTGTATAATCAAAAACCTCCAATTCTGAAGTTCATTTCCCAAACACTGCATAATTTTCTTGTACTACTAAGGTAAAAATATTTTAAGAGCAAAAAATCTGTAATTTACATTACAGTATAGGTTTTTATCTCATAAAACCACATAAAATCTGTAAAACCACCCCGGTAATTATAGTAATCCCATCATTATTTCTGTGATTCATTATCGCAGAATCCATTTATGCTCCACCATGTACTGCACTACTGTACGTGTCGCAACAAAAACATGCATTTGCTATTTCGAATAACAATTTTGTTTTGCTACAAAACGTGATGTGATTAACTGGAAATATATGCATCGAAACCGTCCACATCTGTAATTATCTCATTGACAATAAATGTCTCCGATATTTGTCGAAATCTCCTATCTAACAGAGACGAACGTGATTTTTATAACAAGAAATGTCGAGCTTCTTGTGCTATTTATTACATTTTTTATAGTTTCATTCTCAACACTCCCACATAACCTAGAAAAATACTAATACACCGTTTAAAACCATAAACATAACATTTAATTATAAAATCAGGCGTACCTCAAGGTAGGATTCTCGTCCCGTATGTCCCTTACGCATGCAATATCCCCAAACTCATATCTTGGAGAATCATTCAATTACTCGTTTAAGTAATTTATACATCAAAGTAAATGTCTTTAATAAAATATCTATTATTATCACAATACAGCTCTGTTATCTATATCGAAACCGATGCATTATTACCGCAATCATTTTCGAATATCTTACATGGGCAAAGATTTATTTATAAGATGGGATGCAAGTAGTTGCGGTCGATTCGCTTGTAAATAATGAACTTTGTCACTTATGCACAGACTCATAGAATGCTTAATGGCTTCTTCTAGAAAATTATAAATGCATAGAGCGTTCAGATTTTCATCAGATATCGCTTAATATTTAAATTGTGCCTGCGGCGAAAGTTTAGGCTACGTACACATGATAATTGATAAAATAGTTTGGTAATTTAATATGTTAGCGGGTGTGAATGCTATAGCATTCAATGTAAAGCTGAATAACATGAATGATATAGCCTTTGTGCCCCCAGTGCCTCTTTCATTTGTATTTTGAAATGAAAAGATTTATACTTGCTTAAATGATACGTGTTAATACCGGTGCTTGGTGCCGTCCGGCGTTACGGGACTTTCCCCTATACATATTATGTAAACATACATAATTTGTTTGTACGAACGGACGTCGCTCAGTTTATTAGCACTTATATTAGAACTATAAAATACAACTGATAAAATTGACAGTATTTACAATAATCTATTTAGAAATATTTAGAACAAATGTTGTTAATCATTAATTAATGATAATTGATTACTTTTATCCTTGAATGTTCAATTACGGTTGGGAAAGTTCCGGAAATTTCATTTAAAGCATACTGCCAGTAGCCGCTAGTTTACATTAGTAGGCTCTAATAATAAACAAAACATAATAATAATATATAAATAATTGTGAATTTATCCGTGGCTCATGGAAACATGTCCTTACGTGAGTTATATAGTTTAAAATTGACCGTTTAATACAGCAAGCGGATCATAAACCGCGCACGCACTTACATACTAATTAAAAATGCCTTTTTATTCAGTTTTTGCTCGCATTCTGTCCGAGTAAATTATAAAAAAACGTTAGTGCTTTCAGAAGCGAGCAGAATTTTAATATTGATTTTTTTTTCTTTAAATTTTTTAAAAAGATATAATTATGTACATGCACGAAATATTTTTTAGCTACAATACTTATAATTGAAGTTTTTTAAATTTGGTTAAATTAATTATTTTTTCGATATTAGGGTTATCGATGGAGTTTAGTGTTTTCGATATTTGCGGTTGAAAAGTATATATGTATAAAATTGGTATAAGTGTGAAATTTATTAAATAAAATTTAGAAAAATAAAATAAATGTTTAGAAAACCAGAATTCACATGTTTCTTCATTTTTCTTTTCCGCCTCCAACGTTTAACGTTTTTTAACCACTATTTTTTAGTTTCTGAATCTTTTAATTTTTTTTTTAATAAATATGTGCATGAACTTTATCATGCACATATTTATGATTAAGTTATATTTTATTAAACATGCATCTTTAATTAACTACTATTAAAGTAACATTTTTGTTAAAGTCAATATTTTTGTACTCATGCCAATTTGTACAATATGTCCTATTTTAGATACAAAAATTAATTTTTTAAGTAGCGTCTTATTTGATGTCCGAATCCAAGATGTTTTCAAATCAATGTTATAAATTTAGATTTACTTCATATAAATGTAATTCACCAATTCAACAAATGTTATTTTTATATCATACAAATAAAATATTACATTTTCCTCAAAATTCACAAATTCCACCGCGCATATTTTTTAAAACGGTGTGGTATTGATGTTTTAAGCTTTTTTATATCGGGAAATTTTCAGCATTGTTTCGAAAAAGATATTCATACTTAAATAAATAAATATTCAGATATTTAATAAGCATATTAAATTAACTTTGTTAGAAGATAATTTAAATATGCCTTGAGGCACATCGATGGAATTTTCTGCTTTATAAATTAAATTATTAAAATAATTATATACATTGAAACTTGTTAGGTACATGAAAATAATGCGCAACTTCACAATGTGATTAATGTCATACTAAAATATAAAATAATTTTTAAAAATTATAAATGGTTTTTAGAAATAAAACAAATTTTGAAAAATGTTTTGATTTTGGTTTGATTTTTTTTTAAATTTTTAAATTGTAGAGTATAATTGAAAATTTTGGTCCGTAAGCTGAGTTAATCTCAAACTCGATTCAAGCAAGAATAGCGTGAGAGATTTCCCATTGCCGTTTCACACCGCAGTGCCTAAAATGAGCTTTTTACAAATGGAAACATATTTTGATTTATATTTTTGAGTGAAAATGGATGTCAGGCACTGCAGGTAATATAAATAAAAATATGGTGAATAGGTAATATGAATTTTTAAGGTAAAACATTCCAGAATGATCACAAGGGTCATAATAATGAAAAACACATTTTCCACAAGTTTGTCTGCAAAAATAATCATGGAAGAAGTCAATTGTCGCCTTTGATAACTATTAATTATTATATATCAAAACAGAAAAATATAATTTCCTATATATTTGTCATTTATCAAAATTCCTCAATATTACTATGCACAGCCAATAAGTTTGATTTATTCTCATTATCCCAAAAGATGGTCCAAGACGATTGAATTTCCAAACAAATCCAATTTATTGCTTCACGCATCCTCTATTTTATTTTCTTATATATTTTTATTACTATCTATAATATAATATCTTAATATCGACATCGACCATCTTATTCCGGTTCGCCGAAAATAGGAAAACTTTTGTCGTTATATTAATATATGAGCAATGAAATTTATGGTCCATTAATAAGTTATAGACTCAACGTTTATTAATACTGAATCGATATTTCTAATACGGTTCAGAGTAATCTTTATTGAGAGAAAAAAGATTAAATATATGATCTTGGGTTGATAGTTTGATTCTCCAGATAAAATATTACATAAATGCGCAAACACAAGAATATCTGATAAAATATCATCATCTAAATGACAAAGAGCAAAAATTAAATTCGCTATTTATTTTTAATCCCATTAACATTTAACAAGATATGATGCAAATCAAATCAAAAGTATAAGTCCAGCAATTAAATTCTGTAGAAATTTAACAACTTCAAAGTCATTACACAAAAATGCATTCTCTAATAAAACTCAAATTAATTTATATCAGGTTCAAGAATCATTTCACGCTATAGGTCGTTTGACGAGCACTTTTCCCAGAAATCGAGAAACTGATTTGATATACCTGCATTTTTATATAAATGTATTTTACGGCTGGTACATACTGTTCTTGGTAACAATATAATTAAATAAATGATTCTCGAAACATAGAATTATATTTACAGATAAAATATTTATACATCAAATTTTCGGAAATATATATAACTTAATCATATTGTGCAAATAATTATATTTATTATTTATTAAAAGAAGGGCAAAAACTTTTTTGCGATGGATATGTTATCCTTTCATGAATAAAGACCAATACGTGTCCTTACAGGAGAAATTATTACGAAGACATCTATATTCATTACGCATGATGACTGCAGAGTATTATATTCATAAAATGATCACTATCTCCATAAAACAGGTTCTGATGGTAAAATATAGAGTTAGTTTTGATTTTTGTAATTGTTAATTAAAGTGCGACAATACCAAGGGCCACATTCACTTGAAATCACATTTGAATGTATATTTTCAAGTAAAAATGGCATCACTACTGCATCATATCACATCGACTTCATATCGACTTCGTGATTTCAAATCCATAGTTCTTACTACTAAGTCACGCATAAGCCCGTATAATTATTTTTGGAAATAAGAAACAAAGATTATTATTGTATACATATTAATATTAAAATTATTATATTATTATTATATTAAAATTTTCGGCAAAAGCAGATCTACTCTTTTGCGAGATACAGAGCAAAAAGTGCTAAAAATGACAGTTATTGAGAAAACTAAGCAATCGATTTGAATGATTCAAAAAATATTTTTCTTATATTGATAGAATGAAAAATTAATTATTTTTGCGAAAGCAATTTCATCGGTTTTGTGGATTCAGAAAAAAAAATGGAGACGTTGATTTTTATTAGTCAAATACGATGTTTACAAATTATCATTATTGATTCATATACAAATAGACATGCATACAGATATACAAGTAGCAGGTAAAAAAAGAGAAAAAGAAAAGTAGACAGGAAAGCTGGTTGGTAGGCTATTAGACAGGTAAACAAGCAATCAGGTAAAAATGTAGATAAGAAAACATGTAGACATGATTTGACTGGTATACTGAGAAACTGATGGACAGGTAAGTTGGTGGATAGATACTTGGACAGGCAGGCAGGTAAATAAGTGTACAAGTGGACAGACAGGCAAATGGGTAGACGGACATAGAAGTAGACAGGTGGACGGGCAGATAGGTAACTGGGGAGACAGTTGAATCATATATAAATAAAAAAATAGCTTAAATCTATTATTCATACCCATCGGAAAATGCAATTTGCCACAGGGGGAAACGCCACTTACAACTAGTTAGATTTACAATTGTATATGAAATGCAAATAAACTATTTTATTATTTTTTGACAAGCTCTACTATTATTATATCATCTTATTACATGATGAAGTATCTATTTGTACTATGTTGATGAAATCCAACTAATATGGAAAGATTTACATGCGATTATATATACAGACGTGTATGATTATACAAAGTAGCTTACTCGTATTCTATTGATGCAAACTGATAAATGACGTAGATCTAGATACATGAGCACTCCATAAAAGAACTTCAATTAACATCGATATGGCAATATATTGATAGATAGATGTGGATTATGTTTAATGATATTGAAGCTGATGTTTGCATCTGACTAAGCTTTGTACTTGGTTTGTGGAAAATTTTGACGTACATGTTGTTATTGTTAATTGGCAAATTTTCCACACCCTAAAAGCATTGGAATACGTAGGAATTACTCGAATGCGTAAAATGGGTTCTCATTTCTACTGGCAAAATTTTAAATGTGTACTTTTTTTTATTAACTTCCAGTAGGGTAAGTTATAATAATATAAAAAAAGGCCGAAAATCGGAAATGAAAATTTTTACATATCTATATATAATTTTTAGAGGATTTTGAACATACCTCAGCAAAAATGGATGTGTGTGTGGATTGTGTGTCCGTAATTTGTCGTCCACGTTTGCGAGCGCACGGATCAACCGAATTGAATCATTAAAAACATTCGATTCCTATTGAAGGGGAAATGTGCTAATTAGTTTTTGGCAAAAGAACCAAAAATAATGATTTAGTGTTTGAGAAAACTGAGCATGCGATTTAAATAATTCAGAAAACACTTTATTTTTATTTATTATTTGTATTGACCAAAAATTCAAATTTTTCAAAAAAGTCTTTGATTTACTTTGATTGTAGCAATGGTTGCATTTTTTGGATTCATAAATTCTTATTTGCGATTTTGTCGGAATTCACATTATTTTAATTACAATTAAATATTAAATTATTTAAAATTTATTAAATATTAATAAATTTGAACGTTTGTAAATTATTTTCGTGCATAAACTTACGTAATCTACCGGTACAAAACAAACCATGAAGAACACAAGGAGCAACATAATAAAAAGCTAAATACAAATGAAAATATCTAATTATATATTCTTCATATAATTATGCTAAAGCCTACGTTGGGTTTACCATACGATAAACAGCAAAAAGTAATGCAAAAACATACAGATAATTTTAAATAGGCAGTTTTCACCCATATAAATTTTTTCACGTTCACGTTTGTTTAAGCAAACACTGTAATTAACAAACATAAACGATAACTATACGTCAATTGTTAGATAGATCTAATCCAGAAGGAACACACCTTTTATAAATAGTAAAAATTAGATGAAGAATATTTTTTGAATCTTAATAATAAATTTAATAATAATAATAAATAATAAATAAATCTATTCATTATTTGACAAAACCTACTCCAGAATCCCATAAAATAAAATATTAACTAATTGCATAGATGATTAGAAAATTGACAAATCTAATTATTAGTCAAATACATCATTATACAACAAACATTATTATAGAACAAATGATGTTTGTTTTTATGTTCAAATTCTACTGTATTGTTAATGAAGCACAAATTTAAAAAAAATTAAAAATAATTAATTTCACATTTTTAAAAATTGCTGATTTCCTTAGAAACCAGTTAAATCAATGTTCTTTAATTTGTAAACAAGTAAAAAGCCCTTCAACTTTGATTTAAAAATATTAACACTATCGCTGATAGTAACTATTTTATTTTGAAATTTGTTTTGATATCCTTAATTAATCATCCATATAAGAGAAGTCAGATTATCACATTTTTATCTTTATATACTATGAATGCTATAACATCTACGTCAAATATTTTGCTTCAATTTTATGCTATGTGCTTGCTCAAGCTAATAAGTAACATACACCAAAAAGAGTGTGCGTAAGGTTCACATGCGATTGAAGTAAAAACTGTACAAGATGACATTTAAGTAGAAATAAATACATTATATAACAATTTTTAATAATGTTCATTAGTTATATTGTATCACTCGTGATGCACACACTTATAAGTGCCAACCATTACACATTTATATAATGATAAATTCTATATTTATAATAGCATTAAAAATATGTATAATATTTAAAAACAACTAGCTGTAAGTGGAATTCTGTCTTAAGGCAATTAAGGCATCGTACCTTAAGGCAAATTGCTGGAACTTCCCGTACCAAAAATTATTAATTTTTTAAAAACGATTAACGTTTTTGAAAAAAATGTACTTTGAAAAAATAATATTTTTGAGAAACTATATATATGGACCAAAAATTACTTTTTTTGAAAAAAAAATTTTTTAAAAAAAATAATTTTTTTTTCATTTTTTTTTTTTGAAAAAAAAAATTTTTTTCTTTATTTTGACATATTGTGGAAGATCTGAACTTTTTTTCAAAGCAATCGTACTGATTTAACTACATAGGGACAAAATATAAAGCGCGTAAGCGCCGCGTCGCTGTCTAACGCATAAGCATTGGTACGGAACCCATAGGAATGTTAACAAAATGTATACTTATTGTTGAAATCTCTATAAAATATCTGATAATTTAATGTGCATATGTCTAATGATCATTTTTGACCGCCAAATGGCTCATTTTTTTACTTTTTCCTCCATATCTCCGAAACCGCTAGACTTACCTTTATGAAAATTTGATCGATTCTTCATCTTGTCAATACAAGTGAAATGTTTTTTGAATTATTTAAATCGGACGCTCCATTCTCTTAAAAACTGAGTTACCGTTTTCGGCACTTTTTGCCCCGTATCTTCGGAACGGCTAGACCTGCCTTCGCCAAAAACTAATCAGCACGTCTCCTTATCAATACGAATCGAATGTTTTTTGAATTATTCAAATCGGTTGATCCGTGTTCCCGAAATCGTCGACGAAAATTTGTATTCGCACATACATACACACACACATACACACACACACACATACATCAATTTTTTTTAAGGTATGCCAAAATGTTCAGAAACCTTTGAAACGTAAAGATATATAAAAATTTTCATTTTCGATTTTTTTGCGATTACTATAACTTGCCCTACGGGAAGTTAATAATGTAATTAAAGTCATACTTCAAATATGACATGATCGGTTTGTCATTGTAATTAGCATTTGAAAATGAACCTTCATTAGAGAAATAAAGTAATTGCTGATTAATAAATTCTATAATATTCGTTCACCCAGTGGATTATGTTAAACAACGCCTAAACAAATATTGTTTTCGCAACTCCACTCATCATGTAATTGTGTTTGAAGAACTTCATGTAATTAAATTTAACATACATTCATTGACTGCTTTTATTTTTTTTACTTTTTCACTGGCGATATAATCTCATTGTTTGAACATCTGTAATATCTCTCTTGCCTAAAAATATTTTCCATTTTAATAAATTCAAAGATTTATAGAAACTACGAATATATACAAATATAGAAATAATTTCTAATCAATAAACTTAAGTTTAGTACACTGCGCAAATGTATAATTTGTTTTATTATTTTGAAGCAACAGGGTAAAATATTCTTCTGATACAGGCATTTTTCATGAAATCAAAATCTTCTTGATATCGGTACCCACACAACGTTGATTCCGGTATGCATACACGACAGAATTCTATTGACATATACGACGACTAATCACAATCGACCCGTATGGAACTGATTTCATCGAATGCGAATGACGTACATTTGCGGCGTAACGCTATTTCCGTTGCATTTGTTGGGATTTACGCCTTAGTCGCTCCGAAATAAGTTTTACTTCAAAAATTAATTAGTCATTACATTGACAAGTATAATATTTACAAAAACGTAAGGTTATATAAAATGAATTCGAAATAATTGACTTTAAAAATTGTACATATCTCTGCCTCACGCAGACGTGTTAATAATTTTATGAGTTATGTTCCAACACTTACTGATACATATTTTATTTATGAGTTTTATCAAAATTAAAAAAGCAAGTTTTATGGTGAAAACATCACGTTTAGATACAAATATTTTGTATATTTTGTGCAATCTTAAAATTTATTTGTATGCCGAAAAACACAAAATTATCAATTAATAATTTCTAGCAAAGGTAAGATTTTCTTCAGTGATTTAAAAACTTTTCCTTAATAAAATGTTGACTATCCATTCTCATCAAGCAAACCAACGCCCAAAGTTGATGAATTGTTTGTCCACTATAGTTTTTTACAACATTCATTACACGCCGCGATGTAACTAATTAGCGCGAACAAAATAATAGATATCTGGTTCAACAATTTATCATTAACTAACGTTAATTAAATGCTCTGCCATGGTTACAAAAACTTAAAAATGATTGATATATTTGCATGCTATGTCTATGAAAACATAATTATCTTTTTACTATGTTCATGATTGTAAAACATTAGCAGAAGTATTTAGAAGTCATGCTCATGAAAAGTAGTAGAATTGATTTTTTATTATGCATTTTTTTATTACGTAGAAATTTTACGATATATGAAATAGAAATATTCAAATTACACAGAGCTGTAATTGGTCTCATCTCAATTATAATATAACATCATAAAATTTATTGCAATTCTATTAGGAAGATGATCAAGTGATCAAGTGATGTACTAATGTAATAATAAATTCTACGATCTAATATAAATGAAATAAATCTACAAATTTTGCATAAGATAAAATTTATCTGACTTGATCTTTCAGTTTTCCCTGTATACACTTCTTTAAAAACAGATCGACTGCCATGTGTGTTCCAATTTACATAATAAAATAAAATAATCAATTTATAGCAATTTATTATCCTAGGCGTCTGAATTCCATTCAACCTATGTATTACCTTAAAACGACTCTTTAAAATGCGTCTCTTGAAATCTAGGTAGCTTTTATCACTTATCGCTTAAAACGTCTGGTCGTAAATTATAGCCACGCGTTCGTACGTCCGATTCATGTTAACTCATGAGACAAGATGCTGAACAAAAACTAGTTAAAGAATTTCAGGAAGTTACTTCAAACCTACTTGATATCAAGTTTTTGATGCTTAAGTAATGCAAAAGAACGGCGATGCAGATTTCATTTCAACGGATCAGATAAAAACTATTATGAAGTGGAAATTGTTAGTTGAATTATTATTGTTAGATTTCATGGTTAAGATAATTGTATACGTTAGACCTGCCACTTAGTTGTAGCTCCAAACACATTATATATAATTTTTACCTTAAGGCTGAAATAACATGGTTATTATTTATAGATACATTGCAAATTATTTTAAGGATTTTATACTGGTTCAATTTTTATAATTATTTATTAAGAATATTTAAAGTAGAAGTGATTCCACTATTATCAAATTATTTATCATATGTAATTTAATTATATTATTTTTAAATTTACTAGATATCGACTAAAGATGGTTGTAAATTATATGGTGAAATAAAAAAAATTATTAAGAAACCGCTATTTATTTACAAACCTTACCAAAACATGCAAAAATTGATCGAGGTATTTCTTGCAATTTAAGGACTTTTGCAAAGATGTTTACTAAAAAACTAATTAACTCATAACTTGCACAAGGAATCAGTTCGTTCAATGATAACTAATACAAGTTTTTATTTGTTAACAATACTTGAGTTTATTTATCACTTTCGAAGAATTGGCTATGTATACATCCAAGAAGAAAACTCATTGCGCTAATATTTGCAAAAAAAATGAAATGTTTGCGTATATTATCGTACTTTAAAATTTGTTAGTGATACAGTCATAAAGTTAACGAAATGACAACATACTACAATAAATATACAATTTAAAGCAAAGTCTCTTTTTTGCATGAGTAATATATAAATGCCGTAATGTTAGTTTAATATATGAATAATTGTGCAATAATACTTGACTAACTCTAACGGATTTTGAGATTTATTTAATTATAAATAAATTTGCAAAATGCACATGATTCACATTAGTAGTGTTTTTGCAAATATTGATATACTACGCTTGTTAAATACTTATACACATAATTGAAAACGAACGAACACGTTAACTCGGAGTATTTTCTTAAAAGCAAATTTTCAAAATATCATTTTTTTATAATTGAACCAGTTTGCGTAGGACTTTAAAAATTTAGTATGTTCATTAAGTACTCTATTGTTATACCGAGTAAATCGTCTAATTTTTAACGTTAACTCAGAGTATTTTCTTAAAAGCAAATTTTCAAAAATCAATTATTTTTTTTATAATTGAACCGGTTTGCGTAGGACTTCAAACATTTAGTATGTTCATTAAGACCAAGTACTTTATTGTTATTCAAAGTAAATCGTGTAATTTTAATTTCACCAAACGTCAAAAAAACTACTCATTTTCTCAAACTTTGATGAATTTTTAAAATTAAACGACTTGTCGTAAGGCCGTACTATTTTAGTAGGTCCTATAAGACCATGATATATATCGCCAAAAAAAGTACCATAAAAATCGGCTTAATTTTTTTTCAACAATTAATTACAGGAAAATTGTGCTCGGGAAATTTTCATCTAAAACTAATCAGTATCATTCCCAACAATTATCTTTCAAACAGTTTTTGATTTTTTAAAATCGATTCGGTAGTAGGAGCTTAAATGTGGACGAAAACTTTAACACCTTTTTTTAAATTACGAAGAAACGGCTCGGCAGATCGTCGCAAAAAACTGTCAAACCATAGTCCTCATTGAAATACATCAAACAGCCTTTAAATTTCTTAAATCGGTTCAGGCGTTATTGAGAAAACGTCGATTAAAGGTCTAATTTTGACAAATGCCAAAAAAACGATACTAATTTTTGCAAACTTTGACGAATTTTTAAAGTTAAACGACTTGTTGTGGGGCCGTATTATTTTAGTATGATCTATAAGACTATGGTATCTACCGTGAAAAAAATAATAAAAATCATCGAAAAAAATTCTTTTGACACTCCATTACAAGAAAACGGCCCGGTCAATCTTTATCAAAAACTAATCAGCACGATTCCCAACTAATGCCTCTCGAACGGTTTTTGAATTTCTAAAATCTATTTAGAATTGCGGACGAAAAATTTTTCACTTTTCTGCGACTTACAAAGAAACGGTTCGACCGATGGTAGCGCAAAACTGACAAACGTTAGTTCTCATCGAGATACGAATGGCTTTTAAATTTTTGAAATCGTCCCAGTCGTTTTGGAGAAAAAGTCGATTTCAGGCAAAAAATCTGTTCCCACACACACACATACATACATACATACCTTTTCCAAATTTGGTTTCGTTTGTTTCAGAATGGCTTGAAACGTCGAGAAAACATAAAATTAGCGAATCGGATTTTTTGATGAAAACATAAACTTCTCCTTTAGGAAGTTAATTAGATCTTCACCTGTAGGTAAATTTAATTGAACTAATGAACTAATTGATTAGGATGTACGCATATTCTGTTATTGTGTCAGAAACCATATTGACGCTACATGAAGTTATTAGGCTAACATTCGTTCATATGTCCAATTTTCTTCAGCATTAAACATTATCTTTTAAAGTACGATTAAAAACCAATTCAATATAACCAACTACTGTTTTCTAAAAAAACCTATCAGTAATTCGCGTGCCCGTTGCAGCTTCCTGCTCCCGGATTGAGATGAACGTTTGGTCGTAGCGCGCTGCGCATTGCGAGCCAATTTGGACTTGGTGGCGTGCCAGAAGCCAGGAGCCGTTGATTTTAATCTTCCGGACAATTCAGACATCACAGGGACAGAGACGAATGCACGCGGAACGTACGCCACGAGCAGTCAGATGGGAAAATGGCTATAAATCCTTTGACTGCTTTAGAGCAAGAGATGATGATGAAGGTGAGGCAGAAATTACTTAGGATGAAAAATTATATTAGGCATTATATTGGAGTTATATGCATCGATACAATTAGGGGTTTGACAGACTTACAAAACCTTTCTTTTATTATTTCTCATAACCAATTTGCACCTTTGGTTCAATGAGGTTATTTGTTGTTGGGTATATTGCGCTTAGAAAATTCCTTCATTGAGGATTTTTTTTTTATATAAATATATTGCTTGTCAATTTGTTAGATTTTGCGGCTACTTTCTGTTCAGTTTTCTGATGGAAACTTGTATTTGCAAATTTTCTATTAGTATGTTTAGATGATATTTGCTTTTTTGATGATATTCCATGCTTCTCTCTTTGTTAACTTCCTGAACATATTTGATGTTTAGATCTCGGTAAATTGTGTCGTTGGAGACATACCAGGGCGCGTTTACTATGGCTAGTAATATTTTCTTGCAAAAACTTAACAGATGTTATTTAACATTTGTTGATCGGTCACGAGTTAACTCGTGCTATTATGGCCGAACGTTGCTGACCGAAACTAGATATATTTATAAAAGCTGTTGTGTACCATTACATGTAGATTATTGTCATACAGAAAAAAATAATAAGCTAAAGGTGTATAGCATCGTGCCTCAAGGCAAATTGCTAGAACTTCCTGTACCAAAAATTGAATTTTATAGAAAAGATTAATTTTTTAACGTTGAAAAAAAAATAATTATGAGAATTTTGAAATTTTTGAAAAAAATAACTTAAAAAAATTTTTACATTTTTTCTAAGGTATGCCAAAATGTTCAGAAACTTCTGAAACGTAAAGATATATAAAAAATTATATTTTCAATTTTTTTGCGATCACTATAACTTACTTTAAGGGAAGTTTATTAAAAGAAGAAAGAAGAAATTTATCAAAGTTTATTTTTATTGTTTTTTCCACATCCTACTACAAAATAATAGCCAGTGACATGAGATAGATTTTCAGTATTATTGATATGTTTAAGGTGAATATCGGTAAAAATACCGTCAAAAAATTAAGCCTGTAACTGGTTTTTCGGTATCGAAATCGAAAATGAATTTTTTATTTCTTTACATTTTGGCATACCTCAGAAAAATTGATGTATGCGTGTGTGAGTGTGTATGTGTGTGTGCGTGTGTATGTGTGTGTGAGTATGTATGAGTGCGGATACAATTTTTCATCGACGATTTCGAGAACACAGATTAACTGATTTAAATGTTTGAAAAAATATTCGATTCCTATTGATAAAGAGACGTGCTCAAAAATTTGATTTTTTCAGAATTTTGAAAAAAATTTCAAGTTTTCAAAGTCAAAAATTTTAGTTTTCGGTTCAAGCAATTTGCTTTAAGGCACGATGCCATGCACCACTAGTTTCAATTTAATATTGTAAAATCCTGTAAATCTAATAAATCTAATCTATACCTACTATGGTATATTATTTCTTAGGTAATTTTTTTTTATTTCAAATTTTGTTGTTTTAATAGCGCCTAAAGATGAGCCAGTTAAAAATCCAACACTTCTGCAAGTTTAATAAAAAAAAAATAACTAAAATTTTTATTTTAATAATTAGATGTATAAATGAAAAAAAAAACTATTTTTTTGTATATATTTATTGATTCAGAATATTTTAAATTACGAAAATATGCGAAATTACAAAATCGAAAATTCAAAAGCTTACTAGATTTATTTTAGTATATAATACACATATATAAACTTACTCGAATATAGTTCAGTATTGATTTAGTTCCGAAGAAATAAAAAATTATATATGAGCACGAGTGTCCTCTTAAGTTGCAACATTTTATCAAATGATTAGTCTATCGACGACTCAAGATAAATAAACTCCAAATTCAAAATATACCATTAGTTTATAAATATAAATATTGCAATTAATAATAATAAATACATAAAAATATCTTAATGATCTAGAAATTTGAGGACAGTGTTGATACAGGCATTAATTAATGAATTTTAGTATATCGTAAAAGCGTTTAATGACTCTTAAGCACATTTTATTAGTAATAATTATAGTAATAAATGATTTTAAAGATCTGGATAAATAAATATGATTAATAGAAAGTTTTGTGCACCTAGTTTAATAAAAGCTGCAGTTTAGAAAAAAAAAACAGTATATATTGTTTCAGAGTGATTGATTACTTTTGACTCGATATGTTCAATAAATTTAGTACCATGTAGGTACTATAATTAAAGTGATCCATTTATTACCCCAATAGAAAATTATCGGGTAAGGTATATTAAAACAAAAATTTCTTATTGTTAGTATAATAGTTACTTATGATACAATGAGTTTAACACATTTAGTATCATGTACTAAAATTAACCTGTCCCATTTGATTCTCCCAAACGAAATTTTAGTTGTCGGAAGAATCACCTCACACTATATACTCAAAACTTGTCCTTTCTAATTACGTCTAGCCAAGTAGACACAGATTTCTGCCGCAAATTATTTTGGTTTCATTTTGATTTACACTTATTGTTTTCGTACGAAACAGTAAAATGATGTCTCTCGAGAGAGTAACGCTCAATTTCGTTATTCGCAAGTCCTCTTGGATTATAATTATTACCCACTTAAATGCGAACACTTCTGTATCCTAAAATAATTCTTCACAATTGTCACCATCAATAAAGACGAAAATTCTTGCAAGATGTACTCTGAAATTGAAATAGTTCCCGTCTGGTGTTCGAATTGAATTATTATTAATAGAATGAAATGAGAGTTATTGTGGTTTTTATAAATTTAACAAAAAGTATTATATTTATAATTTGTCAGTGGACTGTCATATGATATTAAGGTGGTATGAACTTAAGCAGAATATAAGCTTGATTTCTTCGATTTTTCAAAAATATGTCGATTTTGTAAAAATATGCTTTTAATTCAAAATAGCCTATTTCGGGCACTGCGATTTGAAATGATAATGACCCGTATATAAATATCATTTCTATACTGGTCGATTGTGATTAGTCGTCGCGTATGTGAATAGAGATCTGTCGTTGTATGCGTACCGGCATCAACGTTGTATGCAAACCGATATCAACAAGGAAATCGGCATAGATAAATAAACATTTTAAAGTTACATCATAGTACAAATCTTGATTTAATGAAAAATGCCTGAATCAAAAGAATATTTTACCCTGTTCCTTAAAAATATTGAATAATAAGATTAATGATTAGTAAGTCTATTGATTAGAACTTATTTCTATATTATTCTTTGTTTTTATAATTCTTTGAAGTTATTAAAATGGAAAATATTTTTCCAGGCGAGACAGATATTACAGCTGCTCAAAGAATGAGAGTATATCGCGAAAAAGTAAAAAAATACAAGCAGTCAATGAATGTATGTTAATTTTAATTACATGAAGTTCTTCAAACACAATTACAGGATGAGTGAAGTTGCAAAAACAATATTTGTTTAGGCGTGGTTTAACATAATCCACTGTGTGAACGAATATTATAAAATTTATTAATTAGCAATTACTTCATTTTTCTAATGAAGGTTCATTTCTAAATGATAATTACAATGACAAATCGATCATGTCATATTTAAAGTATGGCTTTAATTACAATATTGTTTTTAAATATTATACATATTTTTAATGCTATTATAAATATATAATTTATAATTTATCATTATAAATAGTATAATGTGGAAAATCTTCCACAATATTCTTCCTTGATTTGTTCTAGGGCAGTACTACCCATTAAATCCATTGTCTGTTTGTATCATCCAAACTGATATTAATTTATAAAGGAAATTTATAGTATTTCTTTGTACTAAATACATAAATATCAATCTATTAACTTTTTATTATTTTCAGAAAAATATTTGTTTGGTAACTAAGTTTATTGATCTTTGTTAATTAATTTAATTAATTTAATTTAATATTTAATTTTTATTTAATAAATGTTAACCATATAATCGTAATTCAAATGCTACTTATAGACTAGGTATAATTAATATGTTTCAATTATTTTCTTTATTAATTTTTTATTGAACCTTAATTTTTATTCAAAATAGTATTCAAATATAATTGTAACAACAGTCACTTTGAAAATATAAAAATAAATTAATACCTTAAAAGAAGGGATGTTGTGTGTGTGAGTGTGCATGTGTGTGTATGTATGATGTACGGATGCAATTTTTTGGCGACGATTTTAAGAACACGGGTCAACCGATTTGAATGATTCAAAAAACGTAAGGAGACGTGCTGATTAGTTTTTGGCAAAGGCAAAGGCATTTTTTAGATATTTTAATAATAAGAACAAATTTTGTTTATATTTCTAAGGAGACCGTATCAATAATAATCTGATAGAATGCGACGCGGCGCTCACGCGCTTCTATATTTTGTTTCTTTGTAGCTAACGTATCCCAAGAAGAACCCAAGTTCAAAATTTCCAAAATATTTCAAAGTATAAAAAAATTGAATTTTTCAAAGTGGTCAATTTTAATAAAATTTTTTTAATTTCTCCAAAATCTATTTTTTTTCAAAGTTCTAAAAAATTTGAATCTTTTTTTAACAAAATAATTTTTGATACGGGAAGTGCCAGCAATTTGCCTTAAGGCACGATGCCATGCACCACTAGTATATTTCCAGATTCAAAAGCGAACTGTACCTACTCTTCATCATCCAATTTAATTCGAATGTTCACTTAATTGTTTGCAAGAACTCGCAATTTTACAATTAGCATTATTCAAAATTAATCATCTGACTTTCGACATCAATCATGATCTGATTTAAACCGCGATCTGTACACGAATTTAATTAACTTCCTGAATTATTTAAACATGCAATTAAATAAATAATTATTTCATTAGCAAATAACAGCCGATGAATAAATTGTAGTGCACTGGTATTTGCCTGAGGCTTCGGCATCAGTGCGTAATCGCGATACAGCTAATCGTTTTAAACAATTCAAAAACCACAAATTGGGATACGTTGTTCGGAATCTATTCTACGGAACAATGGATTTAAATTGAAGTATTTAGAGAGTTTGAGAAGAGAGTTGCTGCCACAAAATACAGGGTGCGATATAAAAATAGATATACTGAATCCATTAGAAAGATATGATTAAACTTCTCTTTGTGAGGAGACTGAATACGATTGTGCCAGGGTACGGCAATTACAGACGTCATAACATCTAAACTATACTAATTTTGAGATAGGGTCTAAAACAAAAAAAGATGATGTATGTTTGTTCGAACAAGTTTACATATATAACGGAAGTGAGTTACGGCAAGGTCGAGTGTCAATGATTTTTCATTCGCTCTCGATACACTTTATACGTGCGTACGTCACCGAACGCGTGAAGCATATTGTTAATTTTTCATCCCGTTCCTCCTGAGTGAGTATAGTGCAAATAATCAAGAAAATGAAAAACCTGTGCCGTGTAAGAAACGAAAGTTTATTGAAGTAATTTGCATTATTCGTGGTTACTATATATGTTTGAGATTATTAAAATGGAAGTTACAAGACAGATACTACAACTGTTCAAAGAATGAAACTGTATCGCCAGCGAAAAAATAAAAAATACATGAAGTTCTTCAAACACAATTACATGACAAGTGAAATTGTTAAAATCATATTTCTTTAGGCGTTGTTTAATATAATAATTCTTTGCATTTTTATAGATATTAAAGAATATTAAAGCATTAAAGCTCATTCTAACATGCCAAAGATATATCTTTTTCAGAATTATATCTCAGATACATCTGGAATTTTAGAGGAAGTCTACATGTTTTTCGTTTATGATGGCTATTAAGTATTACATAGTTGCATATTTTTATAAATAATGAAGAATAAATTGATATTCAGATTCATTACTCTAAACAAGAGCACAACAATAGTTTGTGTAGCTGTGTATCATTTATATACAGATATACTTCATGATGGACATCTATGCAGTTTATTCATTGCAAGTGTTAATAAAATTATTCAAGATTGTTATATTACAGCTGCCCACTGTGTGAACGAATATTATAGAATAGGTCTTTTTCGGTTGAAAGACTGAACATGTAACCAAAAATCTCCCTAAACTAATTAAAAGTTTAAATAGCGAGGAAGAGAAATAAACAAAAAACAATACAGGACAATAAAGGTTTTGCCTGGTTTGTGGTAGCTCATATTCTGAAGGTAGGGGTGGCGTAAAATAGATCAAGTGCGTAGAAACTGTAAGATTTTCAAATAAATTTCAAAAATTGATTCTTGAATTGGGATGATATTCCATTTTTCCTAAAATCTTCTAAATCTGATTAATTTTCCTTAATTTTACATAAAAGTTTTATGAATTATTTTATTGCTATTACACCATGGAAATAAAATAAAAAGGTCAAAAGTATTTCTCCGCTCGTTTCCTTACTTCGATTACACAAAGTACGTATTTAATCAATTTGATCGACCATATGTTCGATTGAAATTGAAAAGATTTTATATCCTGTGAATTATAAATAATGAACCAATATCATGTAATGCATATAGTATCAAGAAATAATTTCGATGAACGATAAGTACAGCTATAATCTTAAACAAATAATAGACGTCATGAAAATTAACTGCCCACACGAGAACACAGGAAAGGAAAATGGGTTGTGAATAAAGTAAGGTTCACACTATTTATATTTAAAATTTTTGGGATTGAAATGAAGTACTTTATGTTCATCATCTGCATCAGCCTTGCAACCACAAGATTAGAAGTTCAAATCCCACACTAGTTCTCCTTCTGCCTCGAACAACCTGATATCAACACACAGACATATATAATTATTACACATAATGGCATTCTAGATCTTCCTTCCACTAAAAGTTATGATAAACGAAAGTTTTAGTCGGTATTATACCCAGGCGGTATTAAGGGGGGCGATACATGTAACAAGAAAAAAAAATCGATTTTTTTTTATTTCATAAATCGTTACAATAACATCTCAAAAATATGCCTGTAAATATTCAAAACAAAATTATCATTATTTATACAATAAAAACTCATTTAAGTGCCACGCCTCAACTCGACGCTTGAGTGCTATTGTACTCTTATCTGTTTCTGTGTCAAAACTTTAAACGCGTTTTTCTCAAAACGACATTTTTGAAATTTGCGGGCGGGATAACTCAAAAAGTTCTCAACCGATTTCAATGAAATTTTGCACACATCTACTTTACAGTAATAGCTTCTAGTTAAACCTCAAACATTCCAAAAAAATTCTCAAAAATTAACCCTTTTACCAAAAAAAACCATTGAAAAAAAGGTGAAAAATCGAACTTTTTTTTCTAAGGTGTGCCAATTTACGATTTTGTGACTTTTTTAATTTTTTTTTGGTTCAACTAGAAGATATATGTTTTATGAACACGTACAAACTAATTTTTTTAAATTCAGATCACCGTACGAAAAGTGAGAACGCCCGCAAATTGATGGCGTTTTCCGAGAGGGTCTTGGCAGATTTATTTTTACGGCAGCCATTTAAAAAAAAAAAAATTAAAAAAAAATTTTTTTTTGTGTATTTTAATATATAATAAATAACTCTAAAAAAATTTAAAAAGATTCAATCATTCCTTCCCAGTTTAAAAAGTCCTCAAAAAATGGTAAAAATTACGACGATTACATGTATCGCCCCCCTTAAGCTCGACCTACCCAGACAAAAGACCTAGGCTGGTATGCGTGAAGGCATTTCCTATGCTATACAGAAAAAAATATTGGCACATATGTATGCCAAAATATTCAGAAATGAGTCTGAATCGTAAAGATAAGCAAAAATTTTTATTTTTGATTTTTTGAAATTACAGAATGTTAGTAATGAATTTAACTAACATTATCACCACTTATGTCAAATTATATTTTGAGTATTGCAACAAATTTCTATAGAACCGAAAAACCGTGGAATCGGTCACATTTAATTTGAAATAAAATTAATAAATTTTCTCTATACACAGAAATAAAATCACAAACTTACAACACTATCTTACTAAAAATCGTTTATAAAACTTGATTTTGCTATTTCATGGCATATCTCATATTTTCACAAAATGTTTTCGTTCACCTTCGTGTATGTTGACCAAGTCTAAATTTTTAATACTATATTACCACCTAATGGTCTGGCATTAATTTTATATAAGGGTAAATTGAATACAAGTCTCATAAAACCTGGAGAATTTACAATCATAAACTTTATACAATGTACACGCCTTTTGGATACGACGTTGGTCGGAAATATAATATAATAGTTTTGTACTGAAGAAAAGTTATAAAAGCAGTGCCCATATATGCAGCATAATTATTTACTTTTACTATTTAATGACTGGTTAATTGGACTTGTATTTCTCAACGTATGTAAAACAACATGAGGCGATAAATATAATATCATGCAAATCAGTTCACAGTTATCATAGAAATTCGCGTTTTATGCAATTTATTTATAGTCAAAGTAATTATGTCGTAAAATTTATGCTCTTGAGTAACTGAGTGGATACTGAGAATAAGGTAAGTGATTTCGTAATACTCTTGAGTTCACTTAAAAATCTTTCTTAACGGGTGTTTAATACTGCACGATATGTAACATGTGCAAATATTTGTTCAAGAATGGTGGTACATTCATTAATCTAATGTCTAAGAATTTGTTAAATAGTGTATAAAATATGCATATTTAGTTCAGTAAAAGTAAATCAATTTATAAGTGTACATTCAAGTATATACACTCATATTTTATTACAGATTAGTTTCATGCGCAACCACATTTGCCAAAAAAAAATTAAAAAAACAACTTATATTTGGTTTATCATTTAAATGTTTGTATGTAATGTAATCATAACATTGTAGTCAATAAAAATAAATAAACTAAGCGTAAACGGCATTTTGCTTTAAGGCAAGTTGCATGAACTTCCTGATATGTGTACATAATCAATTTAATATTTTTTGTTGTTTTTTAAATTTTTGTTATATATTTTTATTATTTTTTTATTACTTAATCATTAAATATTTGATTTGTATATGATTTAAAGTAAAGTATTTAAAGTCTACCACTACTTGTTTTCCTGTTTAAGTAACTACCTGTCTAAGTTGTTCACTTGTCTAATTTTGTACCTGTCTACCTGTCCACACATTTACCCGTCTATATGTCGATCTGTCTACTCGTCAACCTGTCTACCTGTCTACATGTTTATATGTCTTTTTTCCTATTTATCTAATAGTCTACTTATATACCTGTCTACCTGTTCACCTGTCTTGTATAAAATCTAACAGTCTAACCGTCTTTACTTGCTTTTGTTTAGCAGTTTACTTATCTAAGTTGTTCACTTGTCTATTTTTGTACCTGTCTACCTGCCCACACGATTACCAGGTGCATGTCTACCTGTCTACTCGTCAAAATATCTGTATATCTTACTATTTGTCTAATAGTCTTCTTGTCTACCTGTCCACCAGTTCACCTGTCTACCTGACTTCTTGTTTACTTGTTCACCTATCTACCAGTCATCTGTGTATCAATTTTCAGTTATCTGAACCTCCAACCCCAAAATGGCACAACCCGCCTTTGCTAAAACCTATTCAAGACTTCTATAAACATGAGTCGAATGTTTTCTTGAATCATTCGAATCGAAAAATCCATACACGACACATACAAACACACGCACACACATACATCAATGTATTTCTAAGATTTGCCAAAATGCTCAGAAGACCTTGAAAAGTAAAGTTATGCAAAATTTTTAATTTTCGATTTTTTTGCGATTACTTCAACTTACCAAACTTACCAACTTCAAAATGTTTGTTTAACAAAGAGAGAAAAAAATAATGCTGCGTTCTTGAGTTTAGAAGATATTGAGTATAAAATTTATATTTATCTAGTTAGTACAAGGCTTTCAATTCTTGGTTATAAACTTAGGTGATAAAATCAAATAGGTAATTATGTGCACCGACTTTAATTAATACTTTAATAGTTCTTAATTGTTACTTGATTCATGATTTTATTGCTATTTAGGTGAGTTATGCACAAAATTATTGATCATACAGGATATCATAAATGACACTGTTGTCGCAATTAACTAAATGAGTACTTGTTAGGTAAGTGTATTTTATTATTTTGATTTTATTATAACACATAAAATGTAATAAATAAAATAATAATATCAGGATGCATTAAAATTATCATTTTGGTCTTAGTTATTAATCAAGTCCAACAAACGGACGCGTGCCTATACAATTACGAACAGTTTAAAGATGATAAATATAATGACTAAAATATAAGGTTAATATGTGCTTAATATATATGCGAGTAACATGTTGTATGTTGAAATATGTGAAGAGGTTTTTAAATAATTAATATAAATATTATAATCATATGCGTAATCGTTTTAGGATATCGTAAAAGTATGATCTATCTATCACCTGCCTAGATGTCAACTTGTTTATTGTCATTATCTCGACCTCATTAACCTATATGTCGGGTAATTTTTCATATAATAATTTCTTAGAAATTTATCAGGTAAATATAAATAAATTTATTTATAGACGATCTATAATTTTAAAATCGTTAAAAAATATCAATAAAGGTGTGAAGATGTGGAAACAGCACATGCATAAGGATCTGGCAAAAGTTTTCATTAGAAACTTATCAGTAAAATATCACCAAATTTATTATAGAATCATCTATAATTTTAAAACCGATAATTTATATCAGTAATGGCGTGAAAACATGGGAATATCATGCATATTTTATGTTTTGGCAAAAGTTTTATATGGCAGTTCAAGTTAATGAAATATTAGAATTAAAATCCTGGCGAGACAAGAGCAGAAAAATAAACAAACATGCGTATAGTATGTACTGGCGAAAAAACGAGAACATTATCAACCGCGAAGTCTAGCTCAGTGACTCTCAAATATTATATATTAAATTTTACACTTCGATTAAATTTTTGAACAGAAGAGTTAAACGATTCAGCAGCTTTTTAACCATTATATTTATATTCATTCTGATTATAACAAAATTTTATATAAAAATTTTGGTGGTTTGATTTGAAGTTCATAGAAATTATGTTTTTCGTTTTATGATATATATGTTTTAGAGTTATTGTGATAGTCGATCTGATAGTTATGATATTAAAATATTTCATAAGAAGTAGTGTTTTACAACAATATTACTTTACAAATGCTCAGATAAAATAATAATCACTCAAACTCCAAATTAAAACTCATAACAAAATTTTGCAAAAAAACATTAAATAATTTTTAATACAGTATCAGAATTAGCAGGTTAGAAAAGTTAAAACAATTTAATTTACAAGAAAACAGTATTTTTAAATAAAATAGTGAATCGGTAGTACTATGCAATAAATACCTACACATTGATGTATATACATTTCAATGAATTAAACTAGTGGCGCATGGCATCGTGCCTCAAGTTAAATTATTGGAACTTCTCGTACCGTTTATATCATACAAGTAAAATGTTTCTTGAATCATTCAATTCGGCTGATTCGTTCCTCAAAAACTGAATTACCACCTTTGGGGAAATTTTTGTCCCGTATCTTCGAAAACGCCTATGCTAAAAATTAATCAGCACGTCTCCCCTCAATAGAAATCAAATGTTTTTTGGAATCATTCAAATCGGCTAATCTGTGTTCTCAAAATCGTCGACAAAAGTGTATCCGCACACACACTAACACATATATACATACATGCACATATACACACAGTCATACATCAATTTTTCCTAAGATATGCCAAAATGTTTAAAAACTTTGGAAACGTAGAGATATGCCAAAATTTTCATTTTCGATTTTTTTGCGATTACTATAACTTGCAAGAATTTTTTAGGAAATTCTATTTTGGTTATATCAAAAACGAATTAATAAATAATATAGGCACTATTTCTAAATATTGTTCAATATTCAATCTTTCTGAAGTCAAATTAATTAATTAATTAATCCCAATTTATAATATTGATCAATATAAGTGTAATTCCATTCATTATCAAAAAACATAGTGCTTTTAGATTCATATAAAAAAGATTCAGATAAACTAAATTCTAGACTTGTTCCTTAAGAAAATTTAAGTGAAAAATAATTTCTATTTATTTATATTTTGATGATTTTCTTTAAATAAATTAAGACTTATTTGTTACAAGTATTTTTAAAGAAAACGTGTGATAATAAAGTGTATCTATTTCAATTTTAAGCTCAAAATTAAGATAAACAGTATATAAAATTTCGTGATTTTCTGAATGTATTGTAAAGTAGACTATTCCTAACGAATGATTATTAGAATACATAGAAAGTCTAATTAGGAGAATTGAGCCTTTGGTTTTATATTCTATTTAACATATAATTTTTTTTCTCGATTTTCACTTATGAATTTTCATTCTAATATTTGAGAAGTTCAGATCCCCAGAGTCACACAGCTAATGACCAAAGTGGCCGCGAGCCACCGGAGGCCTTGCGTACCTCCAGAGCTCCCTCTGTCGTCCGCGATAGTCCTCGTAATCCAGTATTTAGCGTCTGCTGTCCGGTTTATGTTTTTTGTTGTTTCGCATTTATTTTATACTTTTTATGCTTTTTGCAATAAACTACGTAGAATATAAATTCTGCCGCAAAAGACAACAACCAAAGTACATTGTACCCTACGATGAGGCGAATTACCTCAATGAGAAAAATGATTGAGTAAAAATATTAAGGATATAACTATAGATATACATATTGTAAAAAAAGAGTGCGCGTAAGGTTCACACGCGATTTAAGTAAAACCTATTTGCTACTGTATGAGATGGCAGTTAAGTACAAATATATACATCATATAACAATTTTGAATAATGTTCATTAGTAATATGGTATCACTCGTGATGCACACATTTATTAGTGTCAACCATTATACACATTCATATAATGATAAATTATAAATAATATATTTATAATAGCATTAAAAATATGAATAATATTTAAAAACAATTACGTAATTAAAGTCATACTTCAAATATGACATGATCGGTTTGTCATTGTAATTAGCATTTAGAAATGAACCTTCAATAGAGAAATGAAGTAGTTGCTAATTAATAATTTCTATAATATTCGTTCACACAGTGTATTTTGTAAAATAACGCCTAAACAAATATTGTTTTCGCAACTTCACCCATCATGTAATTGTGTTTGAAGAACTTCATGTAATTAAAATTAACATACATTCATGATTGCCGGTATTATTTTACTTTTTCGCTGGCGGTATAATCTCATTCTCTGAACAGCTGTAATATCTGTCTTGCCTAAAAATATTTTCCATTTTAATAACTTCAAAGATTTATAGAAATTACGATATTTTTTATTATTTTCAAGGAACTGGGTAAAATATTCTTCTGATTCAGGCATTTTTCATAAAATCAAGATTTGTACTACGATGTAACTTTAAAATGTTAATTTATCTATGCCGATTTCCTTGTTGATATGAGTACGCATACAACGTTGATGTCTGTACGCATACAGCGACAGATCTCTATTTACGTACGCGACGACTAATTACAATCGACCCATATGGAAGTGATTTTATCAAGAGCGAATGACGAATCATTGGCACTCGACTCTTATCTTATCTACCGTAACGCACTTTCGTTGCATTTGTACGGATTTACACCCTAGTCGCGCCTAAAGAAGTTTTACTTCAAAAACATATAAAATTTTTCTAAATAGTTTCTATTACTAATTCTATACTAACTAGTTACCAAATATTCTCTTACAACCTTCTGGACAATGAAGGAGGCTGAAGAAAACTTGGCCACTGGATAACGCCTGATCAGACAACAAGATAATTTCACTCGAGATTATCTTAATCATAATACTTAGTTTTTACAGGAATATAATATACTTTTATTTGCTAAAATAAAATTTGAAAAAAATTACTGATCCCTGACTTCCATCAAATTACCATTTTCAATGCACTTTATATAATAGATTTTTGCTTGACTGTAATAAGAAATATTTAGTCAGCTATTTTATTTTATAACAATCAGAACATAAGTTATATTCTATGAGCTATTTACTTGGCATTAATAAAATTGATGCAGTTTTACTAAATTAAGCTATCTCTAGCCATAACTTTTTCAGTCTTTTCGATTGTGGTGTATGGAGCAGAGGAGCAATGAGTGAAATAGGTCGTTTTTTTAATTTTTGATGATTAGTCGCTTTTGTTTTTAGAAAGACTTTAATATATAGCACCTTTACATCATCATGTACAGTTTTAGTAGTCAGCTACTTGCGATATATTAGTGTTGTCTATTTAATAACTGACATTTTAATGTTCGAATGCTTGCAAAAAATATTTCTTTACCTTCCTTTAGAAAAATTACTGTAATCAAGGCGATAGCGGTACCAGAAGTTGTAAACGCTGAGTGCAGTAATGAATGAAAATTTATTACTTTGAATTACACCTTTGGACTCATTTATGAAGATTTCAAATAAACATTTACTGATTTGAAATAAATACTGAATTGAGTGAAATTTAAAGAAATTAGTAAGATTTGTTATGTGTTAAATGAAGAAGTTGGATTTTATAGAGATTCATGATTCAGTGAGTAGGATCTAAAGGATCAGTTAATTTAATGTTGCAGTTACTGCTACTGTTGTTACTGACGAAATTGGAATTCTATAATAAATATAAAATTTGAACTAATTTTATATACTGAGAGTTCTTGCATAATGTAAAAAATACGAAAATCAGGTAAATATGTGGTTTGTAAAATCAAAGGTTTAGGTAAAAGGATTGAAATCTCAATGAACATTACAGTAATTTTGGTAACTTAAGATCTGTAAAAGTATGCTAAAAAAGTTTTCTTTACATTAATAAAGTGTGTGAGTTTTCTCTATTGGCAAAGTGATGCATTTCATTTTGCATAATTTAAAATGAATTATAAGTCACAAAACGCAAAATACAATTATCATTATGTTTATTAACGATCTAGTCGTTCTACCTACCAAGATGTTTTAGATTCTATTCAATGTTCGGGGTCATTCAGCCTCTGGGCTCTATTTCTATAGTAACAGATCTGAATCAGTATCTTCATTTTGTAAGCTAAATCAATCATTTTTATTTTTAGGGCTTATTGAGTATTTAGCCCATAATGTTAAGAAAATAAAATTGCAAACCTGCGCTGTAAATCAGCTTATTATAATAAAAGTACTGAATTTGGTTCTTGTTTTTGTTTCATTATTAAAGAATTTTAATGAAATATTATAACAAAGCTAACGCCGATTTATCAACAATTAAAACACATTTTAGAGTTGTATTGCAAAATGAAAAGGATCAAACAAAAAAATTAAAATATTTAAAATTAAAAATATGTTTTAAACTGTATTTTATCAAGTATGTAGAAATGACGTAGACAAATTAATTTTAAGAAAATACAAGCAATAATACGTATGCAAAAATACATAATAAATATATATCACTTTACTATTCTTTAAAATCACAGGACTCTAACTAGTTTTTCGATATCTAGAATCCACAAATAATAAATATTAACCCTCCGTCGGGCGCAGTCCAGTTACGCACACGTTCGGGCGCAGTGTATCCGACAGCAACGGTTTTTAAGTATATCCTCAGGAGGCTCCTTATTTTATAAACATGTTAATTTTTTGTTTAATTATATTTCAGAATGTATACTTTTTGAATAAATGAAAAAAAAAAGAATTCAATAATATTTTATTATAAAATGTAGAAAAATATAAACCTGTGTATATATGCACAAATTATTTACACTCACTTTTCTTTATTGAAATACACAGCCTCTAACTTTTTTTTTCATTTGCACTTTATAAAAAATAAGTAATATAATAATGATAGTTTAATGTGTATAGTTAAATATTATCATTTATTGAAGCATTTGAACAAGCACTGCATAGAAAGATCGCATGTTGGAAACACAGTGCTTTTCGACATTTAGCACAACAAAATCTTGAAAGCTGTCTAATATTAGCTTCTAATGTACATGGTTCACATCGCCGTTTTTTTGGTGGCTCTTCTTGTTTTTGTGAGCCATTTTCCTGTGAATTTGGTCTGAATCTTTTGAGTCCTGCCTGCAAAGTGAACGGAATCCCACTCGTGATTTCACTTCTTCTTGTTAGTTGTCCAAGAACAAGTTCATGCGATAATCGTCTCAAAAATTTCTTCTTGGGAGATCTTCCTTACCATTCCCATGACTCCAATATTCTATATTGCATTTTTTGCGTTTCCTATAACACCTGGTAAATGTCTTAATAAGTTCTGGGATTTTGTTCGAGTCCTATTAGAGGGAGGTTTGCTACACCATTTTGTAGATTTATCTCTACTCATAAAATATTTAGCATTATTGTTCAAATTTATTTCTTCCTCACTCTCATCCTGTTCGTCCTCTTGTTCTGTCTCAGAATCGACTTCGCGACTCTCTAGATGGTCTTCGTCACTTCCACTTTCATCACCTAAATCGTCAAGAAGATTATTTTCATCAGCATAATCATTCAGCATTCTTAGAATCTCTTCTGCATGAGCTGGCTTTTCTAAATTATATATTTTTTTACCACTCGCCATATTTACTAGCTTATAAAATGTATGGACTCAAGTTAGTAACACATTCGGGCGCAGTGAATCTCGTAGATACTTTCAAAAAATTGCAATTAAATGAAAAGTATTGAGATATATATTCAAAAATATGTAAAAAAATACAGAAATAGAATACTTACATTCACAAAAAATTGCAATATTCGTACGTTTCAAAATGTTGCACGTTCGGGCGCAGTGTATCTCTAGGATCAAAATACCGATTGCCACTATATGTGAAGGTCAAATACAAAATGATAAAGACGCATAAATAAAACATATAAAATTAGGAGGCTATTGAAGAGTGGAGGTTTCTATAACATTCAGCCAAGGCGCAGCATGAAAAATTATTGGCGCTGTATCTGTCAGATCGGCTGCGCCCGACGAAGGGTTAAAAAAATATTTTGAAACATATACATTGAAAGATATATAAATACAAAAGCAGTTCATTTGGCATAGATAAACTTCGTTTAGCTAATGTAATTAAATATTAACATTTATTAATATTGCATTTAATATATTTGTTTCTACCTCACAATTTTCATTCAAATGCTTTTTCCAATACTACATTAGTTTGAATTCAGAACAATTCACCTTATTCTTGATTTCAACGAACTCATACCCATCTTGGATAATATTTTCATAATTGAAATATCATAGAGATTAGAGTTTTAAAACTACTTTAAATTTTTGTCATACATATATTTTGTAATACACATATTGCAGTTGATTGCAAATTTATCATTACGATCCATATATGTATTTATTTTTCTAATGAAGTCTGTTGAGTGCATTACTACTATATCTCTTTGTTTTTTGTATTTATTTTGCTTGCAAAATAGTTAGTAGAATACTTTTGACAAACTTTCATTTTTTTGCTCTGAAATAAAATGAACGTTGTATTGGTTTAATTTGAATAACCAATATTTAAATAATCAATAACCAATTATTACTCTTTAGTCTTTAACTTTCTTACTTGGATACGGTTCTCTGTCTTTTAACTATTCTTTCTAGTAAACCGATTGGGCGGTTTTAGCGCCACCGGCTGCATTCAGCAGTCATAGTAAATTCTAGTCTCCAGACCGTGCACTATCAATTGTCATAGTACGCCCACTTTTAGTTGACAGAAGAGTGGAATTAAGGTAAATATCGAAATATAATTGACCAATTTGATCAATAATCAATGATTGTTTCAACCTGATTCATTTAAATAACTTATTTTACTATATTTCAAATATTTTTACTCGACGTCCCACATTTGTTACTCGGTTTAGGTGATAACCGTAACATGGCATCATTGAACACACATTGGAATTAATCTTTCTCTCAATTCTAGTATTTAAAAGTAAAAAGTTTAATACCATTTAATTAACTTAAAAATATTTAGATGTTGAATTATTGAATAAAATTAAGCTAATAAATTTATGAATACTAATCAAATCTCGTTCACTACGACCAATTGCCAAATTGGTTGCCAATAGTCATTAACAAAATACGTTAAAGAAGAACCATAGACATTACTCTACATTGACTGCTAGTATTTATATGTTTTCCGTTGTATATAGTGCTCAAACATAGAGAGGACTGTGAAGCCACTTGCTGAGCGAACATTGTCGACAATCGCGGAGCTCTCCCAAATGATTAAATATCACATGCTCTATGTTATGTGCTTAACATAGACCTTACAATATATAAACTGATTTCAACAGGTGGATTCGATTTTATGTACATTTATCTCACAGAGGAAATATTTTTAATATTATTTCTTACAAAATTAACTGTCATTACAATTGCCATTGTATTATTGTAATAAATCTATTACAGATAACATTTGTATTAAATTAACTATTATGATAAATATTATCAAATATTATTAATATTATTTCTTATAAAATTATCATCCATCACAATTGACATATGACATTTAATCAATTGCGAGAGATCCGCGATTGTCGGCAACGTTCGCTCAGCAAATGACGTCACAGTCCCTTCTATGTTTGAGCACTTATTTTGCACTCGACTAGCAGCAGTCCATGTAGTATAATCTATGAGTAGAACGCATCCAGTTTGAAAGATAGGACATAAGGTAGGTTTATGAAACTATTTTTCGATATTCCTTATTGTTCCAATTGGACAGCACTATTATCAATTGAAATTTTCCGCCCACCTTTAGTTGACCATTGCACCGCGTCCGAGTTTATTTATTTATCCCGAATGCAGGTAGTAGAAATTGCCACTACCGTTAGTTCATGTGATGTCTCTATACGATTTATAGTTCGAAGGTCAAGTGGTGCAGATGAAACGAAACTTATTACAATTTGCTTCCAGGAAGATAAGAATTATTAGAAGTTGCTATTTGAAATTCTAGACTGTCCTACTGTACTGGGTACGTGTAAAATAGTTATATATTTTGTAACTGACTGAAAAAGAAGAGCGTTAAAAATCTTCAAAAGTTGACTGGGGTTTATTGAGAGCTAATTCTAAGCACACGTGCAGAATTAGGTTCCAGGTGAAGCTTTAAAACTTTTTAAAGAAAGTTATGGCATCATATGATGTTGCACATAGAAAATTTGCTCTAATTATAATTTATTATAAGTGCTGATAATTTTTTTATTATATGACTGATAAGATGCTGGTAATAAATCTGATTTTAGCTGAAACAATAAAGTTATGGCACCATATTACGTGGCATATGGCAAATTTGCTCTAACTATAATTATAAGTGCAGATAATTCTTCTATTATATTCATGTAAAGATGCCAATATCGAATCTCCTTCTGGTTGAAGCTACAAAGCAATATTGCTGATGTAGGAATATAAGTTAGTTCCGTAGCATACATTTTTAAATAAACTTTTGGAAGCAAATGTAGTTCCAAAATGACGAAATTTTTGTTAGAAGAATTATTTGTGTTAGTATCTTCACTTAGGAGTCAAACGAAGTGGATGATGACCCGTTTGCTTCAAATAGATCATAATTGGAAGATGACAAAACTATGAGTATTTGGTAAAAAAAATAAAGCTCAGAAGTCAATGCCTTGCTCATTTTTTCTTAAATATAATACATAAAATAATACTGTTCTACGGAAACTATATATGCTATGTACTTAAATCTTTGAACAAACGTTCGAGATGTTCTAATGATCATATTTTTAGACACAATATATTATATATTGTAATATATAAAAACTAGTTTAATGTAATTTACAAGACCTACAGCGCAAAGTATTATGTATATAAAATAAATGTAAATATGATACTTTCCAAAAACTTACCATGAAAGTAAGAAAACCGACTGCTAGTGTAGTAAATGCCCAATCTTACCTGCAAAAGAAGAGAATGAAATTAATATTTGATTAACGCAATGATCATATATAATAATAGAATAGTCTATTAACAATCAATAAAAACTATTATCACCTTTATACAATTTCATATGAAAAAGATAATAGAAATTTTTATGATAAATACAGTATGTATAATTCAAAATTTAGAATCGTATTTTTGGAATCATTCAAATTGGATTGCCTGTACACTTAAAAACTTAATTTTCTATATTCTGCACTCTATTCTCCGTATCTCCGGAACCTCTTTGACTAATCAGAACGTCTCCTCATCAGTAGGAATCGAATGGTTTTGGAATATCTCACATCGGTTGATCGGAACGCCCGTGGACAAAAAATTGGGGACACACAAAACACACACACATCAATTTTTTCCAAGGCATGCCAAAATGTTCAGAAATATCTGAAATGTGAAGATATGCAAAAATGATCAATTTCGATTTTTGGACGATTACTATAACTCAACCTACGAGAAGTTAAAAATAATATTTTAAAAAGTACTAAATATTAATAGGATGACAATAAAAAGTAAAATGATCAAATATTTATATTTAATCATTAGACATTGAGCAGACATTGGACATTCCGGTAAACATAGTCATTAGAAAATTTAATTTTCATAATAAATTATTTTGCAAAATTTTAAGAAGTAATAACATACTTGTAAATAATTTTGTTTACAATAAACATTAAAAGTTAAAAGAATATATAACATGGTATTTAAGTTATTGCCATTCAAGCAGAAATGATAAAACAAGCATTTTTTCTTGGAAATTATAAGTGGCTACAATTTATTCATTTCAATCCTAGCAATCACAGGAACAATTCTACTTCGCATAATATATTCTACTCATTTATTACAGCAAGCATTGAGAAACTTTGTGCAAATAATTAAGACGACATCTAACTACTGCTCCGTTGGCGTACTAACTTGGGCGCGTTCTAAAGCCGCATTGCCGCGAACTTACAAACGCGCCCGAATATAGAACGATCATAAACTAGAATAGCAATTCGCGCCATAGTATACTGCCGAATATTACAACAAGACAATAACAATTGAAAATCATTTGTAATAGAAATGGAAATAGTGTATGCATACTCGTCCAGATTCATTAATAGTTCTGATAACTTATATTTGGGCTTTTATTTGGATGTAGATCCGCATGGATATGGTACTGCCAATGTATGTATCATTATCAAGTCATACGTAAATCCATCCATTTAGAGATTGTCAGAGATTTTTGAATAAGCATATGCAATATTTATCTATTATTATCAAATATTTATTTACTATGTCCTTTTTCCTTAAGACATCAAAGTCAAGCATGCGTGTGTCGTCCGCCGGATACATTATCGCCCAAGATCTGCATCAAGACAATGCCCACAAGCATTTTGCTAATAGTATGCGGCAGCCAGGGACTTTTATATCAGACCATAGCCGCATTCTTGTGTATACTATAAAATCCAATTTTTTATCTGATTGGAATTTTCATATATTCTATAACTATTTATATAGTCATCGTTCCATTGATCATTGTATCGTCGCATACAAATTTTACACCAGTGGATCATAATTAAGCATAACCAAATATGTTACTGCATTGTACTATTAATTCAGAGGGATACTTCAGTAGATTTGTGGTTAGAGCTATGGGCGTCCAATCACAAGTTATACATATCCGGCTTGAAAAGCTTGGTGCCAGGTAGTTATGACATCAGTTTTTATATGAAAATATAGACAGAAATTTTCAAGTAAAAATAGCTTTTACCTGATTGCACAATCCAATTAAAAGTCATCAGAATTGAGTTATTCTAATAATAAATTTATTAAGATATAGTCCATCCGTTTATTAATTTGTAATTGCTCATAAAAACATTAAAATGACTTTCTTAATAAGAGACACCTCGTAATTTTATAAGTTTAGGTGATAAGTGCATATGTTTAATTTGATACCTTTTAACCAGTGGCAAGCTCATTAAAGTGTGCGCACAGTTTTGTGTCATCAGAATAATGTTTTTAGGCATTAAAAGAAAAATCAATCCTAATAGCCACAAGAGGACTATTTCGTCGCGCATATATGAGCATACTCTTTTATACACAAAAATCTGCCACTTCTCTGAACAAATTTTAAAAACTATTCACATTTATTTTAAAAACTATATCATATTTTTATACAAATATATAATTTTATGGAATGTTTTATAAGAGATTAAATTGAAATTGAAGTACAAAAATACATTTATGAAAATCAGAGAAAAAGTATTGCAAACATAGATTCTCCTTATATAGTTAGTTATTAATAATGTCAAGCCCTAACTATGTATATATATATATATATATATAGTTTCAATAAACATATTTAGATAGACAATCACAATAAATATCAACGTTTCTTGTTTTTTATGGCTTTGCGCCATTTATGGCCTCCATAAATGGCATCCAATTGATTAAAATATGAGATTCAAGTTCTATATTAAGTCTAACTTTTGTTTGTTCACATTAATTAGTGATTACTGACTATTATTTTGACAAAAGTTTGAATTTGAAAAATAGATAAACCAAGTACAGGTGACATTTTACTTTGCCTTTATAATAATAATAAGGCAAGTTCGATAAACTTATCGATGTGTAAAATAATAGTCTTAATGAAAATCGAGGTTTAGAAGATTTGGATATAATGTTTAACTGTTTATTTCGAAAATAAAATATTGTTTTGTTTTCTGTGGAAACTAATAAATGCAATATCAATCGATAACCACTTTTCGTAGGACTTCAATATTTAAGAATGTTTGTTTAGAGTTTTAGACCATTTTACCATGTTAAATGCCGTTAAAAACGCAATAATTACATATAAGACAAATTAGCAAATATTACCAATTGTTTGAAGCACAGAAAAAGTGCTCATAAATTGTAATTAAAAATTGGAATATTAAATCTTTCATATTGTTAGTCTGTCTCTGGCGTAGTGCAATAGCAATAATCTCGACATGTGTCTCCGGAAGCATTAGGAAGCAAACCTTCACCATCCGAGAGAAAGGCGAACCCATCTATAATTGAGTATTGTCTTTTATAAATCGATTATCTATTGTTTCAATCGCAATATAAACGATTCAGTATTGTCATCGAACCTTACTGCACTGATCCAAAGTGCATTTTTATAGATCATAAATTTCCTAGATGGAAATGATTTATCATTTGTCAATGGGCGAGCCAGATGCAATATATATATATATATATATATATATATATATATATATATATGTGTGTGTGCGTGTGTGTTGAAAGATTACAAGATGTTAAAAGTAAGTAGTTAGATAAATATGATGGACATATTTGAAAAAGAAAGTTTATAAATAAAATATATTCTCCCTGACAGATAATTCGATTGTTTAAGGATATTGTTTATTTCATATGATGTCATTTTTTTTATATATATATTTTTATTATTAATATTGGTAAAAGATCAAAACTTAACTAATTTCAAAGTCTAATATCTTAGACTTTGATTATTAGCATTAGTTTTTATTATTAACTTCCCGTAGGGTAAATTATAGTAATCGCAAAAAAAACGAAAATGAAAATTATTATATATCTTTACGTTTCAGAGGTTTCTGAATATTTTGGCATACCCTAGAAAAAATGAATGCATGTGTGTGTATGTGTGTGTGTGCGTGTGTGTATGAGTGTTCGGATACAAATTTTCGTCAACGATTTCGGGAACACGGATGAAGCAATTTAAATAATTCAAAAAACATTCGATTTGTACTGATAAGGAGACGTGCTGATTAGTTTTTGGCAAAGGCAGGTCTAGCCGTTCCGAAGATATGGGGCAAAAAGTGCCAAAAACGGTCACTGAGTTTTTAAGAGAACGCAGCTTCCTATTTGAATAATTCAAGAAATATTTTACTTGTATTAACTAGATAAAGAACTGATCAAATTTTCATGAAGGCAGGTCTCGCGGTTTCGGAGATTTAGTAACAAAAGTAAAAAAAAATGCCATCTGGCGGTTAAAAATTATCATTAGACATTTGCACATCAAATTATCAGATATCTTATAGAGATTTTAACAATGAGTATAAATTTTGTTTACGTTCGTATGGGTTCCGTACCAATGCTTATCCGTTAGACGGCGGCGCGTCGCTTACGCTCTTTGATATTTCGTTTCTATGCAGTTAAAGCAGTACGATTGCTTTGAAAAAAAGTTTAGAATTTTCAAAATATTTCAAAATACACTTTTCTTCAAAAAGTCTTTTTTTCAAAAAAAAGTAAATTATTAGTTTATAGTTTCTCAAAAATCTAATTTTTCAGAGTAAATTTTTTTCAAAAATGTTAATCTTAAAAAAAAAAAAAATTTTGTACGGGAAGTTCCAGCAATTTGCCTTAAAGCACGATGCTATGCACTCCACTAGTTTCCTTTCTGCAAGCCTTTTATATCTTTATTCGTAGCATTAGTTTATTTTAAGTCAGTTAATATTTTAGCCAAAAAACGTAAAATTTTCAATTAATATAAAGTGTTAATTTGTCGCATTTTTATTTTATTTGTTTATTATGTTTTTTGTAACATATATGAAAATTTTAATACAGATCATAAAATTAATAATATTACTGTTAATTTGTCGCATTTTTATTTTATTTGTTTATTATGTTTTTTGTAACATATATGAAAATTTTAATACAGATCATAAAATTAATAATATTACATCATTAAGTGTTCACATAAAGTACTTATATATGATTAATTTGAAAGGGTTGAAAATACAACTTGAATAGAAGACTATCCTAGATTTTCTATCAGTCTCCACCTCCAATCACTAAAAAGTATATGACATATGTTCCGTTAGTTCTACTTTCAAAGAATGTCCTTTTATTAAAAGAGAAAAAAGCAGGACATCAACAAACGCCTTCCAACTTTGATGCTGACCCACTGACCGGTGACCACTGGCGGCTATAGGCACATTATTGCTTTTAGATGTTAGAGCGGACATAGGAAATCGATTTGGGATTAGGAGGATTTCGATTTAATTAAAGGACTTACAGAAAAGAGAAGAAAAAAGTACAGCGTCAAACGAGATTACTTTGATCTGATGGCGATATATCGCGCCGGTACAAGAATTGTTGCAGCTTAGAGAGGTTTTGTTAGGAGATTGGATAGATAAATCGTGGAACATTTTGCGTTAGCATTTTTATGTTAAGCCTATAATTCTATTGCTATGTAATGGTCAGTCGTCGATAATTGTTCGATGGGAAATAAGAGATAGTTGGGTTACCAAAACAAGTGGCCAACAATAATAGCCTTTCAATCAGGAACACTTTCGTAATGTGTTTAGACTATATTGGCTCCTATTTTACACATTTTGCAAATACTGCTAATTATTGGAAGTTTTTTGCTCATTTTTACTTACTTTACTTATCCATAATTTACTTACTGAGTAACTGTTATTTTAACTCTTTCCACTCGCGAATTGCTGAAATAATATGTATTTTGCCACCACGTGGCGGCATCCGAGTGGGAAAGGATAAAATTTTTTTTTGAAAAAATCAAGATGTTACAAATCAGTAAATATGGAGAAGAATATTGATTTTTTATATATTTTTACAGCCTTTTTCAATTGTATAACAATTAATTGGTAATTTTTTTTATATTAAAAATTGGTTCTAATTTTTAAATAACTTTTCGTAGGATTGTGAAAATAGAAAATAATTATAGTATTAAGAATACATAATTTACAAATAAAAAGCAGTTTTAAATTATCTAGTAAAATATTTAGAACGTCAACTTAATCCTTCGATGATTATGACATGCACTTTATATACTAGATTTATTCTATTTTAAACTGTACTATTCATACAAAAATATTAATGTTTTAACATAATTTTTATATGATTTGCTTAAAACATGGTGGCGTATGAATTCTAGCAACCAGTGGTTCCGAGTTCGACACCTATTTTGACTAGCATGATATCAAGCAGTAGTGATATCTAATTTTCACTTCAGATTATAAATTTTATTTCGACTAAAATAGCTTTTCAAATGGATTGGATAACCTTCTATTAAATTAATCTCTTCTTATAATGATAGATAAATTGGAATTTATTTATAAATGGTCATTATTAACCTCTCGTAGGGTAAGTTATTGCAATCGTCCAAAAATCGAAATTAAATTTTTTTACGTTTCTTCACGTTTTGAAGGTTTCTGAACATTTTGGCATACCTCTGAAAAAATGGATGTGTGTGTGTATGTATGTATGAATACAATTTTTCGTCCACGTTTTCAGGCGCACGGATCAACCGATTTGAATGGTTCAAAAAACATTCGATTCCTATTAATAGGGGGATGTGCTGATTATTTTCCGGCAAACGCAGGTCCAGCCGTTTCGGAGATACGGAGCAAAGAATGCAGAAAATAGTATTCGAGTTTTTGAGAGATCGGATTTGAATGATCTAAATAACATTCAATTCGTAATGACGGGCAGAAGTGGTGATTAGTTTTTGTTAAAGGCAGGTCCAACGGTTTCGAAGATACAGAGGTAAATGTGCAAAAAATGGCAGTTTTTGAGAGAACTAAGCGTCTGATTTGAATGATTCAAAGAATTTTCTGCTTGTTTTAACAAAATAATTGCTTTGAAATAAAAATGTTTCAATTCTTTTTTCCATTTTTTTTTCAGAATTTTTTTTTGGTATATCGAAAATGATTTATATTTTAATTGTAATTCTGACTTAAGTTCTAATATACTTTAAACAAATATTTTTAACTTTGCAATTCAGTTTATATAATTCTTGTAAATATTAGACAATGTTATTATTTATACGGGAATGTTTCGACAATTTGCCTTAAGGCACGATGCCATACACCACTTGTTTTAAACAATAATTCAGAAATTAAAATGAATGTGGATTCCGATCGTAATTTAGGATTAGTGTAAAATTTGATATTTATAAAACTAACTATATTTATTATTTTTGCATATTTAATAATTATATGGTTATCATTAATCTAAGAGAAATATTTTAACTGAGGTCAAAATCGTATATCATCTACATGATCGAAAATGTGAGATATATCGGTTTTTTTTCCTACCAAATTTAAAAAAAATAAAAGAAAATTACTAAAGTACTAAATCTTACAAGACAATAGGTTCAATGAAAAATTTATTTGTTAAACAAATTTGTAGTATTTTTCATTGTAATTTAATTGATCCTTACAAATTATTATGCTGATTGTTTGTACGATTTCGAGTAAAAAACGTCAGATATTGCCTTGTCAAAAACAAGCAATAGAACAGAAAATCAACGTCGAATTGATATATAGCATTATAATCCCACAACAAAAAAGTTGAAACAATTTCAATCCAAGAGAAAACTATAATATAGATTTTAGGATCTCTCTAGGTGTCGGCTCGTCCGACTTGTGGTAATCCATAAAGAAACAGGTCTTTGTGAGTTTCTTGTTATCCAATGCGGTTTGTACGATATAAGATTATAGGATTTAGATAGCATTAGCGAGTTGGTTTTTGTTCTGATTACTATTTGTATTCAACAACGTGGTAATTTGTAATTCAATTTCATACTTGGATTAATTCGTAGTAACGTTTTTAATTAGTTTTGATGGCGCTGCTGAGCAAACGGTGTTAAGAAAATTAGGAATGGAATTGTTTTGCCATGAGAGACATACATATAGTGCAGGAATAGTAGAATAGTAAAATAGATTATTGTTTTTAGAAACTTGTATATTAAATGGAATTCAGGTCTTAAGAATTCTATAAACTGCATCACCTTACCATCAGCATTTTGAAAGGCAACCCAATTCTACCTTACTTGACAACTGTTATTAGATTTTATGAAACACTAAAAATATATTTATAATTTTTCACTTTGAAATAATTGCATAATTCCTAAACATAACCATTTTTATTGCAAAATTTCATTGAATTGTAGAAAATACAAGAAAGTTGTATGTTGTATTGAATGTTAATATAATTACAATAATCGAAAAACCATTTTTTTATTAATTTTAACCCTTAATATTATCTTAAAAATTAAGGTTTTTATTAATTTAATCCCTAATAGTTTACGTTTCAAGGGTTTCTGCACATTTTGGGATACTGAGAATACTAGAAAAAGTGGTCGATGTGCGTGTGTGTATGTCCGGATACAAATTTTCATCGACGAATTTATGAACACCGATTTGAATAATTAAAAAAAACATTCGAATCGTATCGATGGGGAGACGTGCTGATTACTTTTTGCCAAAGGCAGGTCCAGCCGCTTCAAAGATACGGGGCAAAAAATGCCAAAAACGTCTGTTTAGAATAATTCAAAGAGCTTTTCAATTGTATTTGAGAAGAAAGGTCCAGCTGTTTTTAAGCAAAAATGATCATTAGACATATGCACATTCAAATTTGAGTGTAGATGATAAGTTAGGCAAAAACCCGAAAAGTTTGCAAAAGTTATCATATAAGTTAAACAAATTTAGGTTTCTTGGATAGATACCTAATTGTAAAAACTAGTGGTGCAAATTGCTGGAACCTTCCGTACTGAAAATTTAACTTAATGTTTACACTCGATTGAAGTAAAATTTATTTTCTACTGTACAAGATGGCATTTAAGTGAAAATAAATACATCATATAACAATTTTGAATAATGTTTATTAACAATTAACTCATGATGCACACATTCATTAGTGTCAACCATTATACTCATTTATATAATAATAAATTATTAATTATAATTTGTATACATTAAACATATGTATAATATTTAAAAACAATAATGTAATTAAAGTCATACTTCAAATATGACAGATCGGTTTGTCATTGTAATTAACATTTAGAAATTAACCTTCATTAGAAATAAAGTAATTACTGATTAATAACTTCTATAATATTTATTCACACAGTGGTTTATGTTAAATTGTGTTAAAGAACTTCATGTAATTGAAATTAACATACATTCATTGACTCCTTATTTTTTTTACTTTTTCGCTAGCGATATAATCTCATTCTTTGAACAGCTGTAATATCTGTCTTTCCTAAAAAATATTTTCCATTTTAATAATTTCAAAGAATTATAGAAACTACGTATAATGTAGAAATAATTTCTAATCAATAAACTTACGTTTAGTACACGGCACAAACAAATTTAATTTGTTTTATTATTTTCAAGGAACTGGGTAAAATATTTTTTTGATTCAGGCATGTTACATTAAATCAAGATTTGTACTACGATGTAACTTTAAAATGTGTATTTATCTATGCCGATTTTCTTGTTGATATCGGTACGCATACAACGTTGGAGCCGGTACGCATAGAACGACAGATCTATATTCATATACACGACGACTAATCACAATCGACCCGTATAGAAATGATATCATTGAGAGCGAATGACAAATCACTGGCACTCGACTCTTATCTGCCGCAACGCACTTCCGTTGCATTTGTACGGGTTTACACCCTAGTCGCGCCTAAGGAAGTTTTACTTAAAAAAAATCAAGTTAGCATTTTTTGTGATTACTATAACTTACCTACGGGAAATTAAAAAAACCTTTTATCTATACATAATATTTTAAATATTTATTATGGAGGAAAATGCAGTAGAGAATAATATTCCTGTCAGCGCTCATGTTCGATCATATGCCTATATGAGTTTCCATGTAAATTCCTTCGTAGTTGTTGGTTGTTTAATCCGAGCGGTGTCAGTATGATGAACTTGTACCGAGCCCGATGATTTTGCATATATTTACGAGGGATATAAACTATATAAAGACACAAGGCAGTTAATATAATAGTTTCTATTATGTGGAAGCAACAAAGCCTAGAGAGAGCTATCATGTTCCCTCTACTTTGGAAACTTAGAACTTTAAACTGCGAAGAGAAGCGTAACATTTGCCTATTTGCATAAAACGATTTTAATGTAAATCAAATACATCCTTCGAGTATATGTTAACGATATATATAGGTATATGATGAAGTTACACGAATTATGTAAATATTTATTCGGATTATTCTGCGCACTGACGTTGAGTAAGTTTAAAGTTTTGATGCACAAAGATTTCGCTAACGGATGGAGTTTAGTGATTTTGAATTTATTTTCAAGTAGGTGAATTTATATTAGTATTAAAGTTATTAGAGTTGATAGAATTTGATGGAAATTATTTCATAGTGAATTTAATAAACAGCGCTGTTTATGCTTATATATTAATAATAAGATTAGTACGATTCAATAGAATAGGACCACATAGACTATAAAGTATTTATTTTATATGTCACATTGATTACTTAAGTTTATTAAGTATTCATTATTATTCCATTACTGTTATGGCACCATTAGATAAATTAAAAAGATGATAGATAAATAGAAGTTCGAAATCCATTGAGATGCTGAAGAATTCTATTAAATTATTACATTTTGCTTATATTATCGGAGGACCAGATATACTTGGATAATGGCTACATCAGACCTATTAAATGATGATAAGTAGTTTAAATTTTGTATATTTTTGGATGAAATAATACGTTGTTAAGATTTATAGAGTTGAGTTAATATTACTTGTTGCTAGTTTGAATGTTGATTTTAGATTGATGAATCATAGTTGATATTTATGTTAACACTTATAACAAAGATTTGATAATTTTATATTATGTTTCTGATTGGTCCATTTTGTCGATTTAATCGATATCGTATTACATTTTTGTCCAATCAGTTGTTGACCTGCGATTTGTTTGATTCGAGTTCAAGGGAAAATAATTTCTTGGTAGGAAGGATTAATATTTGAAGGTCTACAAGAGCCAGGATACATTACAATTAAAGATTAATATAAAATGTAATAGAGGGACTAGGATTTATAAAGATTATTCTGTTAAAAACAATAAAATAAAATATTTTTGTATAATTTAGAACAGCGTTGAGTTTTAGGTGTAAGCAATTAATTTATTATAAATGAGTTATTCAAAACCAAATAACTAATACTTTATTGAATAATGTTTATGATTAAAAAACTGTAAAGTACTTGTAAGTTCTTATATTTATTAAAAAATTAATAAAATTTACTTTAATTAAAATTGATTATATTTGATAATGAAATTGGAAACTGATTTCTGACTAAATAAAAATATCTAAATATCACTAACGTGTTTTTCATAACGCAGTTTATATAAACTTTGAAGTTCTAACTTGTATAGAATAGATAACAGGTTTTCTATAAACATTAGGATTAATGAGTTTGTTAGAAATAAAATAATTCATTTTTGATTGATCATTTATATTTTTCTAAGTGAATTATTAGTAAGTTTCTGAAGTGAATTAAAATATTCTTAAAATTTGCGATAAAAATATTGAGTAGTTGATAATATTTTTCCTTCGAGCTAGCTGGAATTTCTTCAAAATGATTCTTATTTCATGATTTCTAAAAGTTGTAATATGAAATTTATATCACTTGATATTATGTTCATTAAAATATAGAAAAGTAAATTGAACTAAATTAGAAGTTCTAACTTATATTCATAGAACGCAGTGAAGAAAGAAGCTGGTTGGCTTTTGTTTTATAATAAACTGCTGTTACTTTAAATTTAGTCGATTATTTTTATATCAATTTTAAATTCACTAGTAACAAATTGTTTTAAATTTAAAAGTATTTAAATTGCTTCATAATTTTATATATGAATAGGATACTCACATCCTTTTAATAAATTATACACACAATATGCTAATAGAAAGATAAATTTAATGTAAGCCGAAAAATATTTGAAAAATATTCGGTTTTCATTTTCAGCACATAATTCGGCAGACACTATTTTTTAGAAATATTTCTGGAAATTTGTAATATAATTCTCAAGCAAACATTATATTTAGCTTAATTAATAATTTAAATCTCAGAAGACAGACTTGCAAAGAGATGTAATACTAGAAACAATACACAGTTTCATCGTAACCTCTTGATACAAAACCAAACAGACTGATTGTATTGTTGTTTTTTTAATAATACTTGTTTGCAAAACATTTTATATTATATCGTTTTGTATACATTCGCTTTGTTGTAATTAAATGGAAAAACAATGGAACGTATATTACTGCTTGGAAATTTGTACAACGAACTTATCTTTGTATCTCTAATTAAGGAACAGAAAAAACGATGCTGCAAAATATAAACATATTCAACACCTATTTCACGGATTTTTTCATGGGAATTGTTAATAATAGACACATTCATTAAAATACTTGTCTTTTCAAGTGAATTAGTTATAAATAAAAAAAAAGTTTATGTTTAGTCGTAAGGGAAACTGGGTATGATTGTGCCAGGGTATGTTTTTTCGAACAAGTTTCCAATATTGCATTTAGACAGGGTATTGATTTTAAAGTGTCAAAAGTATTTTTTGTTCAATTTCTTTTCTTGTATACAGATAAATCACTATGTTTCGCTGCAAGTTGAACATCAGTAGTTAATTACCTGCAATTAATTTTTGCATAGATAATTTAATTCTGTCATAACGATGATTTGTTTTTAAACGTCAAATTTAATTTACTATCAGCTAGTTAGTAAATTAGCAAAATTATTTATGCTGATCAAATAAAGGCACTACCGTACCCAGTCTCCTATATGAGCAACTGTAATGCAATTTCCTCGATATGCATTTATTAGAAGGCAATTAAAAAATGCATCAAATATGTTAATACATCTTATTTTATAGATATAAATTTGATTACCAATGTATTTGCTACATTTATTACTATATAAAAAATAAACTTTTAATATGTTTATAAATGATAATAAATTCCTGTAATTAAAAATAATATCGTCTTAGTAAATCAGACCACCTAGGGTTGTTTACACATTTGATTACACATCAATCTAAGCCACGAAACAAGTTTATATCATTTCTACCAGTTTTATAATTATATACATTCCCATTACTACCTTTTGTACCTTCGAGATTGTCCGCACACAATTAATTCGCAGATTGCAAATTGCAGATGACTCTAATGCATATATCGCATTATAAATACAAATTACATCATTATATCATCTGTAGTTATTTTCAGATTTTGTAACGACTTCTGGGAGCAAATCCCCATAGTTAATATCACAGAACAGGTACAACTTTTGATTATTTGAAATGAAATACACTTGAAGAAACTTGGGACACTTTCTGCATTTTTTGATGAGAGAACTATGGTGGACTGTATAAGAATTTGTTATTTTTATTATTATTTTTTATATTATTCTCTATTTTATTTACAACTGTCCAGTTAAGGACATTTAGTGAATTGACTGACAATTGTCAGCCGCACTCAATAGTTGTTTTTCTATTCGTTATAATATGAACAATATTTTATTGATAATAATATAAACTTAACTATTTTTTTATAAATATTTTTTTTTAAATAATATCTAAGTTATTTCAATCTTTATCAGGAAAATAGATCACTTAAATGAAGTGTCGATTTTCTCTTCAATAATCTACGTCGATGTAGTTTTCTGTTATTAAGGAATTTGTCAATTTGAATGACTGATGAGCTTATCATTTGATTAACTAATTAATAAAAGTGATGAATTTATAATATTGTACTTTGCTTGACTCACAAAAATAAAGATTATATAAATAATAAAGATGTGCTTTTCATAATTTTATTAAAATTTGTACAATGATCAAATAATAATGGACTATAAATTTTAAATTCTGTTTTCCAACTTTCATCTAAAATTTTACCTTTTTAAGAAATAAATTGTAATTAAAAAAATTGTAAGAAATTATGAGCTATATTGTATATCTATAGAAATGTGGAAAACAATATTTATTTTACAAAAAATACATGGTTTTGAAAAGTAAAACTTCAATATTATGTTACAATTGATTGGTATATAATACAGAGAGCAAACTTGAAAATTCAGATTGTAATATTAAAATAAATAAAATATTTCATCTCAATTTTATCATTTTGTCTTTTACATATAGCAAGAGCTGCATTTCGACTTAATGAAATAAAATGCATGAAATTTCTTTACAAATTTAGGTGTGTGTAGTTTTAGTCAATAATTAACCCTTTCCACTCGCTACTTGCAAAATTAATACTTATTTTGCCGCAGGAGGGCGGCATCCGAGTAGAAGGGTTAAGATTCAGGGATTTACTCAGATGGTGACAGTGAAAATTTGTTGTATTTATTTTGAAAATAATGTCTCAACTTTTTACTAAAAACTGATTAATTCACCTTCCAGTTGATATCTTACAAAGACACATTTAATATCTGTAATGATAACAATTATACTGAACAAGCTTAGAAAGCTTAGAATATAGAAGAAGTATATTTTAAAAGCGTTAAAAGTAAAAAAAAATTAAATTGAACTGCTGGTCAATGGATTTCATCAATACGCAAATTTTCATTTTTCATTTCAGAGGAAAACAACAATTTATTAGAAGTAAATGGCTCGTTTGACCTTTACTTTTTACTTTCGAAACAGTTTTAAATTTGCAAAATTGGTACAGATTATTTGGTAAAATTGAGTTCAATCAAACGTCTTCTAATGTTTAAAATTGATGGATCCATTTTTTGGAAAACGTCGCCAAAAGGTCAAATTTTAGCTTCCTTTTTTAAATTTTGCTCTAGAATCATTGAGAATGGTAGAGCATTAAGAAAAAATAAAATTTGGATTTTCTGACAAAATCCTTAACTTTTCGTTACTTGAATATATTTTACCAATACTATTAAAGACTTTTTTATTGTTTTGAATGGCAATCAGATCTTAAGAGCCCTAATTCATCTCTGTGAGAAAAATTTTATCAATGCAATTTCTGTAATAGAATAAATATTTTATTGATGCAGCAATGCCGGATGAGGATTATGTGTGCAAAGAAACTATTGGTATATATATAGGTATATCCAAGTGAAAACCGATGTCACTACTGCTTGACATCAGGCACCTCAAAGCAAGATCAAACTCGAAACCTCTAATTCAGGTCCAGTCACTCTATCCACTTAACCAAGAAAGAGCTCATATAGGAAAAATGAGAAAAAAATTGTAAAATAGTTTGTTGTATGATATTTTGAAGATATCTCGAAATTCCACATAATAAATTTCTCAATTCTGAAAATGCAAATTTCCAAAATATTCTGACAAATTGCCAAACAAACACTGAACTTTTTTCCGAATACTGCTGATGCTTGAAAAACCGTTACTCTTCAAAATTATCATATTCAATCACAATAAATTACATTTTCATCTCTTTTTTGAGATATTTATGTTATGTATTTGTTGGCTCTGAGCCGAGATAAAGAAAACAACAAGCCTGAAAATATAATTCAACAAAGGTGAACATATAGCAGGTACCCATATAATAAGTATGTCAGAACAACGAGGACAATATACAAATTGCTTATGTAAATTACAAAGTAATAATGCGAAAAAGGCGGAACAGAAATGCGCAGGCAACGGAAAATATGGGTAATTTTTTTATTATTTTTCCAACATGACACTAGAACAAGAAATTGTATGATATTGCATTGCAGTTTCAATTTTTCATTGTATATGAGAAAAATGGACACATTATTTGCTGCACTTTTATGAATTCTTGCTGTGAAAAGAAATTAATGTAATGTAAAATGACATATATATAGTGTGTCATGAACGGAAATCATATATGCCATTGTGATATGTGAGTATCTATTACCTGGTAACTTATTTCTGTATGTTACGTTATGAATATGCATTTAATATAGTGCAGAGAAATTTTTTGGCATTCATATTTACTTTTTATTCATCAATTAATATTAATTTTAGATATATTAAAATCATAGACCTTATACATGGTCAGCAGATCGAGCGCAAAATAAGTGCATAAACATAAATGAGACTGTGCCGTCATTGCTGAATGAGCGTTGCCGACAATTGTGAAGCTCTCCCGATTGATTAAATGCCATATATCATGTCACGTGCCTAAACCTAAAATTAAATCTTGTACTCGTGGAATTGTTGTGAAGTAAAAAATCAGTCCTCGTAGTGGTATCTGGAACACTCCCGAAATAATTAAACCTCATGCGCATAGACCTTATAATATATATATATATTGATTTGAACAGGTGGATTCGATTTTATGTACATTTATTTCACAGGGCAAATATTATTATTATCATTTCTAACAAAATTATCAGCCCACACAATTGCCATTATATTTAAGAAAAAAAAAGAAATAACATTTAATGAGTCGGTTGTCGGCAACACTCGTTCAGCAAGTGATGTCACAGACCCTTCTATATTTATATACTTTAAACAATAGAAAACATATAAAGACTAGCAGTCCATGTACTGTAAGATCTATGACTTAAAATTTAAATTAATTATTATTTCTTCATAGAAATTTCATCAAATGGGTATTGATAGTTATCTACAAATAAGAAGATTTATTTGCAACGTTCTAAAACGCTATACAAGTAATTTAAATAAAAATAACTGACCAAAATTGTTATTACACCTAATAAAATATAATAAATTCTTTTAAAATTTTCAATTTAAGCCTATAATTTTTATTACTACAGCGACCAGAACTCTGTGTCCTACGAGCTGTTGTGATCCAGGTTTTTATAGGCAACTTAGTGGTTGCCCATTCTTTTGCTAATAAAATTATTTTTATATTATTTTCTAATAGAGAATTAGTTCATATTTTAACGAAACACCGTTAATATATTCCGTAAAAATAAGAAAGTTGCGACGAAATTTTCTCGTAGAAATTTGATTTTTAAAATGAGATTGAAAGCATATTTATAATCAAAAGAACTAATTATGAATGAAGTCTATTTATATTCAATAAAAAGTGCGTGTTATAAAATTTATTCTCAATCAACAAAAAAAAGGGATACCATTGGGTGAACTCTATTTTGGTCCTATCATTACATATTGAATCTTGAGAAACAAAAAAAAAATATTGATTGATGAATTTATATGCAATCTTCTATATATATAAAAATAAGTCGGGTTTTCCTTCCTGACGAAATAACTCCAGAACGCACGAACCGATTTCGACAATTTTGCATTCGTTGGAAAGGTCTCGAGCTCCGCAAGGTTTATAGATAAGAAAATTAGTGGTGCATCGTGCCTTAATGCAAATTGCTAAAACTTCACGCACCGTAATTAAAAATTCGAGTAATGACATTAGTGAGAATTATCAGAATTATGCTTGGTTAAGGGGGTATTCTACTGTAGAATTTTGAAAAAATGGAAAAAATTTTTTTTCATATTTTCAAAGTTTAGTTATTCAAAAATATGTCATTAAAAGGATTTTTCAAAATTACTATTATTTCCTGAATTATATCCGTTTTAGTGACGTGGCCTCGGTTCGGGTCAGACCGTGTCTCAAAACTTTGAACGCGTTTTTCTCGGAACTACTTTTTTCGAGCTGGCGGTAAGGATATCTCGAGTTCTAATGAAACGATTTACTTCAAAATTGAAGAGGATCTTCTCTATACATTGCTTTATCGCATGGACCTCTCCCAAAACTATAACTTTTCATTTAGTATTTTTAAAAAATTTGGAATTGTTAAAAAAAACATAAAAAAATTTTTTTTTTCAAACTGCCGCCATTCGAACAAAAAAAATTTTTTTGACTTATCCAAGGTTCGTACGATAGCGACATCTATAATAATTAAAAACCCATCTTTTTTTATGTTTTGGATCACCAGGAGGGTTGGAATCATGCACGCCAGGACACACTCTTTTTTTTTGAGCTCCCACTTTGACTGCTCATAACTTTGTGAATTCAAATTTTTTTTCTTTAATAATTTTTTTATATAATAATAAAATATCAATAAACAAATGATAAAAAAATCGATAATAAAAATATTATTTGTTTCCTTTATACAGCGCTTCAAAAACCGGGCAAAATTCATGCTTCTACAGTAGAATACCCCCTTAAGTCAACGAGCAATTCTTGCCGCAAAGAATAATGATGTACACGCACTGAATTTCACCATTCAATCAAAAATTGCTGGCGATTTGGTGACATACCAATGATTCTGACTGGTCTTCCGTTTGACTTCAAACGATTGCAATTTCGAGTTCGCCTTGCGTTCGCAATGACGATTAACAAGTCGCAAGGTCAATCGCTTAGTGTTTACGAGATAAATCTCAAATAGATTACTTAGAAAATCATTGTTTTTCACATTGGCAGTTATACGTTGTCTATGCACGAGTTGGAAAACCATCCGCTTTATTTGTGTTAACGTCAGACCAAACAACAAAAAATGTGGTTTACCAAAGAACACTTTAATGAAACGGATAATTTGCGGATTCACTTTTATTTACTTAGAGAAGTTCAACTAAAAAACACTTCATTTTTGTAATGGAAATAAATTCATTACTGTTGTGCAATAAAATCAAATTTTTTATTTTCAAATATAAAACGACCAAAAATTACTTCATCTTTCTCACGAAACCATCTGGTGGCGAAACGGAGTTCGTCGGGTTTGCTAGTTTTATATAAAAATATGCACTACTAAATGACAAATTTTTCACTAAATTATTAATGAATATTTTAGTTGTTAATGGACTTTGATTTTTAATTGTTTTAATTAAAAACAGAAAATTGATCGAATGTTTTACAACAATTTGCTTCAATTCAAGTATTGCTTTAAGAATGGAAAAATATATTGGACTTATTGAAAATAATTCTAATAGTTTTTATTTTATTATAATATTTTTATCCTTTCTATAAAAAAGAGAACTACACATACTTAGCATATTTGAAACGTGACTACCCATGAATGTTTTTCTCAAGTTAAATATAACAAATTCTTTTGAAAGATTAAATTTAATCAAGCAATATATTATGTATACGGTTATTCTTTATATTCAATCTAGAACTTGTGAATTTTTATTAATAATAATGAATGACTAATGAAACGATATATAATTTATGAATATCGCCGTAAAAAACACGAATTTCAAAATTAAAAATGACATTTCTAAATCAAAAGGTATATTTTAGAGATAATTAGTATCAAGATAAAATAAAAATAAAAAAGCAATTATCTAAGATCTTTAAAAATTTGAAGTAAAACTTGATATATAGTACTGCTTTGAATATAAATAATAAAAAATACAAATTTGTCTGACATGAAACCAAATAGGTTTAATTCCCCATATTTAATATGTTCAGAATACATATTGCTTAATTATATATCAATTACGAATTTCGTATCATTTGAACGTTTATTTTAAATTCTATGCCAAAATTAATATTTTAGAGCAAATTTGTCAGTTAGTAACATGTTAAATACAAATTTAACCAGTGGTGTATGGCATAGTGCCTTGAGAAATCCCAATCATTTTCGATTTCTTTTTGGGAAATTAAAAAAAAATCTATTCACAAAGTAATCGTTTCGTCGACACAAGCAGAAAGTTTTTGAATTTGAATGCCATTTTTTGCATATTTATAGCTGCATATCTTCGAAACTGTTAAACCTGACTTTGCCAAGAACTAATCACCACTTCTCCTCATCATTACAAATTGAATGTTTTTTTGGGACATTGAAATGGAATACTCCGTTCTCTCAAAAACTCGATTTCTATATTTTGTACTTTTGGGTCCGTAACTCCAAAACGGCTGTTCCGACTTTTGCCAGAAACCAATAAGCACATCTCCCTATCAATAGGGAACCATTGAAGTCGGTTGATCCGTGCACCCAAAAAACGTGGACAAAAAATTGTATCCATACATACATACATACATACACACACATCAGTTCTATATAAGGGATGGCTAAATGTTCAGAAACCTTCAAAACATGATTTTTGACTCATTACAATAACTTACCCTACAGGAAGTTAAAAAGAATTATCTAAGCTTACCAAGAATTATTACTGAGCAAGTTAGTAAGCTAAGTGAGTACTAATATATCCTATCACTAAAAAAAGTTGTGTAATAAATAAAATGAAAAAAATAATTTCTCTACTGTTTCTGGGTTCAGAATTATGTGTCCATTGATGCAATTGGTGAATGTTTTATTAATTAAAAATTTTATTTCATATTTTCCGAAGTAGATTAACTGAAAACCTAGTAAATCAGTATATTCTCTGATCACGTAGCAGACAGCAGCTACGGATCCGCGCTTTTTGTTCTACAACCTCTTCGGTAAATAACAAAATCGTGACAGGAATACGAAATGAAATGATAAAATGAAACGTTCCAATATAAGAAAGAAATCGCGATGTATTATATTATATGTGTTTATATACGCCCACGATTTTTGAGATCATTTAGAGGTAGAGCCGACAAAAAATCACAAGTTGAGAAGTGATAGTTGGAATAATTGACAGACAGTTCAACATAGAAATTTATTTCAAATTTCCATTTTTATCAAATATTCATTATGTTATATATTATTATTAACTTCCCGTAAGAGTAAGAGCAATCGTCTAAAAATCGAAATAGAAAATTTTTACACATCTTCACGTTTTGAAGGTTTCTGAACATACTAGGCACACCATACTGTTAAAAAAAATAGATGTGTGTGTAAGTATGTATGTATAGATACATTATTTCGTCCACGGTGTTGGGCGCACGAATCAACCGGTTTGAATGGTACAAAAAATGTTCGATTCCTATTGATATGAAGATGTGCTGATTAATTTTTGGCAAAGGCAGGCCTAGTCGTTTTGGAGGTACGGAGCAAAGAATGCAATACGATTTCAAAACAATCCTATAATTTTGTAATTTTTTAAAAAAGCTTTTGCAATGATTAATTTTAAAATTTTGCAAACTTATATGTAAAGTTTGCAAATTTTCTAAAATAGAATATTTTTTGGTAATTCGATGTTAGGATTTTTATGGAAATAATGTGTTGTGCAGCATTTTTCTTTATATATACTTGAAGGAATACTTGAAAAATATCTATTTTAAGTAAAGTAAGGAAAAGTATGTAAAATAATTTTTCACTTATTATGGCCTTAGAATGTTAAGAACTATCACTTTAATTTTGGGTTGCAAAATATAAAACTATTCATTTACAAAAGTAACTTACACCAGCGCTCAAATTATTAAAAAAATGATTCATTTGCAAGGTGTTCAGCATTTTATTGTCGGAGAAAGCGGATTGTAAATTACATGTGCCGAGAGCTATATGCGAATTTAAGATATATATGCAGGGAATAAAAGAGCCAAGGTGAAAATTCATTTAATTACGCATAAAACACATATTATATATATATATATATATATATATATATATATATATATATTAATATATCACTTTTATGTGTCAGAAGATTTCATTTTTGCCGAGTAATAAGGCAGGTGATAAGTTTTCAGGTAAATAAATATATTGCTCCAGGTTATTGAATAACTTTCATTTTATATATGGAGCATGGAGATTTTTCTCTGAAGTAAGTTGCTACGTATATATTTTAATATTAAAAGTATGCCAGGACTATAATCAATAAAAAAGTTAGTTACTTTAGCAAAATGTTTAGTATTTATTCCGTGTGCATATTGTATAATGGTAATTCCAAATAGGTAATAGTATTAGCAAAGTATACGTTACTATAAATAATTAGCTGCCCTTTAATATTTTACTCTTATATCTATGTTATAACTGTATCATTGTTTTTATAATATCACTGGAGAAATCAAAAGTGAATTTGTAAATTTTAATTATATATTTCAGAAAAATTAGCTCAAACGCTATTAGGTAAAAAGCTGTACAAGGTTTTCGTTAAAAAAAATCTGAAGCTCCTCTACTTGAAATGTTTATTTAGAATGAATATTTAATTTTATCATTTTAGGTGCTAATTTTAGAATTATTATTGACTAGCACTATAAATTAAATTATATTATTACTAACAATATATTATTAAAATCTCTATAAAATATATGATCATTTGATATGCACATGTTAAAAAGTAATTTTTTCCATGCAAAAGAGACGTTTAAAATTAATTGTATCGTGTATAAAAGTAAATATATAATTGAATATATTTCTATAAAAACAATTTAAAAAAATACACTTTCAAATTAAAATATGCTCAATTTTGAATCAATTTTAAAAAAAAATATCAATTAAACTATTGATAATTTGGTATGAGTATATCCAAAAGCAATTTTTATCTCCAAAAAAGACGCGAATGAAATATCTTATATATAAAATTCTTCTGTACGTAAGTCGAGATACTCCTCCTAAACGATTATTCGGATTTTGACAAATCTTTCTGAAGTTTGTTAAGTAAATTTTCTAGGATGTACATGATTATAAAAATATAGTGATATTGTAGAAATAAATGAAAACAATTGCAATAAACGACATGTCATTGTTTGACATTGAAAATAGTTTGATAAATGAGAACTGTCATATGTCTGAAATTTTAATTTTCTTATAAGCCTAGACAATATTAGAATATAATGTAATCATATGAGGAGAAAAATGATATACAACAATATTATTGGCGAAAAGCAGCTGAGATGTGCCAAAAATTAAAATAATATTAGATACAGTATAAGTTTGTCAGATGAAATTTTATAATTCAATTAAAAAAGTCCCTTACATTACTAAATTATTTTGCATTACAAAAAATAAATTCTGAAAAAATAACCTTTTCAGAAAATTATTAAGTTTCATTGTGTCAAAAATTCTTATGTTTGATATTGGATATGAAATATTTAGTAAGTTAATCGTAGATTGAATGAAACACTTATGAACGAGATCTGACAAAGTATTTCATTTAAAATATGAAATTGAGTAATAATAATGTATATTAAAATTATAATATGTTATCAATTTTAGATACAATTTGAAGGAAACCAATAGGTTGTCTTCTAAAAAAGCTAGCTAATTAGAAGTTTTATCACAACAAATATGAATCTTAAGTCATAATTGATATTTAAAAACAAGAATATGAAAGTAAATTTTCTCAGTACAGATTCATAATTCAAAAACTGCTGTACCTTCCATTATAAAAAAACTAATGGATGAAGTTGGCTTGTTTTTCGAACCGTCGTAATCTTCTTTAATTGAGCTTGATCTAAATCAAGCATTTTTGTAAAAATCCAAAATTATAAAAAAAACTCGAAACGTACTAACATAACTAGCCTTAAGTGAAGTTAAAAATTAAAAACCAAAATATAACATTCCTCCTAGAAAGTATCATTTATTACCTAAATATAGCATTCCCCATTGAGCTTTACAAAAGCTCTAGCAAATATCAGGTCTATATCACAAAAAATTATTTACTATTATTATTCAAAAGATTTTTTTAATTACACCTTTGATATATAACACACCTTTAGAACAGGAAGAGTTCGCGTTATAATGAGATTAGCTGCTCTGCTCTGTGCACCGAATATTTACGATGCGCACGGGTGCAGATGGTTGCACACCCATGCCATTAATTCAACGAACTATTACTTCGCATTAACATAAACGAGCTGGAACCTGAAAGGTGTGCTTCTACGAAATACTTCACGAGATTCTGCGATTAGTGCGGAAAATCATAATGAATAATAAAATGTTCGGAACGTGCTTTGGATTTTCAGCAGGAATTGATAATTAAATTATTTGAATACTTCGAACTCTCAAGAGTAGTTAGGCGTTTAATGTAAAACAATTTGGTAAAGTACAATTTTATTGTAAAGTGTTTCGTAGACATACATACTAATTTGCTTTGAGAAAATGCTTAAGTCAATTATCTCTATTTTTGGCGACTAAGGTTTTACAAAAAAAGTAATCTGTTAGGTCATAAACAAAAAATTGAGAAGCTTTCAAGTCCCCAGAATTTGATCAAATACCATATTATGTACTTGATCTGTAAGAATTGAGATTCAGTTATTTAGATACAATTTTCAAAAGGTTATTTTGAAAATTAAGATTTCGCTTTTATAAAAGGAACTCTAAATCAATATGATTGTATTGATATCTTTCAAACAAATTAATTCTAATATTTAAATTGTATTAAATAAATTCAATTTAAAAATAAATTTAAAGGTTGGACGTCAACGGAAATCAGTATATGTACAGAATTTGATACAAACGATTTATGTTTTAAAGGCCCATTATTTCTAGCTTTATGATTCCAATCTTCATCGATTTTTTTATAATTTAACTACCTTTCGTATCCTTATAATATTTTAGGAGATAGGTTTAGTTAGAATATGAACTCTATCATCATATAGAGTTTTATTACAATTGTCCAAAACTAAAGTTTTCCAAAAATCTACGGTTTTTTAGTTTTCAGAATCAAACTTTTTTGTAAAAATATCAATGAAAAGTTTTCTGGTATTTCCAAATAAACGGTTAGGCCGATCGTCTAGCAAAAACTAATCAACGCGAGTTCATATAGAAGTTAATAAAAAAGCTTTTAAAGCTTGAAATCGGTTTAGCCGTCTTCAAAAAAAAACTCTATTTTGCAAATACACTACTACAGAGTTGCTCCATTCAATCTAAATTAGACGCATTTTCAAAATTAAAAGTACTTGTTGTATGACCATAATCTTTATTAAGATTTTGAAGACCATGATCTCTATCTTCAAAATATGTTTTACAACTACTACTATATCTTTTGAGAAGTTCTTGAATTATCTAGGCTAAAACTTTGGCGAAATACTAATCAGAGCAAGTCCTTATTGCACTCTTTTTTTAAAAAAAAACATTGATGAAATGCCAAAAATCGACTCACATATATATACACATATATACAAACATATATACACGCCTACATATACACATTCTTTTTCCAATGTTGATCACAAAAGATTCAGAATCACTTGAAATGTGAAGAAATATAAAATTAACGTGTAGGATTTCAGGCAAAAGTATAAACCTCTCGTTTGGAAACTTTTTGAGTCTGAAAGTTTATTTTATTGGAAAATTCAGAAGTACTTGAAACGAGTGGAAAATATAAAATTAACGTGTAGGATTTTCTGGCAAAAGTATAAACTTCTCGTTCTGAAAATTTTTGAGCCGGGAAGTTTGATTTTTTGGGAAAATTCAGAATGACTTGAAATGTGTAGAAAATGTAAAATTAGCAAATAGAATTTTGTGACGAAAATATCAATTTCTCATTTGGGAGTCAGGAAGTTTCGAGAAGTTTGACTTTTCTATTCTACAATAACTATATTTTTCCGAAATTGGTAAAATAATAATAATAAATTTTTAAAATCCTAAATAATTATGTCTCATAATGATTTCATGAATATGAATATCCTTTAACAATTTGTCGATCAACCTATGCACCGGGTGCAAAACGAACAGCCTTGCCTTTATATAAATAAAGCAACATATGTACTTAAAAATCTATCTATATATCCATATAATTCTTTTCAATGATACCCTATATTTTCGATACCTATATATTTTTCTTTTCAGCCTACCTTTCGGCATACACAATTAGACAAATCAACTATGGTTATGATTGTACAAACAAGATGATATTTTCCATGATACATTTGTGAAGGGTTGTTTTGGGGATTACTATAATTCGTTTCCGCATGAATTCCTTGAATGGGGTAGCGGCGACGGTTCTAAAGAAACGCGAAAGTGCAACGGGCAAAGGATACCATTGTTAGGAAGGATCTGTAAGCCTGGTTTATAAATAGAGGGAGAGCAAAGAGAAAATTTGTAAATATTTTTGAAGTAAAACTTCTTTAGGCACGACTAGTAAATCCGTACAAATGCAAAGGAAGTGCGTTACGGCTCTCGATGAAAACATTTCTATAAGGATCGATTGTGATTAGATGTCGTGTATGTGAATAGAATTCTGTCGTTGTATGCGTTCCGATATCAACGAAGAAATCGGCATATATAAATAAGTTATATCGTAGTACAAATTTTGATTTAATTATATAGGCAATGAAAAATGCCTGAATTACAAGAATATATTACCCTGTTTTTTGCAAATAATAAAACAAATTAAACATGTGTTTCGTGAGCTAACCGTAAGTTTATTGATTAGAAATTATTTCTATATTATTCGTACTTTCTATAAATCTTTGAAGTTATTAAAATAGAAAAATTTTTAGGCAAAACAGATATTACAGCTGTTCCAAGAATGAGATTATATCGCCAACGAAAAAGAAAAAAAATACAAGCAGTCAATGAATGTATGTTAATTTTAATTACATGAAGCTCTTCAAACTTACAATTACTTCATTCCTCTAATGTTTATTTCTAAATGCTAATTACAATGACAAACCGATCATGTCATATTCGAAGTAAGACGTTAATTACATTATTGTTTTTAAATATTATACATATTTTTAATACTATTAAAGATATATAATTTATAATTTATAACTTATTATATAAATGTGTATAATGGTTGACACTAATAAATGCAATTACTTCATTCCTCTAATGAAGGTTCATTTCTAAATGCTAATTACAATGACAAACCGATCATGTCATATTCGAAGTATGACGTTAATTACATTATTGTTTTTAAATATTATACATATTTTTAATGCTATTATAGATATATAATTTATAATTTATAACTTATCATTATATAAATGTGTATAATGGTTGACACTAATAAATGTGTGCATCATAAGTGTTACCATATTACTAATAAACATCATTCAAAATCGTTATATGATAGTAGCAAATAAGTTTTACTTCAATCGCGTGTGAACCTCCAAATATTATGAAAAACACTGATATTAATTTATCGTAATTTCCAAATTCATTTATTTTCCGTACTAACATAAAAAAAATAATTTTTAAGATACTGAATATATAAATATTCCTTTAAATTCTCTACATTCACATTGAGTTGAGTAAATTTATATTTGACTCTCCTCCTACATTATACTTTATATACTGTTGTGCTTTATAATAATAATGCCACTTTTTCATGAGAAAGAAATGAAAAAATATATCAAACTTCAAACGTTTCAAAGTATAAATGCCAACAAAAAAATAAGTGCGTTTGTTATTGAATTGGTTATGCCATATTCAATTTTTATTTAGCCGGCTGCGTTATGATACGGTTCATATTTCTGAAAAGGCTTCTATTTGATATATGTGATATGAGGAATTTTGGGTTCAGGATGTAATTTTAATATCTTATTTACATGGGACATTTCTTGAGAAAGTTGGAAAAAATTCCAGTTGAACTATTTCACCTACTTAAGGAAAGAAAATCGGTTTGTTGGTGAGTAACTCATCTTAAAAATCTCATTGAAAAAAAACTTGAACAAAGTAATTTTAATGTGAATGCAGAATAATTTTTATCACCTGGGTTAATATAGGGATTAAAATAATTTTCTCGTATCTTAAAATATAATTAGTCAATAAAATATTTGGATTTACTGGCGATCTATGTTGTACGTATGAAATATATGGAACATTTTTTCTAGTAAATATAGAGAACAATAATGTTCTTTTACTAGTTGACAAGCATGACAATTTAATCGTGTATATAATTAAAAACAAATAATATTTTTGTATCTCATAATTATTTGTTGTGCTACAAATATCTTTATATAGTCAACAAATAAATATTTTATTCTTATGGTAGCCAAACTAGTAAAACAGCTAACTCAGTAGGTTTAATGACGCCATAAATCAAATTATCAGATAAATAATTCTCCCATATGAGTATACATTTTATTTTCATAGATTTATTAAACATTTGCATGCTATATATCAAATCGTACACTTACTCAACAAGCAGGTCGAATTGAATTTAATATATTAGTAAAAGAGCTGATCAACTGCGAATTGTAGTTACAGAAAAAGCGGCATTTAGTAAATTTAAGTTGTAAATTATCTATTAGTGTTCTAATCTATATAACAAAGAATATAATATATATAAGAACAAAGATATATTTCTAATTTAAAATATTCAAATTTGGGCTATGGAGAAACTTTCATGCTAAGCATGTCTAACAAGGAAAACCTCAGGTTTACTTTTCTGGGATTTTGATGAAATTTTGCATGGCGCGGAGCATATAGTTAAACTAAACACCTTAAAATATTATAGGCCTTTGAGAAGTGGTTTAATTATAAAAATTAATTAAAGTTTTAAAAAATAGACCGCGCGCAAAATGAGTTTTACTCCTATTATACTTGCCTACAGATAGATCGCAAAATTTGTGATCTTCACAATTTTTCTCTTAAGATAAAGATAATCAATTACTCCATAAGCTCTTAGGCTTAATACCAAAAGTGACCGTACAAGTCCTCAAGCTATTTTGCGAAATTGAATAAAATTCCAGGTGCTGTCAGTATAGTAGCATGCCAATAAATCGTAAATGAACTTGCTACTTTAATATGCTCATATATTTATGAAATGAATGCTGAAGGCGTTATGCATTTCCAAGAGTCGTATCAAAGTTGTAATACGACAAACTACACCAGTGCGATTATTTATCTCAAATCTACTTCGCATTGTTGAACAAGTTTTGAAAACGAGCAATAAATCGTGATCAGAACTATAACATGAACATACGAAATGAATTTTGTTGTTGAATGATTTTGATATAAATTTAATTTTCAAGCTAATTTATCATAACCCACCTATAAATGGAATGCCCTATACTAGAAGAAATCGCGATTTCACAAATATGGGCATGATTAGCAACGCTAAGAAAAACCAATATTAGAAGTAATGATAATCAAATAGCAAATTTTGAGAATCTTTTGGCTGGCCATTTTCGTATAATTTCGGTTTCGAGTTCAATACTTACATTGGACAACTTGATTTCAAGCAGTAGTGACATCAGATATTAAAGTGAAAATAGCCTTTGAGGGCGCTTGTGCAATATATAATCATATAACTATCAGAAATTTATCTACTTAATGTAATCTTATCAGAAGAATAATGATCAAGCATTTGGATGACTTTAGAAAAACTAGGCCGAAGAATGTACATAGCTTTGCTGTTCAAATAAAACTAAATAAATCTAAATTTTAGCTTACCAACACTATTGCTGCACAAAATTTCAAGATCGCCTAAACATCAATGATGGACAAAAATTGAGGAACGCCTGTTGAAATTGGCCCAATGAAATAATTCCCAATTCCCAATTCCGAATAACCGAACTGGATAACATGCTCCTAATCTACAAGATTGTTATAATCTGATTTGGACTTGAGGAGTACATCTTTGGGGATATGCAAGAAGAACATGGATAAAGTCAAAAACTCCATGTTAGGTATAGAAGAAAATAATTCAGAACAAATTAAATATGGAATAATAAGAAGCAAAAGCACATCTCACTTTATTGAACTCGTTGACCACAGAAATAATATAGTCGAATTAATTTCAGATAATTTAACAACCAGGGTTTAGGAATAAAGAACCAATAAATTTACTACAAGAAATCAGGACTCTCATTGGACTGTTGGATAGAATTTTGCATATTTGATTGCATTTTAACAAAAATAAGGACTATAATACAATACATAATAAAATAAAAAATAGAGATTCATGTATTTTCAATCCGTCAAGCCTCTCTATTGAATAATTAGATTATCACTACATATACATAATAAATTATTTTCTAAGTCAAGTGTAGTTGTCAAACGTGTCATATTATGGTTGAAGTCAATAATAGATTAAAATCATTATATTTGCAAATGACTGAGCCATCCAGCGAGTTATAGATACAGGCCTTGATAATATACTCATTTGATGTAATTGATTCAAATAAAATTACCTACAAAATAAAACAAAATCAAGCAATTTCTCAGTAGCAGAATTATGTGTTACGCAGTCTGATTGCAGCCACCTGCATCCTACTTTTGATGGATTGATTTCTAATTCCTGTTATTTATTTGTATAACAGTATTTGTATTTGTACCTATTGTTGCATTTTGTTATCAAACTTTTATCTCTATTCATCTTATTTTAACGCTTTTATTCTAGTGATAAGTGTTCAATTCTTACAGTTAAAAACGTAGTTTTGCTAATTGCTTTTTGACATTATCATTGTGAATTTGTATTGTTCGTTATACATAAAATTTTCTGTATGTTTCGAAATAATCTCTTGTATTAATCAGTTTTCCAATAAATCACCTATTCATCCTTTTTTAGTACGTACTATATGAACTTATTATTTTTCGGTCATGAGATTATTATATTTTATCAATTGTGATTTGAGGTGCTCTTCCAATAGTATTCCTGAGTAAAATAATTCCTGAGTGAAATAAAAAATCATTAGCATTTTTATTTATTTTAAACTAGGCATCCGCGCTGTTCTACTTTTTATGGCAACATAAAAGTATGACTAAATTTAGCTTCTCTTTAATTTCAAAGTATTTTTTTACTTACTTTATCACTTTTGAAATAAAGTAAAAATTATTTCATTCATACCTGTTTAACAATTGTAAGAATTTTATTCATTTGGAGAATTCCATATAAAAAATCTAGGAATAGAAACTTTAAATAAGTGCTTTCTTATGTTCAGTTAATTTTAAGAGAAAAGTGTGACAATTTTTTTGATTAAAAACGTATTTTTGTTTATTTTTTCTTCATCTTTAATATTATGATTCTTTACTGTATGTTATAACACAGTAACAAATAATCGAAATAGCAACATGACTTGCTTTAGAGGGCAAAATAAATTAAATAAATTAGAAAATATGCTTTATGGTAGTAATTATTTTAGCAAAAAATATAAATTAATAATATATGTTTTATTATCATAAGTCTTTAAAATTAAATTCCATTACATATGTTGATTACAGATCATACATTCTTGCAATTCCATCGGTATGATGTAGGTACATTTTATTATATTTTAACTGCTCTCCGCCTACATGCAATTCACTTTATGTTCATCTCGGCAATGATATTAAATTTTATATTTAAAACGTTATAATTTACGAGCACTTATAGTTGTCTTTAAAGACATAAATCTTCATACATTCATATTGGCCTTTTTCATTGAGGTTTACAACTTAATCAATTGAACCAGACGTAAGTAAATAATAATGTATGACGTAGATTATTGTTGGCTGAATTGTGATGAGAAATTAAAAATATGTAGTAAAATGCAAGTTGGATCAAATGAATTATTGAAAATAAAATGCTGACTGTTAATCATTTACGTTCAGACAGATTTTCAAGTTTCTAATTTATAGCTAATTATATTTTACAATGTAAAGAATTGTTACACTATTCTTTAAGAATTTTATTATGATGGCATGTATAAGTTTATAGTTTTTCTAATAATACCCGAATGCGATATAAAAGAAAACTATACAGATGCAACTTAAATGTACAAGCAAATTCTGTCGCATTCTATATTCATTATATAATTATTCAAGTGTGCAATTATTTGTCATCATGCAGACTTAAGAGCGTTTTTAAAAGTATAATTATTTATGCAAATTTAGTTAATCAGATATGTGGGCATAATTATGATATTCATATTTATGTTTTTCATATTTGTCATATAGAATAACGTTTTGCATAATGGCCATGCTATAAGCTTTTGCAACTGCTTATCGAAAACCCCTATTATTTGCACATGAAGATAAGAAAGATTTTTTGTATTATGTATATATATATATATATATATATATATATATATATATATATATATATAGTCCAAAACTTTCAATAGAAGAGTTGCTAATTCAGGTTACAAAATAAACTGCAAAGACTGTGATTGTTGCAATATTGGTAAAAGCTTCCAATATATATTTAAGAGAATAAAATGGCAAATTTATAATTATACTATCTTGAACCAATGTTCTCTCAACATATGCTTGCTTATAAATAGTCTTACAATTCTATTCATCGAAAGATTTGCTGAACTTGTTTCTTTCCTTTAGAATTCTACTAGTGTCAATAAACGAAGATCTATTCTTATTAGTTTCTTAGAGAATTTTCAAGTGTAGAAATTTATTGCACACAATATGTACAAAAATTAATCCCTTTCTTACAAAAATTACTTCTTATGTATGAGATGAGCAAATAACCAAATTTCAGACGAGTCCAAATTAAAAAAAAACAGAACAAAGAGCAAAACGTAATAAATTTTAAAGAAGTTGATGAATGGCTGCATCAAAATTTAATATTACTTATTATATTATGACGAGAAAGTGCATTTTTTCCTGGAATTCGTTTTTGTGCAAAATATCTTTAAACGAGACTGGTTAAAACTAACTGACTTTATAGGAGGGCTTTTCAAGTAAAATAAAAAATTTTGAAGGCGTACAAATAATATAAATTGAAGAAAAATTTAATTTGGAACTAATTTAACGTAAATATAGACCATAAATAGTGGTGTGCGGCATCGTGCCTTAAGGCAAACTGCTGGAAATTCCCGTACAGTAACGAAATGTTTTCAAATAGATTATTATAAATACTGTAGCATTGTCTAATATTTATAAGAATTATAAAAACTGAATTGCAAAGTTGAAATTATTTATTTAAAGTATATAAGTGAGCTTTAGAACTTTAGCAACAATTTAAATTAAAATCTGAATTATTTTCGATATACAAAAAAAATTTTTTTTGAAAAAAAAAAACTGAATAATTTTTTTTTCCTCCAAAAGTTATAGTTTTGCCCACACAAGCAAAAAATTATTTTGATTCAAAATCGGATGCTTTGTACTCTCAAAAACTGCCATTTTTGGTACATTTAGCTCGGTGTCTTCCAAACGGCTGGACCTGCCTTTGCCAAAAACTAATCAACACATTTCCCTATCAATAGGAATATAATGTCTTTTGAACCAATCAAATCGGTTGATCAGTGCGCCCAAAAACGTGGACGAGAATATGCGAGAGTATGCAAAACTCACACACACCCATCTATTTATTATGAGATATGCAAAAATTTTCATTTACGATTTTCAGCCCATTACTATTACCCTACGGAAAGTTAATAATCAATACAAGCAAACTTTGTTTGTATTGTATAGTCATGGGTTAATAGGAACCTGCAAATTATCAAATTTTCTTATTAAAAACCGCCATTATCAAACAATAATTTTTAACAACTTAATTCCCATAATTAAAGCATTTGCTTACCTACCAGGAAAAAATATTCTCATTGGTTAAACGAACACCAGAATGGTTCTTTAAAAAATGGAAGGAACGACGAACGGTGTCTAAATTATACCCGTAGAGTCGTGAGTAGCAACGGAAGTTTTTAAACTGCGCAACACGCTATTATTAAAACACAATGACATGAAATTATGATGTATGTTGAAAATTTAATATGGCAAACTCACACAATTATGTCTCATAATTGGTGCCCGATAGCATGGATGAGTAGAAAATTTTATATGTAGAAAATGCTGGTTGGCAATGACTATTTAGAATTTTTTTGAGCACTTCAATGAGGTTGTTAGAGTTCAAGCAGTAAAGCTTAATTTTGCAATATGACATAATTGTGTAAATAAATATATTGTGGTGTCAATATTTTTATGATGTCAAAGTTGTTCCGAAAGTGAAAACCTACATTATCTTTGTGCTTTTTGGTTTTGTCAGTAACAAGAGCTTTTTCATGCTTTACATACCTTTTTATAAGAGATGACAGTATTCGATTCCTATTTCATATAGTAAGATCCCTACCAATGATTTATTGACTAAACTACATACAATGTGACATTTTATCTTAAAGCAGGTTGTATAAAGCGTGTAAATAATTGACTTAATCAATAAGAATTGAGTTTTAGCAACTTTTGTAAAATATATATTGAAATTTTGAGACAACCCAGTATTCAGAATAAATTATTTTATGGTTGAACCTAAACAAGGTATTACAAAATGCAAGGCTACATTATTTTTGCGCTTTTTAGATCTTTCAGTAATTAGAGCTTTTCGTGCTTTACAGATCATTTTATAAAAGATGTCAATATTTGTTTCCTATTTTGTACAATAATATTTCTAATTGAATAATGATTTAAAAATTAAATTAAATGTGACATTTTATTTGAAAGAAAGTTAATCAAAAACAATACATACAATATTAACACTACTTGATTATTGATGCACATCACTTAATTTTGGAACCGATTTTTACCAAAGTAAAAACAAATCTACAAATAGGATAAATCCAATTGGATCAAATACTGCAAGTTAATTACAAAGATTAGCAAAAATACAGATGATATTTGGAACCAAGATTTACCAAAATTCAAAATTAGAAAAATTGCTATAACATATGACTTATTTGGTATATTTCCAATTTTATCAACAATAATTAAATTCACTTGATTATCAATGAATATCGTTGATTTTTTAACCAGCCATTTATCAAATTAAAAATATTTTTTTTGTAAATAGAAAATTTATTTAGATTGATATCAAATAATTTTACATAGAAGTTCAAGATATATTACTCTATCATGTACCGTGCTATTTTAGACTCATTATTATTAATATTTTTAGGAGTTTACCATGCTAATATATAAATTAGTTGATTTACTAATTGTATCTGAATATTCAATTACTAATTGTATCATAAAAACTGTAAATAGATTAGGTCCGACTTACAATAGAAAAGTAATGAATTCTATTATATATTATATAAAAATCCATCTATTCTATTATATATACTATTATATTTTATATAAAAATCATGAAAACAAAGACGAATTAAAAATATTAAATCTTTCAATTATTTGCCATCTGACTTTAAGAGAGTAATCAATAGCATAAAAATTTATGCAAAATTAGTTAATACAAGTTTAAATGATGAATAATGACAATGTGGACATAATGACATAATTATGTTCTTTTAAATCTCGTCGTATACCTATAAATTACTCAGGCCCACAAAATGAAAAAAGTTGTGTTGGGTGTACGGCATATCTTTTCAAATCCATCTAAAAACGAATCTGAAGTTCCAATTGGGAGTCAACTGGCAAAAAAATGATTTTTTTTTAATAACCACAAAATTTCAAATAATCTTATGCCCAAAAATCAAAATTTTATAATTGTGTCTTGACAGTTTTTACCTTAAATGACTATTGAGAATCAATCAAAGTCTTTGAGTCTTTTTTGTCGAATTCAGCAATAATTTGTTAACATATATTTTCTTCACATTGCTCTGGATAATTTGCAACCATGTTCGCAATTTGAATATCTGAAAATGTGTTGGCAAAATACTGCTAAAAATCTTAATAGATCATTTAAGTGCATACTCAATAGTATTTTAAGGTAGAAAAGGCCAGGAAACGTCAAAAATTATAAGATTTTAAGTATCATGCAGAAGAACTACTAGATCGAAGATTTTGTCGTATTTTTTGAAAAATGTTAATCTATTGCAATTTGACTATCAATTTTGATTATAGATTCAGGTTCAGCGGCAAAACTACATTGGAAAACATATGCCGCTCATCCAATACAGACATTTTTTTCTATTTTGCGGACCTGTGTTATATATTGTAATAATGATGCTATCTATGTATAACATTGATATTTTTACTGCAAATAGCAGATTTATTTAAATTAATTGCAAGTCAATCAAAGAGTTTATAATATATAGTAAACTTACATACATAGATAATAGACTTACAAAACATAAATATCTAACTTCTTCTTAAAAGCGTTCTGATATTTTTTGCGATAGCAAATCATCCTCTTCTACATGTCGAGCAGTCTAATCGTTTTATATCATTATCTCGAGCAAATCAAACTGGAATTTCATCCTCAAACGACAACATCACTCTGGTATAATGTGTTTTAAGTTCATTTTAATGCTATATGCACATCTAAATAAGCACACACATAAACAAGCCCCTGAACTTTATAATCGGATTGTACGGGCTAATTGAATATGTGGGCGCGCATTTCAAACTGTCTCTCGAGAAGTCTAATACTAAATTATTAACATCCCGTAGCATTGCCCGAATAAATCAGAGCCGGTCTGACAAGATACAACTGGAAAACTGCTTGATAGCGATTCGCAGATTTAATGAATCTAAATAACTTTTCATTCCAAATGAGAATCACGTAGGTGCATGTCAAATTCACTACTTGAAGAAGAAAGAACACAGGTTTATATTGTCTTCACATGTGCCATGAGTGCAACACCGAGATTGATTCAAATCTTCAGGAAATTGATAAAAAATGAATCCAATAGTGTATGGATTCATTTTGAACAGCCATCAGAACTATTATGTGTAAATGTTCTATAAGCTGTTGTGGTATAAGTTCTTATGACCTAGCATTATTCCAAAGCTCATGGAGAAATCAATTATTAGAGAGAATGATTGTTATAATTAATATACATATATTTCACATATAATTATATTTAGATCTATGTTTTCGAATGACTTCTGCTTGACACCAAGCAGACCGAGATAAAAATGTTACCTGTATGTTTGTGATTGCAAGACTAAAGCCTTCAAAACGAAGCTGCAAACAAGTTTAATGATGTACAGGTAATTTCCTTAATATGTTTTAAGGATACTTGCTGGAACTCTTTTAATAAACAAATTAATATTTGAAAACAACTAATATTACAAAAGTCAGTATAGAGATATAATAATAAGGCCGTGTCATTATTTTACGAATTTTATATAATGTAATTAATTATTTCATTATCTATTCATTAATTATTTAATATATTTACTATAAACTTATTTATATTTAGTTAGTTATTTTTAAATTAAGTAGTTTGTTTCATAGAAGTTTATATTTATATATATAGCAAGTATTTTTTTTCTTTAACAAAATAATGAGTATAGACACATTTACAATATTATTCTGCTTAACAAATTTTAGGTAAATTTTTGATATGACTATTTAGCTTAGCAAATTTACAAATTTCCTACATTGTATTTTTTTGTTTATATTTAGAAAACAAAATCTATGTGCGGTTTTTTACGATTTCAATAAAGACCTCTGAGAATATATCTTATTTCATATATAAGTATTTTAAATTTTATATTAAAGAATGTCTAAATATTCTGAATTTGACTTATTTGAATTTAAATTATGTTTAACTAATAGAGCTTTTTCTCCATTTAGTACATAAATATATAAGAAACTACTTATTAAATTGCAGTTATTAATAGATTTCTATTTTCTATCTATAAATTTATAAGAAACAACTAAATTATGAATAAACATAACTGTAGTAATATTTAAATATAAAAGAAGCTTCATGCTTAAAAAGCTCGTAATTCAAATCAGCGATTTTTACAACCAATAATTACAAAAATAACGAGCGAAGTTTTAAATATTCGAGAAGTTATTGCCAAGATGTAAAAATTCTTCAAAAACAGGGCTATTAAATTGATGTAAAATGCATGTTTTCTTCAAAACTTCACAATTTTATGAAGGCATTGTTATTTCATAATTCTGTTACTTGGATGTTATTAGGACACACAAATCATATTTGTTCTGAGGATATTTTATGAATGAATTCACTACAAATACTCTTTTATAATTAATTGATACTTCATTTAAATTTTGTAATTTGTTTAAATATGACTGAGATCAGTATATTTGTACATGATCCTAGAGTAATGTATTTCAAAATTTCATTACGTTTATTGTTTGAATAAAAATTAACTTGCATCAAATTAACATCTGTTCCATTTGAGACTATCATTGATTTTTCATTAATTTTGTGAGAGGAAAAAAAATAAAATTTATTGCATTTTTCATCAATTTCGTGAGTAGAATAAAATAAAATATATTGCAATTTATATTTGATATAGTTATTTTTTAAATGCATATTTTTAATTTGTGTTCTTCAGACCATCAAATATTCATGTAAATTTCACTCCTTTAAAATTCAACTTTCATTGTTAACTCACCGGCTACTGAACGTGTAATAAAAATAGCATTCGGTCGTGAATAACAAAATTATACGTAAAATTTCAAATTATTATTATTACATGTCATTATGTATGCGTTCATAAAGATTCTTGAGTAATAAATGCGTTCTAATGACGAGATAATAAACATGAGAAGACGTATGCACGTAAATTAGCGTAAATGTTGGAACAGATTTTTCTTGTTTTCTATTAGTACTAATTTATGTGGTATGTAAATTATAAATGAAACTTGATGAAAGCTTTCTAAGTGTGAGAATAAATTTTTAATTGATAATTTTACAGCAATTAAATTATTGCACTTGAAAATAATATTGTGTTTATGAAAGTTAAAAAATTTGGGTAAATGATGGTGCAGAGTTTTCTTGTTTCATATTAGTAATAAATTACAAGTTTTGCAAATCACAAGTTTTGCAAATTACAAGTTTTGCAAATTACAAGTTTTGCAAATTACAAGTGAAACTTATTGAAAGCTTGCCAAATGTGAGCATAAGTGTTTAAATAATAATTTTTCACTAACTACAATTTTGTACTTTATACTGAATTGTTAGACCAAAATAACGTAAATAAGCGCAAATGATGGGACAAATTTTTCATGTTTGGTATTATTACTAAATTATGTGGTTCATAAAAGCTTAAATAAAGTTTGCTAATTGTTAGATTGAATTTTTTATCATTTAAGCAAATCTTTTAGTTTTTATTTGTTAATTTTTCTAAAAGGTTCAGTATGATATGAATTTTCTGTTTCAAAATAGTACTAATTTATATGTTATGAAAATTATGAATTATTGATAAAATGTTGCTAATTGTGAGAATATATTTTCAAGTAATAATTTTCCAGTAATATAATTCTTATACTTTGATAATAAGAGGTTCAAAAAAGTTAAAAAAAAACTAAGTATGTAATAATTAAAACTCAATTATTTATTATTTATTATATATTTTCCAGTTATTAAATTTTCATGCTTGTAACTAATAAATTATTCAAAATAGTTCAAGGTTGCGCAAATGAAGAAATTTGATATATTTTATAAGTAAAATTTGATGAAAAATTGCTAAGTGTAAAAATATTTATTGAATTAATTTTCTAGTAACATAGTTTTAAAATTTGCAAATTATTAAATTATTAAAAAGAATTAGAAAAATAGTATAAAAGATAAAACAGATTTTTCTTGAAATAGTACTAATTTATGTTGTATATACATTATTATTGTTTTTTTTTTTAATTATTTCATTAGTGAAACGAATAAGCAATTATTAAAAATAAGATACGTAAATTATGAATAAAATTTGATGTAAGCTTATTCAGTCAAAAATTAAATTTTCACTTATTAATGTTCTAGTAAGTAAATTGTACAGTTTTTTCTAGTGAGTTGAACACTGTAAACATTTGATTGATGTAAATATTGAAAAAAAATATCAAAAAGCTAGTTTGATTTTTCAAAATACTGGCAATTACAAAATCTTAAGTAGGTAATAATTCAATTTCTCACAACCAAATTATTTTAAGAAATTTGATATTGTAGTAACTAGCGACTTTATCAGCTTTAATTGGCTTTTCAAAACTGTGTTGCCAATTTATTGTAACACACAATTTGTTATAAAAAAAATTTGCAAAAAATTTTTAGTGCACTTCACGAAGTCTAGAACAGCCGAATTAACTTTTATGTCTGAAGTTAATCGCAAAATAATTTGAAATGAGTCTTTTTTGAATATAAATTTTTTGAACTTAAATTACTAACTAAATATATAACGATTAAGAGATCAATTTTGAAATTGGGCTCAAAAAGAGATTTTTCTCTAACCTCAAATCCAGATTAGCAAAACAAAAACATATCCAAATATTATAAGCGGCTTTTTATAAAAAAATCTTTCCGGTTATATTATACTTAATCAAATGTTTTATTATGCTTCTTTATTACGACTTTTTACGATATGATAAGCCAAAATATTTTGCATACATTTACACTGAAATATATAATCCGCAAACCAGTTGGATTATAAAGACCTGGTCCATAAAATTATGTATTATGTGTACTAAAGAAATTTTATATTGTTAAGTATGCAGTACATATTTTATACTGGAAATACTTAAATTTTATGTTGCAACATTTAAACACCTAATTATGATTGTAAATATAAAATAAAATTTTGATTGCGGGAGCATAACTATATAGTGTTGCTAAACATGGTATGTAAAATATTTTATAAAATATTAAATATAAAATATAAAATATTACTATAATAAATAATTAATTTTTATCTTAACGTATTTTTATATACAACAAATCATCAGATTAAAGTATTAATCAATCCTATCGATAGTTTCGTAATTGCATACATCTATATGATGAAACAAGATCTTAACATAGTAATTATTCAACATTAATTACAATATTAATAATATTAATGCAAATTTAATATTCTAGCACGCTTTACAAGTTAGTTCCATTATAATTTCGAATAGATAAAAAGTAAAAAGGCAACCTCAGCCTGCAAATCAAATGGAATGCCGTTTAGACAAGTTGAATGTTGATGACTTCCCATCAATCAGAATTGTTGCTTTTTTTGCTTGTTAAGGGTTGACAAGAAATATAGTTTTTTTGAAATTGGAAAAAATATTGTAAATTTTAGTATATTAGTAACATGACGTCATTGATTAGTTTGGTACCTAATTTTTCTTTTCTATATTTTTAAATTTCAAGCTTCCACAAAGAACTTTGGATGAAAAGCATTAATAAGCTACTTTTCTCTAATAGAAAAATTCTTATTACAAAAATATACTGATAATTTGTTTATAGTCAAATGTCTATAAGTTAGTAGTTTTTGTGTTTAGTTTTAAAATAATTCAACTTATATTTAAAATTACACATCAACAGTGCGATAATCGACATAATTATACAGATCATTTTATTGTCAATATTATGAGAAAGAAATATGATAAACTTATAATACAAGTTTGCGTGTAATTAGTAATTTATTCATCTCCTTGAATGACTTTTTACTATTTAACGCATCTTAAAATAAATATAATTAGACCTATCAAACAAAACTCTAGTAAAAAGAAACATTGTATACTCTATATTTAGCCCTAAATTTTTTGCTATTTTTGGGTCAAACTGAAGTTTTGTTTAGCTTTATTATTTTTCTTAGTCGTAAGATGTTTGACTGCTGTTTTGGTAATTGTTTAACTGTCATAACTTCTTTCTCTATGTAAGTCATTTATATGAATAATAAAGTACAAGAATTTTACTTGAAAGACTTGCATAGTATTAAAAATAAACTATATTAAAGTACCGAAAAACATGATTAAAGCACATATAAAAAAGGTATTTTGATAAAATGTTAGGAATACAACTTTTTTTGTGGTATAAATAAAGAAATAGACTAAAAAACACTTTCTTGCAATTATTAGTATTAGAGATATATCATCTGATTCTTCAACTATAATTTCGAATGGCTGTATGTACTTTACATTAAATACACTGAAATGTAGAGACAAAATAATTCAATAATTTTCCAGTAAATTTGAACAAAATTTCTGTGAAAATTGTATATGTAATAATGAAAATATTTATTTCCTAAATTGTAATATGTTTTTTTTAACAGCTATCTGAACAACGTGGTGCATAAGTTCTGTTTTCTAATTGTTGTATATTTTGTATGTAATTTAAATATACTCGTATTTGTTAGACATCTATATCTTATTGTGCTGGGGAATATATGTTGCAGCAATGCCCACAGAAATCGCATTTTACCTTAGATTAAATTTGAGATCTATATAATATCAAGTGTAAGTTTGGTACCATTTTGCTTGATATCGAGATGACAGAGGTTGGAATAGAACCTGAAACTAGGATTTGATAGCCAACGTTATAACCGACCTTCGATTGGCTTAATGTGAACATTTTTTTTTAATTTTTAGTTATGCTTATCCGGAACGGGGACGGGGTTATTTAAAATAGCAAATTCTATTGAAGGATACAAGACAAAAAACAATCTCTTCATATGAATCAATTAAATCAGAATTGCGGACTTTAAGTAAGAATTCTATTATTCAATTAATGTAAATTTTTTCTATGACATTATATTATATCTTATATTTTTCGATTTATATGTTTATTTTTTGCTTTTGAGCTTTATATAAAATTCTATTCAGTTTACTTCATAATTAATTAATTTGCCAATTAACTTTCGAAAAACCAGGACAGTCCGCAGAAAATTATCTAAATCCGGGACAAATATTGCTTTTAGTAAAATCCGGGACACAAGTTGGAATTACGGGACTGTACCGGCCGAACCGGGAAGTATTGTCATCTTATTATTATGCAAAGTTCAAATCTGATATTTTGGTATAAAATTCTATTCAGTTTACTTCATAATTAATTAATTTGTGTATTCATTCTCAGAAAACTGGGACAGTCGAGGGAAAAAATATCTAAATCCGGGACAAATATTGCTCTTAGAAAAACCCTAGGTACAAGGTGGAATCCCGGGACTGTCTCGGCCAAACCGGGACGTACGGTCACCTTATTATTATGCTAAGTTTGAATCTGATATTTTGAGCGCAATAACGCAATAATATAGAAAAATTTCATATAACAAAGAAAATAATTTTAATATTTTACAATAAGTAAATGCCTAATCTCTAGTTTCTGAAGCAAGGCAACCCTAGATATTTTTTCCGAGCACAATTTGAATGTCACTGGCGTATAAAATAGCTGCCGGCAATCGCACGGCGCAGCGGTGCATTTTGCCATTAGGCTTTAATGTCCACTCACGCATATTACGAGCAAACTGGTAAAGTAACTGGTGAGGTAAGGTAAGGTAAGAACCAAGAAGTCAGTAGCCACTGGTCAGGTGCGATTCTATTCAGATAAGAACTGAGAAAGAGACACTAAAGCCCAGGAATTTACCAACAGTTAGTAGAAATTAAGATTGGTTTTATTTGTTTCTGAATAGCAATCAGAACACAAGAGTTCTATGAGCTATTGTTATGATACTTTTTTACCTAGGATAGTTGCTATATCTGTATTTAATCATTTTTATTGAAGAAGATTCTTAGTGAGTTATAGTAATCGCAAAAACTTGAAAATGATAATTTTTGCATATCTTCACGTTTCAACGGTTTCTGAACATTTTGGCACACTTCAGAAAAAATTGATGTATGTGTGTGTATGTTTGGATAAAAAAAATGTCCACGATTTCGGGCGCATGGATTAACCGATTTGAATGATTCAAAACACATTCCATTCGCATTGATTGGAAGACGTGCTGATTAGTTTTTGGCAATGGTTCACCCAGCCTTTCGAAGACACGAAGCAAAAACTGCAAAATATGGCAGTTTGTGAGAGAATAAAGTATCCGATTCGACTGATTCAAAAAAGCATTCGATAAGAATTGAAGTGGTTAGTTTTAGGCAAAGGCAGGTCAGGCCATTCCAAAGATACAAAGCATGAAGTACTAAAATCCGATTAGAATGAATTAATGCATAAATTTACAGTATTGAGCTTTAGTATATCTGTATTAATTAGTAAAGTGTCCTGCACCCACGTGATTGATCAAATTCTATCAGTGCATAATTTTTATTATTAACTTCCCGTAGGTTAAGTTATAATAATCGAAAATGAAATTTTTTATATATCTTTACGTTGCAAATGTTTTTGAACATTTTGGTATACCTTAGATAAAAAGGATGTATATGTGTGTATGCGTGTGAGTGTGTGTGTGTGTGCGGATACAAATTTTCGATTTCGGGAACACAAGTTAACTGATTTAAAAAATTAAAAAACATTCGATTCGTATTGATAAAAGGATGTGCTGATTAGTTTTTGGTAAAGGCAGATCGAGCCGTTTCGAAGATGCGTGTCAAAAAGTGCCAACAATGGTAACTCAGTTTTTGAGGTAACGGAGCGTCCGTTTTGCATGATTCAAGAAACATTTTATTTGTATTGACGAAATGACGATCTGATAGAATTTTTGGAAAGGCAAGTCTGGCGGTTTCGGAGATTCAATAAAAAAAGTGAAAAATCATGCGATTAATGGATAAAAATGACCATTATTTGAAATAGGGCTCGCCCGTAGGTAAGCGGTTAAGAGCGACGGGACTTGTTTCAGAGGTCCCGGGTTTGATACCCACTTCGAGCAGCCTGTAGTCAGGCAACAGTGACAACGATTTTCACTTGGAAATATAAATAGCAATATGTTTCCAAGTGAAAATAGCCCTCACCCGGCATTTTTGCACCATACTTGCCCTATTACAGAGATTGTAATAAAAAATTATCAGACAGAGATGTGACAACTGTTTAGGTTGCCATCTGTAATAAAACAAACGTAGTTTGTAAGATCTTAATCACAACAGTTCATAGAACCCATAAGTTCTGATCGCTGTTCAAATAAAATTATAAAAAAAAATTTGAAATAGACATATCAAATTATCACATATTTTACAGATATTTTAATAATAACAGATTCTACCCAGCTAACGTATCGCGCTGGCTTTTAAAAAAAAGTTCAATTTTCACAAAATATTTAAAAGTATAACAAATAATAAATTTTTGCAAAAAGGACAATTTTTTTCAAAAATTTTAAGGACCTCAAAAATCGATTTTTTTAGAGTTCAAAATAATAACACGATTTAATATCCGATCTGGAAATTTTTCTGCATGATAATTAAAAATATTATAATTTCTGTCTCTGCAGAGCTTTTTTCGTCTCTATTGAGAGTTTAAAATTAGCAATCATACTTATTCGACATTGCCTCTAGATAATCTGTAAACATATTTGCTCTAATCTAAAAATATGTTTGAAAATTACTGGATGCTACAAAAAGATATTCAACAGAGATAAAAAAAGGGATTGCAGAAATATTTTGCACAGGTTATTTAAAAAGAAAAGGGTAAAAAAATTATAGAAATTATTAGACTAGTCACTGTTGCACTTGTCAATGCATATATGCATTAATTAAAATTAACTTTGTTAACAATATGTCAAAATTTAAATTTTTCATTCATACCACAATGTATCTCAAATTCACCCATCAATACATAATTAATATCTATTCTATCCGTAATAAAATCCTCACACATTGGCTTTAAATCTGCGAGCCGGTGGCAGTTTGCAATAATACATAAGAAGTATTTCCCGCTGCGCTGCATTTTTATTACGGCCGTAAAGAAACTTTCTCTATATTTTCCTTCTAGTTCTAGTTTATAAAGTTGCGCATTACATACAAAATTTTATAGTAATGAACCGTTGCATACAATGCTCGTGATAAAATGGCATTTTCACATGTTATGCAGTAAATTTTAAAAGCTTTTAGGACCGAAGAGTAATAGGGAAATGGAAAAGTCCTTTTGCAGTTACTCTTAATATATATATATATATATATATATATATATATATATATATATTAACAAAGTCTAATAATCGGGCATAACATCAATAAAAAATATGAATTTCTTTCAAAAATTTATTTTAAATCCATACGTTTCGGCTATAATCCTAGCCTTCATTCAGTGGAAACTAAAAATAAAATTAAAAACTAAAACAATTGAATTGGAGTGAAAAGGAAAAATAAAATAGTAATTAGTACTTACAATTAGTTGATCTTAGTGTTAATTTGGAAAACTTTAGTAATCCATGGTACTAGGATATGGTAATGCACTACACTATGTATTATAAACATCAACTTGAAATTACACAATATTTTCACAAAATACTGATTTGAAAAAATCACAAATGGATAGTGTGTTATTCGTAGACTGGTTGAAGATGTAATGGAGAAAGACATTTTTCTAAAAAATATTTTTACCAAGATTCTGCACATGTGTGGAACGAATTGTAAAACCTTTGCGCGAACGCTTTTATTGTTTTGTAAGAAATTTGGAAATGTTATCTAAATAGAAGAGATTTGTGTCGCACAGCGTGTTGAGTTCATTCCGTTTATTTATTGTCTTATTGTTATAAATAGTTAAAAAAGATCCCTCTATAATTCTTCGTTTAAATAAATTTTGTTCAAATTGTAGTACAGTCGGATTAGAAAAGTCCATATTGTGTTTTAAAGTGTATATATGGTCTGCAAGAACTGTTTTGAATTGTTTGGGGTTTTTTGAATTGTTTTTATGTTGTTGTAACCGTTTATTGAGGTTCTGGCTAGTTTCTCCTATGTAAATTAAATTACAATCTAAACAATTTATTTGATAGACGAGATTTCTGAGTCGTTCAATATTAAATGGGGTTTTTGTCTTGGTAAAAATAGTGCTAATAGTGTAATATGTTTGCCATACATTAAAGAATTGTATGTTCCTTGGAAAAAACTTTTTTATAAATCTGGACTTCGACTTGTAACCAATTTTAGTACAACTACTAGCACTATTTTTACCAAGACAAAAACCCCATTTAATATTGAACGACTCAGAAATCTCGTCTATCAAATAAATTGTTTAGATTGTAATTTAATTTACATAGGAGAAACTAGCCAGAACCTCAATAAACGGTTACAACAACATAAAAACAATTCAAAAAACCCCAAACAATTCAAAACAGTTCTTGCAGACCATATATACACTTTAAAACACAATATGGACTTTTCTAATCCGACTGTACTACAATTTGAACAAAATTTATTTAAACGAAGAATTATAGAGGGATCTTTTTTAACTATTTATAACAATAAGACAATAAATAAACGGAATGAACTCAACACGCTGTGCGACACAAATCTCTTCTATTTAGATAACATTTCCAAATTTCTTACAAAACAATAAAAGCGTTCGCGCAAAGGTTTTACAATTCGTTCCACACATGTGCAGAATCTTGGTAAAAATATTTTTTAGAAAAATGTCTTTCTCCATTACATCTTCAACCAGTCTACGAATAACACACTATCCATTTTTGATTTTTTCAAATCAGTATTTTGTGAAAATATTGTGTAATTTCAAGTTAATGTTTATAATACATAGTGTAGTGCATTACCATATCCTAGTACCATGGATTACTAAAGTTTTCCAAATTAACACTAAGATCAACTAATTGTAAGTACTAATTACTATTTTATTTTTCCTTTTCACTCCAATTCAATTGTTTTAGTTTTTAATTTTATTTTTAGTTTCCACTGAATGAAGGCTAGGATTATAGCCGAAACGTATGGATTTAAAATAAATTTTTGAAAGAAATTCATATTTTTTATTGATGTTATGCCCGATTATTAGACTTTGTTAATACATATGTCAACATCAAATTCAGAATCATACAAAATATATATATATATATATATATATATATATATATATTAGATGACCCGATAGACGCTGTCCTGTACCCACGCCTCCAAATTAAGTTCCAAATTGTTTAATATCCCCTCCTATACTTCTTAATATTCTATTTTATGTCCTTTTATTTATGGTCTTTGCATAAGCTATATACGTATTGGAAATTGCATTTTTTATCAATATCAGTATAAAAAAGTCAGAAAAAATTAATTTAGAATCTACGGTAAAAGAACAGTATCATCTTTGTTATTTTCAACCAATTTATTTTTTTCAATAATTTATATAATATATAACAGTCTATAATTTTCATAATCGCGTACCCTAACTAATAGTTACTGTTAGGCTTTTTTGCTTTGACGTTTGAAATCACTGGGACTGCCTTTCCAAAAATGCAATAAATTATTTAGTCCGTCAATACAAGTGAAATACTTTTGGAAACATTCTAATCGGATGCTCCGTTCTCTCAAAAACGGAATTACATTTTCTGAATTTCTTTCCCGTATCTTCCAAACGGCTGGGCCTACCTTTGGTAGAAACTAATCTCCCCATCTCCCCATCAATAGGTATTGAATGTTCAGCGAATAATTCAAATCGGTTTATCTGTGCTGTCTGTGCTAAAATCTCAGAAATAACAGTGTATATTCAAATCTGTCACCATCCATCACCTATATAAATTCAAAAACCTTTCCAGAAGAAATGCATTTACATTATTTCGCATTCATATCTCCGCTGTATTTATTTATTATAAAATGTCTGTGGTGAACTTAAAACTTTTCTTGAATTTAAAATAGTGGCTTTGGTGCTTAACCTAAAAACTATAGTCTGTGTCTGTGCATTGCAGTTTCTATCCTGGCCCATGCAAATATTATTCTAAGTTCCCTAACACCCGTTCGGATATAAAATTTTATGGTTATTCACCTCAAAGATTGCAAAGTTTCGTACAATTCTCATATATATTCGGGATTGCGATTTGGAATTCTCAAACATGTTCCAGAATACCGAGTTAGGTAATGGAACAATTAGGGTAATTGAAATATGATATTGCTTTATAAAATTTTGATACAATTGTTGATGAATGGAGAAAATCTAACAAATTTTGTTGATTCTATATTTTATGGACAATAGATACTTGTAATTTATCATGGAAATCTCAGAGATCATACAGAAAAAAGCTTTAACCATGAATAATCACAATATTGTAAAAGAAATTTTATGTATCAGAGAAGATATTTTTTATGACACCGTAACTATGAATAAGTCAACCGATTAATATTTAATTAATATTTAAACTAGTGATGTATGGCATTGTGTCTTGCTGCAACTTCTTGTACCGTAATTAAATATTAAAGGAATCTCAAATGTTTTCAAATAGATTATTAAAAATATTGTAACTTTTATCATTCGTATTTTATAGGCAAAATATAAGAGCTTATAAATTAGGCTACGACGTTTATATATGTTTATATGAAAACCAAATAAAAAAAAACACATTTAGCTCCGTATCTCCAAAACAAGTTAGCACGTTTTCCCATCAGTAGGAATCGAATGCTTTTTGAATCATTCAAATCGGTTGATCAGTACTCCCAAAAACGTGGACAAAAAATTTTATCGACACATTCGCGCGCACACACATACGTATATCCATTTTTCCTAAGGTATGCTTAAATATAAATAAAAATTGAAATGTTCAAAAACCTTTGAAACGTGAACGAAGGGAAATTATTTAATATTTATAAAATTTTGCCGGTAATAAATAACAAGGTTTTTTACCAATTATATTCAAATCTAAGATATTCGCATTTTAAATCCTGAATTTTTTCATTTTTCTTTTTTCACGAATTTGTATTTAGTGTATAACATTCATTAAGCCATGCTTTTTGGCTGTGATGGTATTTTTGCCCAAAAAAATCATTGATAAAACAACACACAAAAATGCATTGAATTAATTTTTTTAAAAAACTTAAAATGTCTGTTGAACCTCTGTAACTTGTGAACTAATCGTATAATTTACATGAAATTTTGACCGATATCTTTTTAAAGTTGGTACTTACTATAAATCATATGGAATATTACATAGTAATGCCATCTATGTGTCATCATTTCTTATTGAAGTGATGTAGTATAGTGCTTGCTTAAGGACTAATATAAAAATAAATATATTGCTGAGGGGTGATTTTAAAAAAAATGTTTATTTTAAAGTAAGTAATTTGTTATATATTTAATTCCCAGATATGGATAAATACAAACTTTTTTAAAAACCATAAAATTGTACTTAAATTATAATGTATTCCATTCTTTTGGAGGTCAATTATCCAACAAAATAAGTAAAACGACTTTACGATTTGGCGTAGAAACTTTGTTCGTTCATAATAGCATCTGGAAATGTGTAGAGAGTAGTAGTGTTTTGGAACGATTCAAAAGTTTTGTCATAAATTTGCACGAAGGAGCCATTCAATGCATTCTAGACCATTTCTAGACGATCATACAGAACCTGAGACTGCAACTGCACTTTGCAAATCGGAATACTAACATTTGATGCAAGTCGAGACGACTTCGGAAAATGTAGTACCAACTAGTGGTATATGATATTATATGATTAACTAAATTACTGGAATTGGTTGCTACTTAAAGAAATATTAGAATGCATAAAATTAATCAAAATACATTGAAAATATTTAAAATTATAAGCAGCTCTAATAATTTTATTTTTAACTTCCTGTTGGATAAGTAAGATCAAAATGCACTTAATATAATTATAATTTTAGAGAAATGAGTAAGATACCTACTTGTATTAATAAAACTATTTTGAATGCATAGAAATTAACTTACAATAAAATCTTTATTGATTTTTATTTTAATAAACGGTTCGAGTTTCCAAGAAAATATTTGATAATAATATTCACGAAAAGAAGTATGAAAATAAAGCAATTTGCTAAATTACATCTTTTAAATGAGCAAAGAAATTTCTCAACAAAGAGAATAAAAATAATAAAAATGTAAATTGACTAATTAAGAATTGCAGCGCAAACAGAAAGTTTTATTCCTGTTATAACATTATGAATAATGCAATTGAAATACAAAACAATATTTCACTTCGAGAAAAATATTATAATTTGCTTAAATTAACAATTTAATTAAATGTATGATGAAACTAAAATGAATTAATTGTAGAACAATTGCAGAATTATACATAATAGTCAGTATTGAAGATGAAATAGACATTTGAATCCTTCTTGCATAAATATTATTGGATCTAATTCTTGAATAAACCTTAGTTTTCATATATGTATATTAAGGTGATTCTTATTATGGATGTTTCCAAATTTTCTTGCTTGCAGGAGCTCAAATGCTTCCAAATTGATTAAAAAAATTTTTCTGAAAGTTGTAGCTCTTAATATTAACTTTGAGATAGTCCGCACTGCAATCGAAGTTTCTATGAAAATAACATGGGTAAAATTTCATTTGTTTTATAACTTAGCGACAAGTGAATCAAAATTTGGAGAATAACATTGTATTTACTGATTTTGATCATAAATAGAAAAATTACAATGAAAATTCTACATATTTCATAACTTAAGAAGATGGACCAAAAAAGTTTGGTTGAAGTGCGGACTATGTTAGAGTTAATTTTAAGAACTTAAAACTTTAATATAATATTTTTTATTTATTTAGAAGCATTTGAGCCCCCGGGAAGAAGAAATTTGATCCATATTAAGAACCATTCTAATACACATAAAACTCTTAGAATGAGCATTGCTTCAATTTGGAGTTTATCAGTCAAAATTGTTGTCTGTGAAATCATCTGAGAAATAGTTATGTTTCTACCTGGTTTAAAATAATGACATTCATTAGACATTCAAATTTGCTAAAAATTGCACCAGATACTACAATTGTCTAATCAGATATGCAAAAAATAGCAATTCCATTGCAAAGAGTACACATTTAAAACTTAAATTACAAAATCTCACATTGCTTTCCTACTTCCAGCATTATCACGGATAATCAACCCGGTCGGTATATGTGTTTTTAAGTAGTTTTAAATTTTTTCTCAGAATGGAATTACATTCAGCAGTTCCGTGTAGTTTTCTAATAATGTCTCGAGTACAACTTTGCAGATTACAAATAAAATATACGTTTAGTGTTGTTTTCTGCACCAGGGGGATCATTTTCATTTCATGGATTTATTGACTTCATAAAGAAGACTTTTGAAAATAAAAGCTCATTTGCTCGTCGTTCATATGATTTAAAAAAAAAACACATTTAAGGATCTTGGTAGTGGTCCTTTTTACCCGCAGACCTTTAAGCCTTGCTCTACCCCATCATCTCATCTGGAATTAGGATTTGATTATATTTTTCTCATAGAACATCATATCAAAACGGATCTTCTAAACAACAATAAATATTTATACCATTGTATTGATAAAAAGTAAAACCACTCAAACAGAAATATTTACCCCTATTTGCATAAGATTAAAATTTCTTTCCCAATTCTTTGGTGTTTGTTCAAGACACCATAAATTATTAGTTGTTATTAAATATTTTTTCAGTATAAATTATAAAGCGTTACGACAAAAAGAAAAATAAAATTCTAGCTCGTCATGGTTCCGATGAATGTAAATTCAGTGCAACGTTCAATGTTGTTTGTTCAGGTTGTGCTCGCACACAGAGCGACCCAACCCTGTCAGGGCTGTCTGTTTATATAGTCGGAAATATGGGTGATCCGGCCCATTAAGAAAACATTTGATGAGTGATATTGATACATAGCCAAGAACAACATTATTGGTATAATTAGAGAGCTGTAAGGATATTGAGGTTGATCCATGAATCCAATGCATCCAAGATGCATCTTCTGCATTTAGCATTTGTATTTTATAAATTTTAATGCAAAACTAATGAATCAAGATATAAATATTATTAAAATGAATTTCTGGATCTTATTTTATGAACACTTACTAACCATGGTGCAATTGGATTGGTAGGGTAATTGACAGAGAGGAATTTTGTCTTAAGACAAGTTGGATAAATTTCTCGATAGCTGTAACTAATAAAAAAAATTAGGTTGCCCTAGCCTTCTCAAAAGTGCACTATTTTAGTGTCACTCTTGTGAAACTGAGATTTAATGCAACATACAATATTTTCTTAAATGACTTATCCCCATGTTGGTCACAAAATTTCATTATCAATGAAGTTTTAATTTTATCGAAAATCGCCACGTAACTGATTAATGTTTTGAACAATAGCAAACGATTATTAATTCAGCACTCTGCCTGTGACAATCATTTGTTGATATATAACAATTCCTTTTGTACGACGTTTATTCACATTGCGAGCAACAATGGGCTAATCAACACGAAATAATACGCCGATATAATTTATTACAATAATCATAAACGCATCGAACAATCGTAAATGAAGAGCTAGACAAAAACTTATTATATTTAGCATTAGTATGAAATCTGCATAAAATAAAATCAAACACTATGTTGGTAAATTACTGATGTCAGTCAATTTAGTATATATTAGTTATGCAAACATTTAAAATTAAAAAAAAAAACAAAAATAATTATATATATATATATATATATATATATATAAAATTATAAAACTATGTTATTGATCCTTTGTCAGAATATACCTCAGTAATTATTTTTAGCGCATTTGTCACGTCTGTTGTCTTTGGGCGTTCTTGCTTACACGCCCTGTGCGCCTCCAATTGTTAAGTATTTACCATTCCCACGTAAGTTGACGACGCTTTTCCCATTTAGGATCTATTGAAGCTTGCCCTTTAAATTCACGCTTTTCTCATTAAGGATCTAATGCAGCTGACCTTTTTAATTCACAATTGTATTCAATATAATATGTGCTTCTCAAACTTTTTGTAATACTTCCCCATTTATTATTTGATTGGTCTATATAGATTTGTAAAACATCGTTTTTTAAGAAGATGCTGCCACATTGCTTCACTTAAAAATGTTACCAAGTGAATAATTATTACTCTAAATTGTAATATTTTTAGTGAACACTATTTGAAGTAAAAGTTTAGTTGCATATCATATTTATGTGGTTTTTGAATATGTTGATTGTTAATATGTTTATTGGTATTATGCATCTAATAGTTGCTAAATGGTTAGATCGAAAAAATAGCTCAAAATGGCTTTTTCGTGATTTTCTCGTGGCTTACTGGTTAGAGTTGAGGACTTATCAGAGGTTCCAGGTGTCTTGATGTCCATCAAGCAGTAGTGACATCAGTTTTCACTTGAAAATATAGATAGTAATATGTTTCCAGGAAGAAATAGTCAATTTTATAAAAAAAACGTTGACGATTTTAGATAGACATTGGTATTATAACTTAAGGCAAGATGATGAACAAGAATTGAATTAAATTAAATTGGCTTTGGTGAAAGTTGTGACAAATTTTTCATTACAAACCAATAATCTTCATATATTTGACTAAAAACTGATCAGAATAATTTTGCTATCTATAAGAAATAACACGTCGTTTAAGGCGTCATATAACTTTACGAGGTAGTGATTGATGTTAAGAAAAGTATATTTACTGTTAAAAAATATAAATATATTTACAAAAATTGCTCACCAGTTATATTTTTGTTGAGCAATATGTCTTTTATACCCTGCATTATCGATAATTGCACTGATGTGAAAACAGAATATAATTTGTACGTGATGGCAACGACATATCGCAAATTCGATTAATGCATCAGCAGTCATTCGATTCTTCGAACAATAGAATTATCATATTGAATGCTCAAACATATATTGAAAATTTTAATTGTCGTTCGCCGATAATACTTTATTTTACGACATACCTGTATTCGCCATTATGGCGAATTATAATTTTAACTTTCCAGTTTATGGATATGTCATTTTGTTCGCATTCGCAAGCATTTGTATTGTTTTGTTATAATTGCCAAGTTATTTAGTGATGTGAATGTAATTTGATTTCAGTTTGTAGATGAATAACGAGATATTAATACATGAAATACCAAACAAGTCTTTTGTCTGAAGTACAATAGAATTTCTTTTATTTCTTTTTGTACGTCTTTAGGGACGTCTATTAAATATAATAAATATAAAATATATAAAAGTTAAATGGTATATATATATATATATATATATATATATATATATATATATAAGAGGATCGCTTAAGTTAGAACACTTATAACTCACGAACGGCTGAACCGATTTAAATGAAAATTGGCAGGAAGGTAGTTTAGATCCAGGAAAAACATATGTAATACTATTTATCCCGTTTTTGATTCTAATTCAAAATTAATTATTTATAAACTATCCATTTAGTTTATTCAATCTATGATTCTATCAATGATTTTATCCATGACATTTACTTTCAATTGTGAACTGTCATATGTGTGAATAATATATAAAGTGTATCAAAGTTCCAGTTTGATTGTACTAATAATATATAGACAAACTAATGGGGTTTGTTTCTATAATACCTTATTGTATAGCATTCAAACAACACATCCTTACACAAGAAGTACTAATTTTTTTGATACTCTAAAAATTGTTTTGAAAATACCTTACTTAGCAAAACAACGTTTGCTGGGTCAGCTAGTATATATATATATATATATATATTTTATATATAAAATTCTTCTGTACGGGTGTATGATTTGATACTTATAAACGGTTATTCGGATTTTGATAATTCCTTTTAGAATTTGTCAAAGGAAATTTTTTAGATTTAATGAAAGATAAAACTACAGTAATATTGTAGAAATTAATAGCAAAAATTACAAAAAAACACTTATCTTTGTTTGGCATTAAAAACATTTGAACTGTAATCTGCTAAAAATATCAATTCACTTGAAATTTGAATTTAGCTGAAATTATGAGCCTAGATAATATTAGAATATAATGTACAAGAAAAATGCAATGTCTACATTATTATTTCCAAAGAGCAGAAGAGATTTGTCAGGTATTAAACATTTATATATGGTATGCGTTGTACAGAGTAAACCATCAATTTAAATTGTTTTAACTATCCCTTTCACTCATGTACCCAAATACTTCTACATTCAGAATCAATATTCTAAAAACTTTCTAGGAATATTTTTTTTGGCTAAACAACTTTTGATATATATATATATATATATATATATATATATATATATAACAATTTCAATATTTTCACGAGATATTTCTTTTCCATGACCTTTATTCATTTGTTTTATATTTTTTGAAATTTAATTTAGCTGCGAACGCTAAAGGCACACATGCGGAATATTTTTTATTGTGACTTGTTTTATTTATTTACTTCGTTTTCTGTGCTCTTGTTTGCACGTTAAAAAGTTGGAAAATGCGAGGAATCAATATGGCACCTATAAAAACAAAATATTCCATCACTGGAAATATTGTTTGCTCACACCATAATGGCAAAAAATTATGTAGTATTCGAGATTAATTTCCAGATGCGTCAGATATTATATTACGAAAATACGATCATTTTAGAAATGTAATTTATGGAATTAATAAAAAAATCTTAGACCACAAATTAATCATAAGTAAAAGTGTGAATAGTTTTGCTTTAAATGTATTCAGTAAGTTGTAACAATAAATGTATTATTGAGCATTTTTATTGATTATATTTTATCTTTCATACCAAGAACTAAAGTTACTAGAAAGACTAATGTGCTTGCAAATAATAAAATAAGGTTAATATAAAATCGATCCCGTTCTGCCGCCTGATATTAATTTGTGATCGTGCCCGCCTGTAATTAGTTGTACGCGGCCGCAGAACAAAAACGAAATAAATAAAATAAACAAAGACAAACCGCCAAAGCTAATGAATTATACCAGTTCAAAAACATTTCATTTCAATTGTTTTGTGATGCATTCAGAAGAGATATATTTTTTTGAAATTGAAATAGCACTCTTATCCCAACTAACTGGTAAATTGTGGCGGGAATAGCTCACTCAGTAGCATTCCCGACTCACACGCTAGAGGAATTCGGTTCGAATCTTCAGCAATACCAGAATTAAAAATATTAAATATTAAAGTAGATTAAGAATTGTTAATTTGTAGAATACAAGAAAAAATTGTATTAGAAGTAGGAAGGAAAAAAGAAATTTAGTTTAGAAGATTAGAAGAACATAGTGAGAAACAAGAAGAAGAACAAAAATTGAATGGAATTGAAGAAAGAATATTGAATGGAAGATTAGGATATAAAAAGAGATAGTATATATAATGAATGTATAAGAAATATATATGTAAGAATTGTATAGAATGTGATGAAAATAATATAAATAATGTAGGTGGCTAAAAATGCTGTAAAGCGGAGGCCAACAAAATTAAAAAAAAACTGGTAAATTAATAAAACTATTGCTGATCAAGAAAAGTGGCACAACCGTAGCCAGTCTCGCCTATATACAGAAGAGACAAAATTTGAATTATCTAGTACTTCCAAGTTATTTTATATTTCGAACAGCAATAAGATCTTGGGAGTCCCTAAAACTATTGTAGGTAATAATTTTTGTCAACTATGTGGCCTTTTTACTGAATAGTTAAGCTCTTTTTTATTGGCCTCTGATAAACATTTAGCCACATACATAATATAAAATATGTAAGTCACATACATATAATATTATTCACTTATATCTTAACTTTACTTTTTTTGATAAACCTAATTATGTAAAGATGAAAAAATAAATTGTCTAATAATTAGGCTATTTTATTTTGATCTATTCTATCATTAGAATTTCTCTAATAGACATGATTTGTAATTTGATGTAACAATTCCAAACAAAGTTATTTTTAATTAAATCTATATATTTATATACATTTTGAAATTAACAATTCAATGACTTGACAACAGATAGTTTTTTTTTCGATGTTAACTTAAAAAATTTACTTACGTTTTAAACTTCAAACTTAAATCTTCTGTATCTCTAACATATAACAGAGTTAATTGAAATATTAAAATTCAAAATAAAGTTTAGCAAAAAAATCGAACTAGTTAATTTCCCATAGTTATAGATAGTAATTCCAAAAAATTAAAAATTAAATTTTTTGCATATTTTTATGTTTTCAGGAATTCTGAACACTTTGGCATACATTAAAAATAAAAAAGTATCTGCGTGTGTATGTATGTACGGATGTAGTACGTATGTGTGTGGTGGATACAGTTTTTCATCGACGCTTTTGAGTGTGCGGATCAACCGATTTGAATGATTCGAAAAACATTCTATTCCTATTGATGGGGAGACGAGCTGATTAGTTTTTGGTAGAGGCAGAGGTAGAGGCTTTTTGAAGATACTGTGCAAAAAGGAAAAAAAATGCCAAAAATAGCAATTCAGTTTTTGAGAGAACTGAATGATTGAAAGAGCATTTCACTTGTATTGATGGAATGATGAATTGATTACATTTTTAGGAAGGCAGGTTCAGCCATTTCAGAGATCCAATAAAAAATGTAAAAAATGCCATTTGGCGGTCAAAAATGATCATTGGACATATGCATATCGAATTATTAGGAATTTTATAGAGATTTTATTAATAAGTACAAATTTTGTTTACATTTCTATGGGTTCCGTACTACGAAACTGGATCACTTTGCAAAAACTTCAAAATTGGCAATTTTAAAGTTTAGTTAAATTACGAAATGGAAAATTCCAGCAATTTTCCTTAAGACACGATGTCATGCACTACTAGTTTCACTACCACTTTAATAGTTTAACAAAAAAAAGAACATATAACAGTATAAAACATAAATTAAAAATAACGACAAGATATTTCCTTCTTTTCTCAACCAACAAATGACACAATTTAAACAGCATGCCCTTATGAGAAACACGAATCCATTCTTAGGCCCCATCATTCGTCCTATACAATTTATAAGTTAAGGATGTTACAGGTGTAAGAGGATTATAGACCCTCGAAATGTCAATTTCTAGATCCCGATTAAATAATCCTTGACTTAAGTCTATGTTATAGTTTTTTATAAAACATTTGGTTCAATTGTTGTACGAAATAGATTTCCACTCGGTAAATAAATTACTTTTTTAAGTCCCCTTCAATGTTAGCACATTGGAATAAATGGGAAATTTTAGCATATTATAGATTTAACACGTTCGAGGGCAGAAGAAGTTTCAGCAAGGTATGAAAGTTGACAGTTTTTATATTTTTTGTGATATCCAAAATTTGATTAGACACCGTATATTATGAATGCTATAGCAACCACGTTAAGCTTTTCGACGTATTGTGCTTGCTAAAGCTAATTATAGTGACTTAATTAGGGAAAAGATAACAAAATAAGAAAATTCCTAGAGAATTGGTGAGTCTGGGTTAGTCATTACTTTGAAAGGTATAATAATTACAAAAACGTAAGGTTATAAAAAATTAAATTCAAAATAATTGACTTGAAATTTGAATGGTATAGCATCCATGACACTTTGCAAAAAAATCTAAAATGAAAATTTTTATATATTTTAGAGGTTTCTGAATATTTTGGCATACCTTAGAAAAAATGGATGTATGTGTGTGCATGTGTGTATGTGTGTGCGTGTGTGTGTGTGTGGATACAAATTTTCGTCGACGGTTTTGGAAACACCGATCAACCGATTTGAATAATTCAAAGAACATTCGATTCGTATTGATAAGGAGACGTGCTTAGTTTTTTTAAAGGCAGACTTAGCCGTTCCGAAGATACGGGGCAAAAAGTGCCAAAAAGAGTAACTCAGTTTTTAAGAGCAGGTCCAGCGATTATGGACTCTCAATATAAGTTGTTAATAAAATGTCATTTGGCAGTCAAAAATGTTCATTGGACATATGTACATCAAATTATCAGATATGTTATAGATATGTTTTAATAATCTGTACACATATTGTGAATTTTTTTTGGGTTCCGTACCAAGATTTTTAATTATGGTGCGGGAAGTTCCAGCAATTTGCCTTAAGGCACGATGCCATGCACCCTACTAGTTAAATTTTGAATAGAATTCATTTTAGACAATACTATTTTCAAGTATTTTGGATATTCTATTTTCCTTCTTATATTACAATTTTACTTGAAAACCAATATTTTTCAAAGCATTAAGTTTTTGACAACATAAGTAAAATCTCGAATATTAATACAGATATCAATCTTGACACAAAATAAATAAAACCCAAGTAAGTCAAAATTTATAGCACAACATAGCGGAATTAGTGAGTTATAAATATAGTTTACTCCTTCGAATTTATCATTTGCCTAATCCCGCACAAAGGCGACAAGAATACGTTCCTCTTTTAAAAAAAAGCCCAAAGCCGTCGCATCATTTTTTATACTTGAAATATACACTTTTATATTGCTTTGTGTAGGTAAGTTTTTTCTGATAAATCTTTTTACATCAAAAGCTACGGACGACATCGGCATCGTTTACATTCTTACATTTTGGAAATAGTCTGAGAGCTATAGAAAAACTTGAACTTTGAGAAGATCTTTAAGAAAAACTTTGCGAAGATCCCAAGAAATTCTGTTAAATATTATTAAGTCATTGAATTTAACATTCTGAAAAATCATTTAAATTTTATATCCATAATGATATTTTGAAAAAAAAACTGAAGTCTATATGCTTAGAAAGCGTCCATTAATCACGTGATCGATTTTTTGAGGATTTTTAGGCCCTCCTCTCCTACCAAGCATCACGTGCATATTTAGTTACGAGAAAAAAAAGTAAAATATATGAATTTTTGAAGTAAAACTTCTTTAGGCGCGACTAGGGTGTAAATCCGTACAAACGCAACGAAGTGCGTTACGGTAGATAAGAAAGATAAGAATCGAGTGCCATTGATTCGTCATTCGCTCTCGATGATATCATTTTTATACGGATCAATTGTGATTAGTCGTCGCGTATTTGAATATATTTCTGTCGTTGTATGCGTACCGGCACCAACGTTGTATGCTTACCGATATCAACAAGGAAATCGGCATAGACAAATAAACATTTTAAAGTAACATCGTAGTACAAATCTTGATTTAATGAAAAATGCCTGAATCAGAAGAATATTTTACCCTGTCTCCCGTAAATAATTATAATGAAAATAATAAAGTCGTAGTTTCTATAAATCTTTGAAGTTATTGACTATCCTTCAGAATAAAATTCTAATACAGAGGATTTTAATATAAGCCAGAGCAAAGCTTGGTCAAGTATACTAGTATTCATATATTATATCAAATATAATGTTTATTTTAATTGTTGATTAATCAAATAAAACTAAACTTTTTCAAAGTGGCTTTACAAACTTCTCGAAGCGTGTAATAATTGACATAATCAATCAAAATTGAAATTTAGATATTTAGATAAAATTTTGAACTGTTAATTTCGAAAATAAATTTATTATTCTCAATCAAACCTAAACATTGAAATTTTCAATACAACTTTTTCAAACACATTTTAATTATCTGTAATTATATTAATTATATTGCACAGACACGTGCTTGTATGTCCTAAAACTGTAGCTTATTATTCCACAATTTAATTAATTGACAATGTTTGACTCATCACATCACAAAAGCAACTTTTTACGCTTTTTTTTTAAAAACTCTGTTTTATTCAGCAATAAGAAATACATAAGAATTGCTATAAGCTAAATTGACAATATTTGAGAGCGATGTCTAAGAAGAACTCCAGTGAGATCTTCTTAGTTTAACAATTGATCAGATAATGTGATAATGTGATATAAGCTAATCTAAGACTGAATCTAAAGATACAAATTTTGACTTTAATATTTTTCCAAACATTGATGAATCTTCAGAATGAACTACTTACCGCAGGGACGTAAGATTTTAGTATGTCATAGAAGACCATGATATCTATCAACATAAAAATTTTCATCAATTTTTTTTAACAGTTAATTATGAAAAAAATACGAATCTGATTTTCTTTTGAAAATGTAAACTACTCCTTCGAGATGTTAATAATGATTTAAAAAAACAACAAATTTTCGAGCAAATATTTAAACTATAATTTATAGAATAAAGGGTAAATACTTGCTTACGATCGATGCTAAGAGTAAACATTAAGTATGCTTTTTTCACGAACTTTATAGAAAAAATCTGAAATTGTATGAGATAAAAACTAACAAAATTATTTGAATAAGTATCTAAATCTGTCATCAATAAAAGCCAAAAGGTGAGTGTCTGGCAATAATACGATAAGTAATTCCTTGGTAATGCAGCGCCGTCAATATAAAGCCACGGAATTAATCCTGCAATATTACCAAGTTGCGTTGTTTGGCTTGATTTTTTTGGGCGCAGCTTCCAAATGGAATAATAAGCCGATTATAGTGCAGTTATACGAATTCAGAGGACAACGAGTAGCTTTAGGAAATATTGCTACTAGCTTCACTGTAAATATGAATTATGATAGATGTACAATACTCAATAATACTGGATGCTGGATAGATGGTGCCTAGTTTTCTAAAAAATGACACAAAACGCAAAATAGTTGTTTTCATTATCTAATCAATTTCACGATGAATGTAATTAAAATACAATTCGTAAACTGAAGATTGTCTTTGATTTTAAGGTGAGAACCTTATAAAAAGTGGATGTATGTGTGTATGTGTGCGTGTGTGTGTATGTATTTGCGGATACCATATTTCCGTCGACGACTTCGAGAATACGGTTAAATATAATAAAATGCAAATATAAAAACAATTTTGAGCAACTTTTATATAATAATATGTATCACAAAAATTTGACATTAAAACCATTTAGGTTGAAAAAAATTGGGGGAAAATGCATAAATTAATGTTTTTGTACCATCCTTATTTAATTAATGTTTCAATGTAATAATTGACATTATTAATAATTTATCGTTAAGATTTTCTAATTTTAGTTGTAATTTATGGATGTTCGGCAATTTGCTAATAAATACCACATAAAATTATCAAAACCATTGCATTTTATTCATACGCGTTAATATTTATAAGTGGATATCAGTGATTTGTAATATAAATTAGAATCTTGTTAAAAGAATAATTTCTTCAATATATACAAGTTAGTTCATAATTTTTAATTTTAATGAAACGGTTTAAATAATACAAATGATTTTACTTGTAGTTTACAAATCAAGAAAAGAAAATAAAGAATATATTAGTGGGCTCCATTTTTAGAAAATTTGCTAATAAACCATCGGGGAATGCGGTGCGAAAAAGGTTGGAAATCACTGCATTTAGCAGAAAAATTATTATAATATAGAATAAACAACTACTTCGTAAATAAATAAACTACTACTATCGTAACTTAAACTTATCGTAAGTTCATAATACAATTTGCTGTAAAATAAGTGTAATATTCGATTATAAAGAAATTGCGTAAGTCGTCGGATAAATTCTTCAGCCAAAAAACCTAAATTATGTAAAACAGGATATGTTGCTTAAAATGTTAAAAAAGTGTATTTATTAAGGGCATTTAGTTTTTATAGTTTAAAAAACTATAAAATTTAAAAAAACTATAATTTGCTCGAGCAAAGTACTTGGTCGGTAGTATAACTAGTTTTTAATATTTGCATCAACTTTTAAGAGTTATTTAGTTTAAATTGTTTGGATATTTCTTTTTTACTATATTACTAAATTTTGACTAGTTCTTAATTTTAATTTATATTATATGCAAATTCTTATCTCATCATAGTACAGCATTAGCTATATCCAAATAAAAAAAATTTACAGAAAATATATTGAATTCCTACCGCTGCCTATTTTGTTTCAAGGTTGTTTTTTTAGTTTGATTTAAATTGGGTGTTTTATTAAATTTAAATAGAAATATATTTTTAACTTGCTATTATAAAATTCTCGCTATATAACAATAGCCTAAATAGAAGTAAATTTTTTAGCAGTGATAAGAACAATATGATCTATGAGAGGTGTTAGCCACGTATATGTAATAGTGTTGGCGTACATATGTTGCAGCAATGCCTGCGAAAAAATATTCTTACTTGAGATTATGACACTTTATTTTTGGTATGCATATATTTATTGTAAATCTACATTATTTTTTAATACCATATGTTGGTCTTTATGTCATTAAAGAATTTATCTCCATTGATCTATTTCCTTTTTTTAAATTTTATTTTAGTTCGTATGGCCATTTTTTCGAGTTGAAAATTCCTCACTCAATTTGTTAAAATATTTGTTTAGGTGGACAGGAAAATATTTGAGATCTATAACCTTAAGTGGAAATTTGGTATCATACTTCTTGATATCAAACTGACTAACATACGAATTGAACTTCACACGCACGGCAAAACTTTATCAAAATCACACTCCAAAATTCCACGTTACAAGATTGCATTTAATTACACCAGTGTGCGAAGTAAATATATCCACATAAATTAAATTAATCGCTCACATATTGCACTTAACAAAAATAACAAATTGATTAAATGATTAAAATGATACCCGCATATATCAATCGCTTCCATTACGGTAGCGCTTTTGCCGCCGATTTCGATCTGATCTCATGCCACCGGTCGAAATCAACAAATGCATCCGTGAAAAAACACAATTAATACTTATCCAACATTTTGACATCTACATTTGAACATTCCCTTGACGGCATCAAGCAATCCGTTAACTTTTAACAACAATTAGTCACACATCAGACACCTGACAAGTCACCGTCACTAATCTTTTTGGTTTACCGATTTTGCAGGAGAAATTATTCTCATACGAATATCTTGTTGATATCTTTTTCTCGGGATCTTTTGGACATCAATGACCACACGCGATTTGTAAGTGAAATTTTTGGTGCAAAGTCTTTGTAAGAATATTTAATAAGTTAAATAAGTTTGCTTATTAACTGCCCGTAGGGTAAGTTATTGTAATGGGCCGAAAATCGGAATTGAAAATTTTTACATTTCTCGACGTTTTGAAGGTTTCTGAACATTTTGGCATACCTCAGAAAAAATGGATGTGTGCGTGTGTGTGTGTGTGTATGTATGTGTGTGTGTGTGTGTATGTATGTATGGATACAAATTTCCAGTCACGTTTCCGGGCGAAAGGATCAACCGATTTGAATGGTTTAAAAAGCATTCCATTTCTATCGATAGGGAAAAGAGGTGATTAGTTTTTGGCAAAGGCAGGTCCAGCCGTTTCGAGAATACGGAGCAAAGAGTGCAGAAAATAGAAATCGACTTTTTGAGAGAACGGAGTATCCGATTTGAATGATCTAAAAAACATTCAATTAGTAATGATTGGGAGCAGTGTTTATTAATTTTTGGCAAAGGCAGGCCCAGCCATTTCGAAGATACGGAGCTAAATATGTAAAAAATGGCAGTTTTTGAGAGAACTAAGCGTCTCGTACACATTTATATAATGATTAATTATAAATTATATATTTATAATAGCAATAAAAATATGTATAATATTTAAAAACAAAAGTGTAATTAAAGTCATACTTCAAATATGACATGATAGGTTTGTCATTGTAATTAGCATTTAGGACATCTCTAGAATTATGAAGTAATTGCTGATTACTAAATTCTACAATATGGATTATGTTGAACAACGCCTAAAAAAATATTGTTTTCGCAACTTCACTCATCATATAATAATTGTGTTTGAAGAACTTCATGTAATTAAAATTAACATGCATTCATTGACTCGACTGATTGTATTTTTTTTTTACTTTTTCGCTGGCGATACAATAGTATTCTTTGAGCAGCTGTAATATCTGTCTTGCATATAAAAATATTTTTTATTTTAATAACTTCAAAAATTTATATAAACTACGAATAATATTGAAATGAATTTAATAAACTTACGTTTCGTACGCGGCACAAATGTTTCATTTGTTTTATTATTTTTATTATAATTATTTACGAGGGACAGGGTAAAATATTCTTCTGATTCCCGATATAAAGCTCATCGGTGACGCATACAACATACTCCGTAGTTATATTTTTATAACGTAGGTTTTATTTAAAAATAATATTTATTTCACTTTAATACAATTACTTCATTATATTTTAATACTTTATTATATTCAAATTATACAATTAATAATATTGTATTTTATTATATGATAATATATGTGATGACTGTTTGAATGTTAATTAAAGAATCCCAAATGAAAATCAGAGCGCGTCCTATATATAGGGTTACATATTTAGTCTAGTACGCTTTGATTATAAAACATATTGATTGAATGGTAAATATATATCTTATTGTTGTATATAATTGGAAGTTATGATTATAAAATATGCTTATGCTATATGATTGAATAAGTAAATGTATATATTATTAATATATATAACTCCTACGGCCTTAGATGAGAACTCGAGGGGTGAAGGTTGTCGGCTGGGTGTGTACTTCCTGAGGTGGTTCTTCTTCGTGTGTGATTTCTAATTTTTTCTTTTTACATTTTTGAATTATAATTTTCACTAAAATGTAAATAATAATGATTATAATTAATATTATAGTTATTGAAATATGAGGGATATTGTTGTGATTGGTGATTGCATTCTTCATATAAACATTTTTTATTTGGTCTTGTTCTTTTATTCTTGAGAGTTCATCTACTTGAATGCTCTTAATACGTAATGGCTCGGGTGTTGTTTCATTGTAATTTAAATTGAATCTTGGAATCAAAATTGGTTTTCCTTGTATTGATGATTTTATATTTTGATAATTTCTTCCGTTGATAACAAATTTACAATTATGTGGTAAATTTAAAATATAATTTCCTTTGATAAATTTTGTTTCTTGTTGTTCCTTGCAATCAAATTCTATTTTTGAATTGTTGATTAGTAATAAAATATAATGTGCATCATTGATTTTCTCGATGATGTTATGTGTTAGAGTTACTAAGGTTTGTTTACATTCTTGTAAGCGTTTTTCTTCCCAATTTATTAATTTAATTGTGCATTCGTCGTTGTTTTCGAGAATGTGCTTTGTTTTGCAAAAGTATAGATTTGAGACAAGTTGACACTCTTCTTCTTCTTGAAATTGATAGTTTTTTGTTCCCAGTGTGAGGAAGGATTTTGGGGGTCTTTTCATATCTTGTTTATGAAATGTTAAATGCTTATCTGTCAGTAAAGTTTTATTTAAATCGTCTTGAACGTGCACTGTTCTAAACCGTGATGCGAGTTTGTCGCGTGGATTGAGTTTTAAATAAGCATTACTGTTTTGTTTATACGGTAGTGGATCATGTCGCGTTTCATTATGTTTAGATATCGTGTCCTGTTTATTCTTATAGTTATTATCAAATATTTTTTCATACATTAACTGTGTTCTTTTCTTATGATCATTTAAATAATTTGTTAAAATTTCAGATTCTAAATCTATTTCAAAAGGTGATCTAGTTGATAGATGACCAGAAATTATGTCAAAAGGTTTTATTTTTGTTACAGAATGAATTGAATTATTATAACCATAAATTGCATAAATCATTAAATCTAAAATACTTGAATTTTTGCTTTCTTGATTTAGTATTCTTATATGTTCTAAGATTGTTGAATGAAATCTTTCTATAGAACCATTCGAATTTGGATGCATTGGTGTAATATAGTGAATGTTGATTTTATGTGTTTTTAAATATTCTTGTAAGGAAGAAGATTTTAATTCTGGACCATTATCCATAATTAATGTATCTGGTACGCCATGATGTGAAAAGAAAATCATTAATACTCTTACGATGTTTTGCGTAACATTTGTGACTATTGGATATGCTTGGGCATATTTTGAAAAAGTATCAATTATCGTAACGAATTTCTGTTTGTGGATTGTTAAAATATCCATATGCAATATTTGGAAAGGTTTTGATGCGGTTGGAGAAATCGCAAATTTTTGTTTAGGTGGATTTCTATCGTATTTTTGTGTAGCACAAATTGAACAATTATTAATATAAGTCGTTACATCAACATGTATTGTTGGCCAATAGAATTTTTCTTTAATTCGCATTTCATTTTCGTTAATGCCACGGTGATTAGTTGAATCTTCGTGAAAAGTTTTTACGATCGATTTTTGTTTATTTGTGTCAAATACGTCTTCTCTAATTTTGTTGCACATCACTAATTTAAAAGATGAATGTGTAAAATTTGAAATTAAAATGTTTGTAATATCGGTAATATATTCATTATTATCAATATACATTGCAAAAGATTTATTACTCGTAGTAAATTCTTTAAATATGTTTATTATATCATTTTTTATATTTTCATTATTAACTTCGATTATAGTTCTATTTTTGTCAAATATTTTTTGTAGTTTCGGTTTCATTGGATTCGTATTTACGATTTTAATTATTATTTGATTGATATAATAATTAATAGGCTTTGGTGAAATAGGAATATTTAAAATTGGATTTTCGTGAGATGTATGAATAGTAACGTTATCATTTTCATTGACTTCGCTATCTATCTGATCTCCTAAAACTTCATCTATTATCGAATCTATTTCATCGACATTCGGTAATTCGTTTTCTGCTTGTGCTATTATCGATTGTAAATCTGTATCAAAATCTATAATTTCGTTATAATTTAATTCTTCAAAGTTGTTATCTGTTTTAATACGTGATAAAGCATCGGCATTTGTATTTAATTTACCTTTTTTGTAAAAAATTTCATAATCATATTCTTCAAGTTGTAATCGCCATCTAACTAGTCTTGCGTTCGCATTTCTTAGAGAAAATAGCCATGATAATGGTTTGTGATCAGTAATTATTTTAAATTTTGTTCCGTAAAGATATGGTCTGAAATATTTAACGGCCCATACTATTGCTAATAATTCTCGTTCTACTGTACTATAATTAATTTCTGATTCGTTTAATGTTCGCGATGCATAAGCTATTGGTTTGTCTTTTCCTATATCTCCTTGAGATAAAATTGCTCCTATCGCATATTGACTTGCATCTGTTGTTAATAGAAAAGGTTTCGTAAAATCTGGGTATTGTAAAATTGGTTCATTTATTAATAAATTTTTACAAGTTTCAAAACATTGAACATATTCAGGATCTAAAGTTATTTTCGCGTCTTTCTTTAAACATTTTGTTAAGGGTTTAGTTAATTTGGAAAAGTTTTCTATAAATCTTCTATAATAACCTAATAAACCTAAAAATCCTTTAATTTGCTTTACGGTTTTTGGAATCGGATATTCTAAAATTGATTTTATTTTATTTGGGTTAGGTTTTATACCTTCTGGAGTAATTATGTGTCCTAAGAATTCTGTTTCTCGCTTTAAAAATTCAGATTTATCTGGTTGAATTTTGAAATTGGATTCTCTTAGTCTTTCAAATATTCTTGTTAAACTGTCTATGTGTTCTTGTAAAGATACGGAATAAATTATAATATCATCTAAATAAACTAAGCAGAATTTTCCTATATAACCTCTTAATATATTGTTCATAACTCGTTGAAAAGTTGCTGGGGCATTTTTTAATCCAAAGGGCATTCGAAGATATTCAAAATGTCCTTCATCCGTGCTAAAAGCTGTCTTTTGTATATCATTTTCATCCATTTCGATTTGATGAAAACCTGAGGCTAAATCTATTGTGGAAAAATAATTACAACGGCCTAATTTATCTAAAACGTCGGAAATGTTTGGAAGAGGGTACTTATCATCAATAGTTTTGTCGTTAATTTTTCGATAATCTACAACTATTCTCCATTTCTTTTTACCTGATGCATCTAATTTTTTAGGAACTACCCAAATTGGTGAGGACCACGGTGAATTACTGTGTTGGATTATTTGCTGTTCTAACATGTCATTTATTTGTCTTTTAACTTCTTCGCGATGTACGTGAGGGTATCGATAAGATTTTGTGTAAATAGGAATTTCATCTGTTGTGCGAATTTTATGTTTTACTTGATTTGTGAAAGTTAATTTATCATTCGGGAAAAACGAAATATATCTTTGAATTTTTTGCATAATTTGAAAATTTCTACTCTTTCTTCATTGTTCATATGATTTGTTCGGATTAAATTTTCTATATCGGATGAATTTATTTTATTGTCAATTACTTTGGTACAAAAGTTATGAAATTCGATTTGATTAGTTAATTCTGCGTTAATTGGTTTTGTTAAGGTTAAATTTATTTCATTATCGTTTAAATTATGTATCTCGACGATAGCTTCAAAATTTTGTGATAATGTAACTGTCTCTGGGATAAAACAATTAGGAAAATATTGATGTTTTACTAAAATTTCTCCTTCTTTGATATTTACGGGAATTTTATATTTCTTTATACATTTGCTAGGAATTTCAAAAATTATTTTTTCTGGACATTTCAAATGATGTAATTTTAAATTTACGTTCGGCAATATAAGTAACTCGTTATTTAGATCTATCAATGCTTTTAATTTCTTTAGATTGTCTATTCCTAATAAACCATTAAATGTTTCGTGAAAATTGAATAAATGAAAGGAAAGGTGTTCGTTAGTGTTGAACTCTTTAAAAGCAGGAATTTTACAAGCAAAATTTTCTTTGTATGACGCAAGTGCCGTTCTTATTGTACATGGATCTTCGTAAATAAAGTTATCAAAATATTGTACTGCTATCCTTGGACAAATAAAAGATTTTGTTGATCCGGTGTCTATTAAAATTTTCATTTTTGGATTTTCAATACTTATGTAAGGTAATTCATTTTGAAAAACATGAAATTCAATTATGTTTTCGTTGTTGATTGGTCGGTATAGCGAAAATTTTCATCTTGTTGGTTTTCTACCGAAGGTTGTTCGTCATTTGTGTTTTCTATATTGAAAAATCGATTTTGTCTGTTAGGGGTCTGTCTGCTGTTAATGGTTGAAACACCACTCATTGGTTGCCAGTCAGTACGTTGCATTGGTCTTGAGAATTGCTGATTAACGTAATTGTCTCTATAATTTGGATTTTGTTGTTGTAAATTTCGATTAAAATTTTGTTGATTAAACTGAGTCGGATGACTTCCATAAGATTGATAATTATTATATTGTTGCCTGTTTTGATTAAAATTATGCTTAGGAAAATTTCGGTTTTGATTTTGATTTGAAAAATTTTGATTTTGTTGGTAAGATGAATTACGATTTTTGTTGTGTCGTTCAAACTGTCTCCTATTATTTTGTATTGGGTTTTGGAAGTTAAAATTATTACTTCTGATATGATTTATGTTATCGTCTTTTGAAATTACTCGCAGAGCTTCATTTAAGGAACAAATATCGCGGCTTCTCAATGCTGAACTGTACGGTTGTTTTACATGAGCTGTGAAAACTGTTAAAGCACTTTTATGAATTCTATCGCAACGGTCGTTTAAAATATCAGCGTTATGAAGTCCAATATGAAGACATGTATAATTATTATAAATGCTTATTAATTCTTCAAATCTTTCATAGAATTCGTACACGGTTTCATTCGGTCCTTGGCGCATATTATGTAAGTCAAAATAAATAGATGTATCATCTCGTTGGTCAGAAAATTTAGTAATTAAAACTGTTATCACGTCGTCTATTTCTCTTGCATTTGCGGTTTCTACTGCTAGTTTTGCTCTATCATGTAATTTTGTTAAAATCGCGCTTCGTATTATTTCATTCTGAATACACGATGTATTCGCCCTGTCATAATATCTATTTTTGATCTCTCTTATTCTTAATATAAAAGAATTTAATTCTGAAGGGTTACCTCCGTAATGTGGGATGTATCAATCAGAACATGATCGAATTTTGGTATGTTTTGTAAAGACATTCTGTTAAATTTCTTATTAAACCTTCTAATTCTGAATCACTACCATTTTCCATAAACTAACTCTCATACGCGGAATTATAATTTATTGAAATGGTTCGTAACTTCTTTTAACAAAAATCTTTAAAAATCTGTTTTGAAAATAAATTGTATTACTTATCTTTAGGATTCGGTTCTAAGGATAGGTAAGGGGATCTATCAATTTATTTTCTTCTTAATTCTAATTAAATTGTCTCACTCACCTCTTGTGGTGGCTTTTGCTTTTTCTCGTCAATAACGATTCTTTTGTGATTCACTTGATTCACACTTGTTGCACAATTTATTTTAGTTTATAACTCTAAATGATTAAAATCAATGGTTTCCTCGATGGATGCCTGAGTTATATCCTACCGACTGCGCCAGTTATATTTTTATAACGTAGGTTTTATTTAAAAATAATATTTATTTCACTTTAATACAATTACTTCATTATATTTTAATACTTTATTATATTCAAATTATACAATTAATAATATTGTATTTTATTATATGATAATATATGTGATTACTGTTTGAATGTTAATTAAAGAATCCCAAATGAAAATCAGAGCGCGTCCTATATATAGGGTTACATATTTAGTCTAGTACGCTTTGATTATAAAACATATTGATTGAATGGTAAATATATATCTTATTGTTGTATATAATTGGAAGTTATGATTATAAAATATGCTTATGCTATATGATTGAATAAGTAAATGTATATATTATTAATATATATAACTCCGTAGCACATACAACGAAAGATCTCTATTCACTTGACACGACGACTATTCACAATTGACCCGTATAGAAATGATTTCATCAAGAGCGAATGACGAACAGTTCGCGCGTAACGCAACTTTGGTTGAATTTTCACAGATTTACTACGTAGTCGTGCCTAAAGAAGTTTTGGTTCAAAAATATGTTTCTGACATTTGAGAAAAACATTGAATCACTATTGCATTTAAAGTTCTCAATAAGTTAGAAAAGAGTATATTTTGATCCCTTTGATGATATATTAAAAACCAGCAATTTTCTATAGGATTAGGTCTTAATCAACTTCTATATATAAATAAAAACATAACCCATTCGGTAAAGCATTAATAATTTTTGGAAACTTACATATAAAATTAGTTCCTTAGGAATTAATCAAATCAATAACCAGGTATGTTTATGTGAATAATAATAATAAAGTTCATTTTTGAACAAACTTTCTGAATATCATAACGAATTTAAACAATCATTTCAAAAGCTACAAGAAGTGCAATAAAAAAATGCTCAAATGTCAGAAGTGTCGATACAGGAATTGTACATTCTGATATAAGAAAATATTTTATGCCAGATATTTTATCAGTAGGTATTTTATACAATGGATAATCTTTTTAATGTCTTATCATATAATAACGTTTTTAAAGTAGAGCTACTTGACCTCTATTTGAAAAAAAAAGAAATGGTATGGCCGCCATTGCTTTGAAATAAGTATTACTTATTTTATTTTATTATATTATTATAAAAAATAAAACTAAATCTCGTCCAACATTTAGTTGATTTCGGTATTCTTTTGCTTGTCAATTCCTAACCAGTTTTAAATCTCTCATCCCAGTAGAGCTACTTGTAATCTTCTCTTCAAGTTCCATTACCAATTTGACTCGTGTACATAACATTAACATATCACACATGGATGATTTGATTTATTGATCCTGATCACTTTAAAATTGATCGGATGTAGAACATTCATAGAAGACTGTTAAGTTATTTGTCAAACTCTTTTTACATGTTTTTTTGGGATTGGACTGATGTCCTGTCAGAACTGTCATCTGAGGTTTTGTGACTGAGGTATTAGGACGTCAAATTGGGCTTTTGATGAGGCCGAATCGATGACTACTAAAATCATTTACTTTTACGAAGCCAATCAAAATTTATTTAATTACTAAATACTGCTAAATATACAATATATATGCCACTTATCGAAAAACACTTTCGATTTTGATCTTAAAAAAATTACATTCGATTATCGTCATATTTTTAGCAGAAAATAAATACATATAAATAATTATTACGATTTATTTATATCCACATACATGTGACAGCAATTTATTACAAGCTTTTTCCACTTATAAGCTTAGTCTTACCAGCGTAAAAATATAAATAATATAGCCATAAATATTAAAATATTTAAAGGATTACGGATTGGAGACACGTGAACCGTTGCGTTCTTCATATTAATTTCGGGCTTAAAGTATTATACGAAACGAGATGTTTATCAGTTTGCTTCGTGAAAAAGAAAGAAAATAGTTTTTAATAAATATGAATGGTTTTAAATGAATTTTTACTTTGAGTATCTGTTTTACTTCATCCGTCCATGAAAATATTGGACAGGCTCTAAGTAGAAGAGGTTGATATTGGAGAGGAATAGATGCTATTTACTAATATAACTATTATGAAATCCTTCGATATTTATCAACTTTAATTTACCAATAGAGTGATATATATATATATATATATATATATATATATTATATATATATATATATAAATATATATATTACTTAAAATATTTGTAACAGTTTTAGACATTTTTAGCATAAATTTGTTTTAAGCTATAATAAATAATAAAAACTGACTTAAAGTTCTGAAAGTATTGAGAAATAAAATATATGAAATATATTTATCTCTATTAAAGATTATCTCTAAAGGCTTGCTTAAACAAGTTTTTTTCTAAATATTATTTATTTGCTAGTATGTTCATTGAATATATATTTGAACAGCACACTTAACTCCAAAAAGTACTATAAGAAATTAATTGTTTTTAAAAAATTAACACTATCACTAAAAGTCAAAATATTAGCAAATTCACTTGAAAAAAATGTACATTAGAAATTTTTATGACATTTACATACTTGTATTCATAGAAATAAATTTGTCATATTATATTTAAATAAAAAAATGAAATTAATATTTACTAAATTAGTATTTTTACAAAAATGATCAATTGTAATCAATTTAAGGCAAAATATCAAGTGATTAACTATGTTAGGTTTATAATTAGATACAATGCATTTTAAAAATACTCTTCTTTTTTAAAAAGAAAAATTAAATTTTTATTCTAACAAATAATCTCATACAAAAACTTGAATAAATCAAAATCAAGGTACCGTTCGTTTAACAAGTCTACTTTTTCAAAAATGCTTGGAAATTTTCCGTAATGAGTAGCTACTAATGCTAGTCATTCATATCTTTAAATCACACGAAATAGGTCATGAACATAAATTCTCCACTTTTATTCATTAAGAATGAAATATATTTTGCTATAAATTATCCTTCATTTATAGTTTTAGCTACTTAAAACCATGTTTTATGCTGGAATATGCATAATACCAGGAATAACAGTAACATTAATGGAAATGGTAATAGTTTTGCTATAGTTGGTCATGATGATTATTTTGAAGTAGTTTTGACATTGAGAACTATTACATGAATTATTATAACATAAGAATTTGGCTCTAATTTAATCAGTTAGTTTAAGTTCAGGAATTAAGCCTGGCATATTAAAAATACTCTTAATATGGATAATATGGTGGCTCTTAATATGGAGATTTTTGAATTTTTCTGCTCCCAGAGGCCAAAATGCTTCCGAATTGATAAAAAATATATTCTCTGAGAGTTTTAGCCCCTAATATTAACTATAAGATAGTCCGCACTCCAACTAAAGTATCTTGGTTCTTCTTCTTAACTAAATACTTATTTTATAAAATATATCAAATTTATGTTGAAACTTATTTATTTTTAATCAAAATAAGCATATATAATGTTATTTTGATAACTTTAATTCACTTGTAAGTTATAAAATTCTAAAAAAATGAAGGATACCTAAAATAAAGGATAAATGTTATGTCTATAAGAAATTTTAGTTGGAGTGTGGTCTATCTTAAAGTTAATATTAAGATCAGAAAAACATTTTATCCTGTTCCTTAAAAATATTGATTAATAAGATTAATGATTAGTAAGTTTATTGATTAAAAATTATTTCTATATTATTCGTAGTTTCTATAAATCTTTGAAGTTATTAAAATGAAAAATATTTTTTAGGCAAGACAGATATTACAGCTGTTCAAAGAATGAGATTATATCACCAGCGAAAAAGTAAAAAAAATACAAACAGTCAATAAATGTATGTTATTTTAATTACATGAAGTTCTTCAAACACAATTACATGATAGGTAAAGTTGCGAAAACAATATTTATTTAGGCATTTTTCAACTTAATCCACTGTGTGATTGAATATTATAGAATTTATTTATCATCAATTACTTCATTTCTCTAATGAAAGTTTATTTCTAAATGCTAATTACAATGACAAACCGATCATCTCATATTTGAAGTATGACTTGAATTACATTATTGTTTTTAAATATTATACATATTTTTAATGCTATTATAAATGTATAATTTATATCTTATCATTATATAAATATGTATAATGGTTGACCACGAGTGTCACCATATTACTAATAAACATTATTCAAAATTGTTATATGATGCATTTATTTTTACTTAAGTACCAACTTGTACAATAGCAAATAAGTTTTACTTCAATCGCGTGTAAACCTTACGCGCACTCTTTTTTTTAGGTGCATTCGAGCCCCTGAGAGCAAAAACAAAAATCGAAAAAATATCCATATTAAAGACCATGTTTCTGCAATCCTGTTTTGCTTTATTAAAACGCAGTAATCTTTTTTGTCCACGTTCCTGCAGTCCCATTTTGATTCTTTAACGTGCTTTAATTTTCACAAGTGTAATACATAATTATATTAAATAAAATTAGAACTTTGAAAAAAGCGCCGAAAAAGAGTCGACAGTTTTTCCGGTGTATCCATTACTTCGTTACCTTGAAACTTTTGATCAAAGTTCGGAAATTAACCTTGTGACTGAATCTCATTCAACATAAATTGTTCGCTATCACCTCTACGACATAATGGAGCGTTTTTCGAAAACGAAACCTCTTCAAAGTTGGGACAAGCCAAGTAATTAATGCTTTTTGTTGTTCCTGGCGCAGTCATATGCTGGAGAATATTAAGTGTCAGCGACGGTAAAATATTAACGCTGACTCGGCTGGCGTACTTTAATATTTAACTTGGGCAATATATCTTTATAAAGGTTGGACAACTTTGATCTGTCAAAAGAGCAGCACACGACTTGAAATCACGTCATATAGGAAGGTAGAGGTTTGTACGTTCATTGGATTCAAGAGATATTTAGCAGAACCAAAGCAGATGATGAAATTACAACACACTTTTGCAGATAACACTACTAGTAGAAAAATAAATCATCATCATATGTTAGTTCCATGGTGTTCCATAGTTAGGTTCACTAACTCGTGTGAACGAGGTTGTGTGTAGTACCCAGATCCAATTTTACTTGAAAATATAGATCAAAAACATGTTTCCAATTAAAAGTAGCTTATTTCGTATGAAATGGCAATAAGAAATCTCTCCACTTCTCAATCTTGTCTGAATCGAGTTGGTGTTTAACGCATAATTTCTTCATCGTAAGTTCACCAACAACATTAAGAATGAAGTATGCACTATTATAATAAATTGTAAATCGTCTCAATAATCTCAAAAAATTGACAAAACAATATTCTGGCAAACAAGTGGTCTATCCATTAGCCAAATTTCTCAAAGGGAGCATTTTTACTAATATTTATACCACTAATAGGTAATCATACAAATTGACTGTAAGTATCTACTGTCCTGCATAACTTAAGCTCGATATAAAATGATTGGATTATATTGGATTTAATAATCAACAACTATTTTTATATAAAATACGTCCCTGTTATTAAAATCTACATAATGTTGCCTACTGTGTAAAAAATATAATGTAACTGTGATGAATTACCGAGTAACTTAAATATATTAGATCTTGAAGTTTCCAGTTGCAACGATATTAATCCTGTTTCTGTATCTAACAAAACAATTAGGTCAATAAATTATATATAACATTCCTGAAATAAAATAGCAAGACCATAAAGAGTTGAATTTTATCAACTGGAAAGTAAATATTGATTGCTCAATCCTCATTACAACATACTTGAAAATAAAATCAAAATTAATGTGTAAAATGCACCAGCAAAAATCGTGTTATTTTTTGGTTTTTATGTTTTAACTCGAATTTTTTTATTATGTTACTATGAACTATTAAATATTTTTCCTAATGCAACTATTTTATCATAAAACTTGCAACATTTTTTAAAACATGTTTTTTAAAGAAGGGCCTCTCAAAGTCGAATGATTTTAAAAATTTAAATTCCCAGTTCAATAAAAAGTCTTAATTATTGAAAACTTGGAACAAATCTGTCATTATATTTGACTATAGTCCTAAAAATGTTATATACAATTACGGATCCAAAGTTTAAACCAATAAAATTAATAAAAATTAATCACAGTTACCGGTTAATGGTCACAATTTTACCAGAGCTTTAGGTTGCACAAAAAGTTCATAATTTCCAAACAAAGTGAGTTATTCTTTCTATATATTTTTTAAAACGACTATATGTCCAATTTTTCTATGTGAAATTATCAAGTATTTTACTATTTTCTAATCCTGATTAAATACGCAAACCTTTGATGGAACTTGCCAACATAATTCGATGCATATCTTTCCAAGAAAAGTCTCTCAAAGTCGTCCGATTTTAAAAATTTAAATTCCTATTTCAACAAAAAGTGGTAACTATTCAAAATTTGTGACAATTAAGTCGTTATATTTGACTAGAAATGTTATGTGAGATCACGGATCCAAAGCTTAAATGAACAAAATTAGTAAAAATTAAGCACAATTACCAATAACTGGTCACAATTTGACCAAAGCTCTAAGTTGCACCTAAAAGCTCATAATTTTCACGTGATACTTTTTTTCTATTTTTTTTTCAGAACAATGACCTTCAGCACTATTATTCCCGTTTCGGCTTGATGTTGAATTCTGGGACACAGTGTATAATAAATAATATTACCCTGCAGATATTGAGCAAACATTTTTGTCGTGCTATGTTTTATGCTAATTTAATTACTAGTCGTTAAAAAAAATTAAATATAAACCAAATATTAGACTATATTAAAAATTTAAAATTCAGAATTTCTATTCTAAATTATAGTAGACGCACTTAATTCATCGAATCATTCTAAACAAGAAAATATAGCAGTAAAAATAAAACCAAATTGTATTTGTTGTAATAAGTGTCATGAGGTAGTGTCTTTGCAATAGTCCAATTAAATGATTACAATTAACTCCAAAGAGTCTGTTATATCAATAAGCATTTGTACATTGTTTTACTCATTATATAATTTTATTCTGTTGATAATTTTTCAATTTTCATAGCAATTACTTTGCACAGTAACGGCTCATGTCTCATGTCGTCGTCTCCCAAAAAATGTTGCAGAATTTTTTTGCAACCGAAGAAGTATGTGCATATGTTTCGCGCTTTTGAATTTTATTGCCACATGTGGTGCAGTCTGCAAAATGCGTGAAATTAAAGTGTTACGCTTTAACTGTCGACACTTTGTACCATACTGAAAATAAATTTTCGATCTTTTATCCATCTTATGACATTCAAGCTGGTGTAGAATTTACATATATTTAAAAAATTATATAATATACCAGGGTATTAAACACATTGATGAAATAAACTTCCATATTTGATTAATTGAAGATTGACAAACTTCACGCTTTCATACATCATCTTTTTCTAAGATATGCCAAAATGGTCAAAAACCTTTGAAACGTAAAGATATATAAAAAAATCTTTTTCGATTTTTTTGCGATTACTATAACTTATCCTACGGGAATAATATTTTAATGTTATTAAGTTAAAGGCATTACTAAAAGATTTAATTAAAATTATATATTTTTCAAATAGAAAGCAAACTAATTCAGTAGAGTGAGAAAAAATACTTCAAAAAAATTCTAAAAAAGAAGATTTTTTTCGAGTACAATACTAATGTAATAAAGGTATATGTTGTGATACTAGTATTTAATTTTGACTCTGTTGAAAATCCATTCAAATTGCTCATTATTTTTAACGCAGTTTTGTTTTCGTACAAATAATTACATGTTCAAAAACCTAATAATAACATACCTCTAATTACCATATTATGATAACAAATTGAGGCAGATTTTATATTTAACATCACGAAGGAGAGGTTTATGTTTTCGTAATAAAAAGCGATTTGCTAATTTTATGTTTTCTCAACGTTTTAAGTCATTCTGAATCGAATGATATCAATAATTTTGTCAACGTTTTCCCAGAAACGACTAGACCAATTTCAAAAATTTAAAAGCCATTCAATGTAACTTAATAAGACAAACCATTTTTTTGTAATTAGTAGAAAATTGTAAAGATTTTCGTTCATGTTTTTGATTCCCACAATCTTGAATAGATTTTACAATTTCAAAAAATGTTCCGAAAACATTGAGAATCGTGATGATTAGTTTTCAGCAAACTAGGCCAATTCGTTTTTTCCTAAGAAATGCTGAATTTTTGTTTGTCAATTTTGATGAAATTTTATATAACGATAGATTTTATAGTTTGAAATAACATACTAAAATAGTATAGGTCTACGATAAGCGGTTGAATTATACAAAAATTATCAAACTTTGGAGTTTTAACCCGCACTAACAAGCGATTCTAATCAGAATCTATGACGAGACATTTATGGTAGATCTCTACTGATCACAGTTGAGATCCACACATAAATGAAACATATTTTTGATCCCGAAATTGATGCAATGAAATGTGATAAACAAATTAATTTAATTTATACAATTACAGATATTAGAAGCATTTTTAAAAGAGTTTCGGTAGTTTTCTACTGATTACAGTTAATGTCCACCCCTAAATAAAACATATTTTAGATCCAGAAATTGATAAAATGAAATGTGAAAATCAAATTAATTTAATTTATACAATTACATATATTATAGACATGTTCGAAAGAGTATTGATAATTTTCTACTGATTACAGTTGAGATCCACACTTAAATAAAACATATTTTAAATCCCAAAATATAATTTATACAATTATAGATATTATGTGCATATTTGAAAGTGTTTTGGTAGTTTTCTACTGATTACAGTTGAGATCCACACCTAAATAAATTGAAAGGATGAAATTAAATGTGATAAACAAATTAATCCATACAATTACAGATATTATAAGCATGTTTGAATATGTTTTAATAGTTTTCTACTGATTACAGTTAATTATACCCATAACATATTTCAGATCCCGAAACGAATGAAATGAAATGTAATAAACAAATTGGTTTAATTTATACAATAACAGATATTATAAGCATGTTTAGAAAACATCACTTGGAAATAGTATTGATTATTTGGACAATTGAAAATTTTACCTAAATAGCTGTGTAAGCGCCCGGCGCAATGTTTATTAAAAAGTCAATTAAAAATCACTACGCACAGACACTTAATTACCTCGAAGGACCAGATATAATTTATCATTAGAATGGCTATATCAGACCTTTAAAAATATGTAAGTTAAATGAGTTGGTTAGTTAATAATAGTATTTATTTGTATGATGTTCACGGTTCAAGTTATGCGTACAGAATGGATAATTTCTTATAACTATCTTAGTACCTAGAGTAGGGTAGGAAATTATTTTATTACAGATTAGAGGGAGTTCAGTATATAGGTAGAGGGAGATGGATAAATAAAATTTGTGAGGCTCGAACAAGCTGATTCTCAATCCTTCTTGATTAAATTTGTTATGTATACCTATCGGAAAGTTCGTGAAACTTGCCTTCAGGCAAAATGCTTGTTCGGAAGTATTTTCATATTATTATATTGGCCATGAAGCAGCAATCTTCATGGCATTGAGAGTTTGTTCTTGAAATTTGCTAACCTCGTACACCCTCTACAAGCGGAAAGTTTGATGGGACTAATTGTTCACTTCTAAAACTAAATAATCAATGATTATATCTTCTTCAATTAGAATTAGAACCTAGTGACAATAATCATAATTGCAATAAGAACTTGCAAAAAATACATAAAATATACCAACAAATTAGTGTTTTATACAGTCCACAGCTACAAAGGTTAAATTATAACCAAACCCCCTGGGTTATCGAAGAACAGACTTAATACGCACATACAATGGTACTTAAAACTCAGATTCAATTTAAAAAGTTTCATCAAATTATTACTGTATCAACTTGCCTAATTACAACTGTAATTATTCCGACAACAAGACCAATTCGTTTTATAGTTTGTTACTTCTGTAATCCTTGTTATAGTTTGTTATATCTGTAATATTTGACATGATGTCCTGAAAGCGAATTAACAAGGTGAAACGAGAGAGTACGCGGCGTGAAAGCATATTTCACGACGATATAAATGTTCTCTATGCGAGTCATATAAAACTTTACCAGAGAATATTAAAAGTGGTTTATACAGAATGAAAGCATAAATGTCAAATGGCACTGTATTCAGATATCATATTATGTTGCATGAAACATTAAATCCTTAACTAGTGCTGTTGTTGCATTGTTTCGTTTCTGTAATTTAATTTGGTAAGTTTTAATGTAGTTACATGGTAACTTTCATTACTCTGATGCACTTGCATAAATTCTGTTAACATTATGTATTTTAATGATACATTGTAGTTCCTATTTTTGTTGTAATACAACAATTTATAAATAAATCTCTTTTCAGTTATGGTCAGGCCCAATCGTGCTTATAGTATTGACTTGAACGCAGGAACAAATATGACATTTTAGGGTTTTTATTTTTTTAGTCGAATTTGTCAATAGTAAAATTATCAAGTACTTTTACATTTTACAATCCTGATTAAATGCGTCAACTTTTAATAAAACTTGCCAACTAATGAAACTATAGTATATATATTTTTCACCTACCAATAGTATATATATATATATATATATATATATATATATATATATATATACCTACTAATTTGAAAAATTTTAAATTTATAGTTCGACAAAAAATTTTAATTGTTAGTGGGACAATTGTGACATTATATTTTACTGTGATTCTGGCAATGTTATTCACGGTTACAGTTAAAAAAAAAAGTAATAAAAATTAATAACCAAAAAATGGTAATAATTTCACCAAAGCTTCAGGTTACACTTAAAAGCTCATAAATACCAAAAAAACGTGAAACATTTTTTTATATTTTTTCAGAACAGTTAAGGTCAATACTATGCTGATATCATTGTTGTAATTATTTTATCATTATATTATTGAATTAGGATTGTGTAGTCATCGTAAGGCTATGAGAAATATCAAAATCAAATAAATAGACTTAAGTAATATATATTCGAGAATAAATCACTCAAATATTAGTCTAATTTTATTATTGTAATATTATAAATTTTCTGTACAAAGTACATACATAGATTAACAAATATATAAATGAATAAATAAATAAATAAAAATATTTGTTTTTTGTAGTAATCGGATAAATATGACGTCATTTATTACGACGTTTGCAAATTATCTGGTATTAATATTACATAAAGATATCATATTTAAACTAAATCCCATTTTTTCCAACTCAGTTCAAAAAATATATTTTATTATTTATGGAATGAACAATGCCTTGCAGACGATATGAAAGTAATAATTTCAATATAATTTTAATCTAATAAGATATATAATTATGCTTAAATAAAGTAATATGTATGTGTATAAATTTCGTTCAAAATGATATGAACTCTTTAAGAGGAATTTAATTGTAATATAAGTAGATGTTTTGCTACCTTATCTTATTTTAATTTCATTCTTTTAGCTGGCTATGAAATCTCAGTAATTATTTGTGATAACAACGTGTTGGCATTCAAAACAGTTTTGTTTCTGCTATATTTGCAAACTAAATATATTATGATATTGACGCCTAACTATCAATAATACATAATTTAAATATTTTAATTTGCAATGCATAAATAAAATACAATTGAAAAATACTAATATGTTTGGTAACATATATCAATTTATCAATTTTCAAAATTGAAAAAAATTGCATACCATTAGGTTTCGAAGGTTTCTGAACATTTTAGCATACTTTAGAAAAAATTTATGTGTAGATAAAATTTTTCATCGACGATTTTCGGCGTGCGGATCATCCGATTTGAATTATTCAAAAAGCAATCGATTCCTATTGAGAGGGAGATGCGCTGATTAGTTTATGACAAAGACAGGTCCAGCCGTTTTGGAGATACGGATCTAAATGTGTAAAAAATGCAGTTTTTTAGAGAAAGTATTATCTGATTTGAGTGATTTAAAAAATCTTCTGCTTGTGTTGCCGAAGCGATTATTTTTGGTACAAGAAGAAAAAAACATTTCTCTATAATATACGAATAATAAAAGTTACAATATTTATAATAATCTATTTGAAAACATTTGCAAAGCATCGAATATTTCATTACGGTTCGAAAAGTTCCAGCAATTTGCCTTAAAGCACGATGCCTTGCATCACTAGTTTAATTTTAGGGTAACAACGGCATTATATGTTCTGAATATTACTAAAAAGGCTATTTTCTATTTGAAAAAGACATGTCTAGGATATATTAATCGTGTTACAAAAAATATATACAAAAATATAGTATTTCATTAGACTATACTAACTATTTTATTAGAGATATACTAATTGAAAGTGTTTTTGTTATATGGGTCATGCACATATCCTAAAGATGGAACACACTAGGTTCCAAAAACTTTGATAATAAATTCTTTTTAAAAAAGTTCATTTTTTATTTGGATTTCTGATTCGATATACAAGTTTGTATAGTTAATTAAAAATGAGAAATACTAAAGCTTATATAAAAATGATACGAGAACCTCACAAAATTATAAAATAGATCGTGTACTCATTTACTCAAAGTGGGCTGATATTGAGTTGGCAAAAATTCATTCTTTTTTCCCGGCTTCGATGGCTATTTACCAAATCGTAACAAATATGATTTATCTAAATATTCCACCTTCATGGTCATTAAACAGTTTACGAATCTCTGACACAGACAAAGGGTCTTGGTTGAGGTGGCAAACAGCAAAAGTGCATATAAGTTGCTCTCGTAATAATCCGCGAAATCCGAAGATCGGCATGTGTGGTCCCTCGCCGAGTACTTTAAAATGCGCGGAGCCGTGTAAATAGTAATGCGCAGCTTTTATAGGCCTTGTTAACTCAAGTCTTAACATGTGGACTTATGAATATATTCGGTCATTAAACGTCATATTTTTCTTCTTCACGTTATGCTGGTTTACTTGTATGAATGTGAACTTGCAAAAAAAAATCCTTTTATCTTGAATTTTACATACCTACATTATTGTATTTAATGCTTTTCACGTGTAATTAAAATAATTAATATCTTGAGAAAATAAAAAATATATAACGTTCATAAGTCTATATCATTTTAATGATGAATATTAACCATTTTGCTATGACGGTGTTTTTTGCAATAGTGACACTGCTGTACGAACTACAAGGCCGCCCAAATATCGTTACAAAGAATATTTTAGAACTTTCTAAATATTATATTATGGTATAACGTAGATACATAGATTTTAGCATGGTATATTGTAATCACTGTCGTGGACACCCATTTTCATTTCGTGGACCCCCAAATCTCGCTTTCGTCTCCGTGGACCCCTGGGGGTCCATATGAGCCTCTTTGGGAATCACTGATATAAATAAATACATAATATAAAAATAATGATAATAATAATGAAAATGATAATTATCAAGAACAAGTGTATCTATGTATCTTGATGTACTATTAAATTTTGTCTAAAAATCTAACAATAAATCTATGTTCATATATGATACAGGAACGATAAGTGAATATTGTGTTTTTGTGATATGAGAGCAAATCATTATTTTATAATTCGAAATTTTTATATAAACTATTATATTATTTACCTATATAAACTATTAACCTTATTATATTACTAAAAATAGTAAAAATTTTAATGAAACAGAAAGTAAGCACAACCAACATAAAAAATGTGAGAAAAAAATTATGAACAGATTAATTGCAAATCGTACAAGATTTTTTTTTATATTTTAAGTATATATGCTACTACAAAAATAATAAATATTACAAATTTTCATGAAAATACATCAAATAATTGTCGAGAATAGTAATAATTAGTTTAGTTTTCTAACTAAAACGTACAATCAATTTGAGCTTTATTGCTATTATATAAAGTTCATATTAAATTACAAGAACTCACTGTATACTCTTTCTAAGCGATTATTCGGATTTTGATAAATCTTTCTGAAGTTTGTTAAGGAAATTTTCTAGGATATATGTGATTATAAAGTACTGGAATATATGTCCTACAATATTGGACATATATCCCAGAAATAAATGAAAAAAATTGCAAAAAACGACATGTCATTGTTTGCATTAAAAACAAATGTAAACTATTATCTGCCAAAAATTTCAATTTGCTTATGAACCTAAACAATATTAGAATATGTATAATAAATTTATGATTATGAATAAGAAAAATGAAATGTCTACATTATTATTGCCAAAAAGCAGCTGAGATGTGCCAGAAATCAAAATGATATAAAATACAGTATATGTATGGCAGATTGAATGATACACATATGAACAGAATATGACAAATTAATTCGCTTAAAATATAAAATTAAGTTTTTTTTAATATATATTTTTTACATATTTTATTAGTCTTTCCACAAAATGTTTAAAATTCGCAAAAATTTCACTTTATAACAACAAATGGGAAAGTTAAGATGATTACATACATTCGGCCCTCACGAAATCGATTAGGAAAAGTTTAAGATGCAATTTTGGATATCTTGAATAATAAAAAATAAATTAATTTAATCCAACATGAAGTACCAGTGTTACGTTATGGATATGGTTATGTTACACCGTTTAAAAGACTTCAATTTCCAATATAGTGTGGAAATTGAGACTCATCATTTTATTTAAAGTAGTTTTACATTTAACATCGCTCATATTATAAATGTATATGCATTTTGGCGTGAAGAGTAATTTAAAAAACAATAATTATTATTTTTAGGTAAACGGTAAATATTAGTATATTATATCAAAAAATTGTAGCCATGGGTACAAAACAATGTCAGTCGGGTCATCTAGTAAGTAATATATGTCGGCCGACCATTACTTCTGTCCTAAGATTCGGTTATCACCTAGTATATTAATATACCAACTAATTGTAACAAGTTCCAAAGAAAACTTCATCGGTATGTTGATTGCACAGGCTGGATGGACTCGAGGTTCAAAGCCTACATGGGAATTTCAGTTGTGTCGTAATCTGTTAGAGCGCCAACAGGCAACCTTTGACAATTAATGTTGTATCTCTCATCACAAGTTGGGCTGAACACATTTAACAAAGCGAACTGACTCATAATACACGTTGTATTACAAGTTTGTTTAATGTCCGTGCATGTTTTCTCGTCCCTTATGTCGACACATTGTAGCCAGTTCCGTGCTATCAAATGGAAGCGCGAATCGTAACTAAATCGTTAAAGGAAAAACGAGTTCCAGGAGCTAGCAAGACCTAACTATTTTCTTCGTAGCCATTATTAGCTTTCCAAAGGAGAAGTTTGTTTTTGCCAGAAAATCTGATTTGCTATATTTATGATTTCTCGACGTCCCAAGTCGTTCTGAATCATTTGACTCCAAATTTGACAAAAGTCGTATGAATTTGGAAAAAACAGTATGTATAGTAGACATACTGTTTTTTTCCCCGAAATTTCAACTTTTGTCGACGTTTTCCTGAACTGATTTTGAAGATTTAAAATACACTCAAAAGACATCATAAAATTCATGTTGGCTAGCATTATCTATTATCCCCGAGTTGTTTTTTTGCAATAAAATGTTTAAATAAAATACTTGTCGTTTTTATTAACTTCATGTAGAGTAAGTTTTTGTAATCGTCCAAAAATCGAAATTGAAAATTTATGCGTGTCTTCACATTTAGAAGGTTTCTAAAATTTGGCTTACCTTAGAAAAAATGAATGTGTGTATGTATGGATACAATTTTTCGTCCACGTTTTCGGGCGCACGGATTAACCGATTTGAATGGCTCAAAAAATATTCGATTTCTATTAATAGAGAGATGTGCTGATGAGTTTTTGGCAAAGGCAGGTGCAATCGTTCCAAAGATACGGAGCAAAAAATATTCAATTCGTAATGATGGAGAGAAATAGTGATTAGATTTTGGCAAAGACAGGTCTAGCCGTATCGAAGGTACGGAAGTAAATATGCAAAAATGTCAGTTTTTGAGAGAACTAAGCATCCGACTTGAATGATTCGAAAAACTTTCTGGTTGTGTTGACGAAACGACCGCTTCTGGAGAATTTTTTTTTAATGTTCAAAGAATTTTTTTATACTAAATTTTATTCTTCAAATATTTCATTATGGTACGGCCAGCAATTTGCCTTAAACATTATTAAGGCCTACAAAAAGTGGACGAGTTTTAAAAATTCAAAGAATAATAGAGAGGGTTTTTAGGACATATGAAGGCAAGTTTGTGTTTTATAATACGAGTATATATAATTACATATATCTACAATAAGATTGATTAAAATCAGTTGGAAATCGCATTGATTACTTGTTTGTTGAAAAGCAAAATTTTTATTTTTGAGACCGTTCAGAATTTTATATGAAAAATCTCTATTAGCGATGAAAACAATTATTTGCACGTATCGGGAAGTTCGTGCAAATTTTTTTAAGGCAGAGTGTCACTTACACCTATTTTAATATAATAGTAAATTAGTAGAAATAGTAAATTAATAGCATAATACATAATTCTTATATGCACATTCTGGCTGCCGTATTATTTCCAACGAGCGAAAAAAATGCTTTTGATCATGTTGCTAACAAATCTGCTATATTTTTAATGCAAGCAGTGTTTTCCCTTTTTTGTTTATATATACAAAAATGAATTATGATGCACATTTTATATTTGTTGGGTCACTCGAGCCCCTTTGAACGGAAAATCAGCTTTTTCAGGAACATTTTGGTTAGGATCTTGATCTTTAAGAGCGCAACAGGACGACCGGTCCTGATGGAATTTGGCATTAACAAAGATGCCAACAAAATCTATTAATAAGTTACCTAAATCTATATTTGGAGTATTATTATATTCATAATCGTCCGACGTCACTAATTTTGTAAACATAGATATAAAAAACCACTAACTATCTCGAGTTTTTTTTCATGGGATCGACAAAGGTCGTGGATAAAATAATCCTTGTGAAAAGAAGGTTGTGGATAGAAATCCGGATTTGAGAAGACTATTTCGTTTTATGAGTAATCTCCAAAATACTCGTAAGTGAAGAGATTACGATCTCATAGCCTATGTGCTCAAGAAAATTGGAAAATTTACGAGTTTGTCCAGGAAGTTGCCACAAGCGGCCATTGACATTTAGATGATATTTGAATGAAAAAATATTTATTATTCCATAAATAAGCAATTTTATTAAATAGTCTAATTGTTCTTCTTTAATTCATGACACATCAGTGTCAGTGATATTTCCATGTATGTGCCTATAAAAAGCATAGAGTCATGCAGACGTACTTATAATAAACGACTTACCCCATTTTCTCTCATCTCTTTGATAAATTTAGAACATCAATTACTTAAAACGTTTTCACGCGTCTAATCAATTTGTGACAAGTTTTCAGCATGTGTGAAAGCGAAAAGTGAGATTTATTTATATATGTCAGAATATGGGTAACATCGACGAGGCCTGCTCTCGCCGGCTCATTAGCCCTGAGAGTCGATTACGGCGGAAGGGACCGCCTAAACCATTTAAACTGTTACCAGGTTAGGACATTATTGCATCCTAGGGTAATTAAAGGCGTTTAAATGAGACGACATCAGTTTGAGGAAAATGTAGTACGAGATTAAGATAGGTAGAAAATTTTGAGAAGTTTTGGTAACAAAAACAAAAAAGTTAGGTAATATTTTATTATTTAATCCACTAACAATTATTCCGTTTTCTTCAACATGTCTACCATGCGGCACGTCGACCCGGAACGTGATGGCGCCCGGGTCGCCGCACACATGTTACGTGCGCAAGACGCAAGCACTATTTGTTAAACCATTAATTGAACATTTTCAAAAATAATCGACTTTGTAAGGTCCTTCTTTTGAAAAAATGAACTCAAATATGTTGGCTAGTTCCATCAAAAATTTGGACATTTAATCAGGATTGTAAATTCGTTAAATTATGTTTATTTCGCACTAAATATTATATTACAAAAAAATGATGCATTTAAAGACCGAACCTCTTAAAAATTTGCCATAAATTTTACAGTCAAAACATGATATATTTAAAGACCTAAACTGAGATTTGCTATAAATTTTACAGTCAAAATAAACAAAAAAACTTTTATTTAAAATTTCTGTGAAAAACATGCGTTCTCTTAAGAACTATTTTCATACATTCCTCTATAAATTAATTGTTGCACTGCATCTAAATTGAACGCCAGTATTATAATTATTGCAAATAGTTAATGCTTTAACAAATAGATAATCAATGATTATATTGAAATGATTATATTGAATCCAATAATACTATCACACAAATATTTTAATTATTAATAATTGAACTGATTTAAAATCATTTCAACAAAATAATATTTTTAATTATGATAATAGTACAATACTCACAGAAGACACTAATATGCTATGAAATAATGCTGAATATTATCATTTAAACAAACGGTATTTCGTTTATTTTTGCATTTAATAAATAAATACTATGAAATAAATAACACATAATCAAATAAATATTTGCAAATGATGTATAAATTATTGAACATTATTGTTTATCAAAAACATTTCAAATTAACAGATCACAAAAGTCAGTAGGTAGCAGTTTCATATATCTATATAAAAATACAATATAGTAAATTACTTCTTAAATGAAATTTGTTCTAAAAATATATGTGTGTATATATGAATAAAATAATATTACTGTGTATTTTATATATGATTTTGTGACAGCATATTTATCAAAATTCTTTTTCAGCCCCTGACATTTAAATCAAACCAAATGTCAAAAACATTTTTCACCACGACAGCGCGTGCTTTCAATTTTTCTTCAATTTCTACCCACTAAGATTTTAGGACCGATCTGTTTATCACAATTTAACACGTATATAGATGTGGAGTTATTTTTAGTAAATATATAAAATTATCTGAAAGAATCATAACAATTATGTAGCTTTATTAAATTATTAAAGTATAGCTATAGAAAATTATGAGAGAATTTAGGTTAAAGTAATAAAATAAATTGTATTTGTTAGATAGTTCTATATTTCTAAATCTCTTCTTCTTATTTCCAAAACTTTTAATACTTAAATCAAATATAAATCAAATGTTAGTAAACATTATTTATAATTCAGATTACAAATGAATTTAAATTAAATATATAGAAAACTATTTTCTTCAAAGTAATTTGCTCATTACGTATATTTCAGTCATAATACAAAATTAAATATCTAACTAAATTATTTCCTTTTCTTAAGTTTTAAGTTCATGAATAAAATAAAATGTGTAATGGAGATAGAGATAAATTAAATGTATAGACAACTATTTTCTTCAAAGTAATTTGCACATTACATACTAATTAATTAAATATCTAGCTAAATTATTTCATTTTCTTAAATTTTAAGAAATATCATGAATAAAAGAAAAAGTCTAATGAAGATAGAGTGTGTAAAAATGACAAGAAAAAAAAATACATTAATAAATTGAGTTATTTTAAAATTATTATTTATTAATTTACCATACAAATATATATATAATATATAAAAAATCGAAAATGAAAATTGTTATATTAAATTTCAGGGGTTTCTGAACATTTTGGCAAACTTTAAAAAATATGTTTGTATGTGTGTGTGTGCGGATACAAATTTTCGTTGACGATTCCGGAAATACGAATCAATCAATTTGAAAAATTCAAAAAACGTTCGATTCCTATTGATAATGTGCTGATTAGTTTTTAATTTATAAAAAAGCAAAAAAATTCCATTTGGAAGACAAAAATGATTAATGAATATGAATTTCGTTTACATTTGGGATTTACATAGATTCCCTACAAATGTTTAAACGTTACACTGCAATGCGGCGCTTACGCGCCTTCGATATTTCTTATCTAAAACAGCCACGCAAGACGATTGCTTTGAAAAAAAAATTTTACTTCAAAAACGTTCAAAATTTTCAGAAAAATTCAAAGCATAAAAAAATAAAACATAAAAAGTCGAATTTTTTAGAAAGGTCAAATTTTTTCAAAAATTTCAAAATTCTCAAAAATGAGATCATTTTTGTCGAGGTTTACAAAAAGTTTTAAAAGTGGTTTAAACATTTTAATTTACAGTACGGCAATTGGTACCTTAACTCTTACAATTGACACCAATAAAGCGTGTATATAAGATTACAAGAAATATTTCTTGAAAGCATATATAGAGAAACCGAATTTTCGGCAAAAATTTTGTATCGAATCATTTTAATTTCTTTTTAAAATGGTATGTGATCAATTGACACTCAAAGTTCGAAAACTCATATTGGACAATTTCAAGATGATTGAGCTTCATACTTCATCAGTACTAAAGGAAGCGTGCCAAATGATCTCTTCAGCCATATATTCTTATGATCATATTTGTGAACACCAATTGCAGTAATTAAGAGTCTCGGTATGTACCAGCTCTTTAATTATTGTCTCTGAAGACAAAACGGCGCTTCTGTTATAATACTTAAATCTTCGACGTAGATAAATCAATTGCCATCCGTCTTCAGCATCTGTTATGAGCGCTGAAAGGCAAACGTCCCAAACGTATGAGACCAACCAAACCGAACACGCGTCTCAGCTGATGAAACGCTACCGCAAATCAGGACCGAAATGTCATAGTAGCTAATGAATAATTTTACATTTAAATAAAATTTGTTTTACTAACAATAAGTCAGTGGGAAGCTATTTTTATGTAATTACTTAAACGAGCGTAATTTTAGACGTTGGTCAAGATTTGACCAGGGTTTTTCCTATTTAAGCCGGGACCCTTCGGGGTAGGAGATGCAATGGTATGAGTAGAAATACTTGCAACTTATAATAATATGAGAGACTAGCAAATGTAATGAGAGAAGAAGGTCGTAGAGTGAAGTTCAATATATATCATAAACTATATAGTGTATATAGTATAGTATTCACATATCTTATGGTGATGGAATATTTACAATTTACAGTCCGCTTCTATCTAATTATTCAGTGATCCTCACCAGACGTCTTTTCTGAAAATACAAGATTGACATATTTTGCAATTTTCTCAGTTTGTGTCGCAAGTTTATTGTTATTATAGAAGACTTAAGTTTGTGAAAGCTTTTTTACTGAATTTTCTTTTTTAATTTTTCCGTAGGGTAAGTTATAGTAATCGCACAAAAATCGAAAATGAAAATGTTTGCATATCTTCACATCTTAAAGGTATCTGAACATTTTGGCATTTTACAAAAAATGGATGTATGTATGTGTGTATGTGTGTGCGTGTGTTTAGATACAATTTTTTGTCCACGATTTCAGGCGCACGAATCAACTAATTTGAATAATTCAAAAAACATTTGATTTCTATTAATGAGGAAGACGTGCTCATTAGTTTTTGGTGGAGACAGGTCCAACCGTTTGGCAGATACGGACTACGGAGCAAGAAGTGCAAAAAATTGTAAATCTGTTTTTGAGAGAACGGAGTACCCGATTTGAATGAATCAAAAAACATTTTATTTGTATTGACGAAATAAAGAATGTTTGGTGAGGCAGGTCTAGCGGGTTTGGAGACACAGAGGAAAAACATATGCACATCAAATTATCAGGTATTTGATAAATTTTTCAAAAATGAGTACTAATTTTGTTACAATTTTGTGGGTATCCGTACCGAGATGGATACTTTCTTAAAGCAAATTTAAACAGTTTTTAATTTTTTTTTTCAAAATTTAAAAAAATATACAAAGTTTTATACTTTGAATATAAATTTTAAATTTACAATTCAGTTTGAAAATGTATAAATTTCATGTGCGTTTTTCTAATCGTAAGTAATATATCCTCAGATGGATTTTTTCGGCACCTCTTGCTAATGTAAACTTTCTCAAGTCTTTTGAGCGATAAGATCGTCACTGTATATTTTATGAACGATAAAATATATAGTGATGGTAATTATCTATTTGAAAATGTTGAAAACAATTGTTATTAATCATTGATCGATATTTATGGATTATGGGAAGTTCCAGCAATTTCCGCGAAAACACGATGCCATGCACCACTAGTTTTAAAATAGTTTGCATATTTGTAAAATGAATTATGATGCTCTATCTTAATTATGCTTAACACTTGAATCGCGTCAAAAAAAATTGTAGGCGTTTTTTTATCTGATGGTAGTATAATTAGAACTATTTCTTGAATATCTTCGATAAGAGATAATGAAAACAATAAAATAATGCATGAAACAATTGAAATGTCAGATAATCTTTTTCAAATAAATTTATTATATGAAAATAAGTTGCTGCTATATAAATCAATCATTAAACTAATCTGGACCTACGGAATTCAGCTCTGGGGATGTGCTTACAAATCAAATACGATATAGCTATAATGTAGAAAACTCAGTCAAAAATTTTACGTGCATTTATTAATTCTCTGTGGTATGTGACAAATGAAACCATTCACAGCGATCTCAACATGAAAACAGTGCAATTAACGTTCAAAGAATTTAAGGAAAAATACAAACGCAAACTGGACTCACATTCGAACCCATCAATAGTTGACATTACTCAACCTTTTGACATAAGGAGATTGAAACGACACTGGCCTTTAGACTTAGTCTTAGATCAGGTCTAATATAATATTATCATATAAATTTCTAAACTGAGAAGATCTCATTGGAGTTCTTGTTAGGCATCGCTCTTAAATATTGTCAATTTAGATCATAGAAATCTTTATGTACTTCTGATTGTTAAATTACACAGAGTTAATATATATATATATATATATATATATATATATATATATATATATATATATATATTTCAAAGTAACTAACAGCCCATTCGTCGAAATAAAAAGGTATAAAGTATAAAAACTTTAATTTATACGTTTCGACACAAGATGCGTGTCATCATTCAGCAACTACAACAATTTGAAAATTTGATTAACTAATATAAACACCAATGTAGATTAATTATAACATAGAGAAACATTATACACACCACAGGACAAAAACACTCAACAAAAATTTTATTTTAAAAATTAAACTTAATAACATATTAGAGAAAAACATTTTTTTAGAAAAAATTATGAATCACTAAAAGATTTGAAAACTAATTTGACTAAAAGTTATGAAATGTAACATTGTGAAGCGAGAAACACGCCCATACCGAGCACCATACTCGACATAATTATTTCAATAGGCGTATTGGAGGGGACGTATCAAGGACAAATGCTCGAAGCACAAAACGCATCGAAAACAGTGGTTGAACTGGAATTGATCAAAAGGAAAAAGCAAACCATGTAAAAGTTAGATCAAGAAAAAACAAAATTGTAAAAGAATTGTAAAAGAAGATATATTAATTTATTGAAACATTAATTATTGTATGATATAAGTAAACAATGTAGTACCATAAAAAACTATTTTTATACGAATTTTTTGAAAGAAACCTTACTGTTGGTTAGTTAAGCTTTATTGTTGTTGCTTCATAGAAGTTAAAGCATAAGCTAAATATTTTCATTTAAATACCGAAAATTAAATTTTAAGTGGAAAAATGACAAATTTATATGTACGCCTCCATTCATGTTTGTTGTTAGAAGAATAAGTAAAAAAAAAATGATGCTCAGTTAAGAAATTGCGTATTGCTTTCGATAACATTTAAGTAAACAAAATACTGCATAGAATAAATCAAATTGTACGATTTTAGTAAGAATTTAATTGATTTCGATAGGATATAATGTAACAAATAAAAACATTATATTGTAAGTCTTTGCAAAAATTTTCCACAAATATTTTCTCCCAGTTCGGCCCTGTTTTACGCGTACGTTAATTAGGGTTCGACCCGAAACGATTCTGCGGAAACTGTAACTACTGTGCCTCTATGCCTTTGCCGAGCTCAGGGTTTAATTATAAGTGTGTTTCGGCCCCAAGATTATTAATATATTTCACATAAGATTCGCGCGTCATGTTGCACGATTATGTCTGATGAGCCAAAAAGGGATAGGAGGAAACTTTGTTAGTTGTAAATGTAATAGTAGAGGTAAACAGGTAGAAACTTTCATAGTAAACTTGTAACTAATTAGCGCAATTAAATATCATATGGAAACAAGAAAAAAAAAAGAAGTAAAACTACGTTTTTTTTAATATAAAATTTTCAAGCAAATGAGAATCGCCACTTTTCAACATGTTTTCTTGAAAATGTAACAATTTTTTTTTAAATATTGTTTTTAAGTATTCATCAGGCAGAAATAATTATTCTTAGATTTAAAAAAAAATCAAAAATATTTTATAAGATTTCAATTGGCCTTACTGTTTATTCGTTTTGTAATAATCATCTATCATCTATTTCTTTGCAATCAAGAATCGAAAAAATTGTAACTCCTCGAGTTTGCTTTTATTTCATGTCTCAAATATATATTTTTTATCAACGTAATTTTAATATCAAGCTGCTACTTCAAATCCAAAAATATGTTTTAAAATAAATAATTTTAATCGTAATCGAAAAGAAGAGTCATTAAGAAGTTGAAGACCGTAAAAAACTATTACTGTACAAATCGGACCTAAAAATTGATTTTTCAACTGAGAAATGGGTGGACTAAATTCCATATCCAATCAGATGTCTTAATGGAGTAATATTTAATTTTGCCATTTCACTCCGCAAAAAATTGAAAAAAAATGAATAAAAATAATTATACATGTCAATTTCAAGATGCTGTTTCAGATCTAAAATGATGTTAAAATGATATTTCCAAACTAACAAATAAATAAAGCATAAAGATCACAAAATCCTGTGTCTGTAGAAGAGAATGCACAAAAATTAAATATGCATCTTAATCATACATCAATAAAATCTCAAATTCAAGAAGCTGTTTCATATCTGAACTAAACTAAATTCCAACTCCAATCAGGAGATGTTTAAGGTAAAAGATTCAATTTCACTCTGTGGTTTCCAAAAGAAAAAAATTTCGTCTGGAAATAAATTTTTGACTCATATTGAAATCAATAGATGCAAATATACCTTTTTGTGCGAATCGAAGGCTTGAACACTGTACCTGGAAGTTGCAAGGAGGTACACTATAGGTGTATACACAGACTTTAATCATTTAAAATATTTCTAGAATACAACATTATTATGGAAATATCCTAGAAAATTACAAACATCAAGCCGATCAGCCAATGAATTATTTAAAAATTACATTAAAACATCAAAAGCTCCCAATAAATAGTAATAAACAATTTTATAGAGTATCAAAGCGTAAGTGTTTACAAATAAAATAAATAATAAAAAATCAAACGGCAGTGCATGTATTTTTATTTCTTTGAAAACCGTACATATCTATTTCCACGGAGGATGTGCGGGCTATAAATTTGTCCTCTTTTGAAACTTGAACGTCACGTGTTGAATAATCACTGAAATTTACGATTTAACAAAAAATCCAACGTAATTGAAAGAATTACGACAGTCGATGTGTGAGAATCCTTCATCAACAAGAAGGGAAATATTTTTATACATAGCGCCGGAAATTTGATATAATTAGGTTAAAATAAGAATCCAAAAAATATCAGACTCCTAATTAAGAGATAGAAAGACTATGATATCTGTGGTTGATGCTTTATATCAATATATCAACATATTGTTCGTAATACAGATTGAACTTTTCTGTGATCAAGTAGTTAAGGCTATGGGTTTTGAATAAAAATTCCAGATTTGATATCCGCCTTTGACAATCTAAGGTCCAGCATTAGTGCTTTTCCTATCTTTTTTATTTCGAGTGAAAACCGAAGTGAAACCCATAGCTCTAACCACTAATATAAAGTGAAACCATAGACCTTATACTACATGAACTGCTAATCGAACGCAATATAAGTGCTCAAACATAAAAGGGACTATGATGTCCCTTGCTGAGCGAACATTGCCGACAATCGCGGAACTCTCCCGATTGAATAAATGTCATATGTCATATGTTTTATTTTAATAATATAATGGCAATTGTGATGGCTGATGATTTTGTAAGAAATGATAATAATATTCAATAATATTTATCATAATAGTTAATTTAATTCAAATATTATCTGTGATAATTTTTTTCAATAATATAATGGCAATTGTGATGGCTGATAATTTTGCAAGAAGTGATATTGATAATATTTCCCCTGTGAAGTAAATGTACATAAAATCGAATCCACCTATTAAAATCGGTTTATATATTATAAAGTCTATATTAGGCACGTAAGATATGACATATGGCATTAAATCAATCGGGAGAGTCCGCGATTGTCGGCAACGTTTGCTCAGCAAGTGACGTCACAGTCCCTCCTATGTTTGAGCACTATATACAACAAAAAACATATGAGGACTAGCAGTCCATGTAATGTATATGAGTAAAACTTTTTAAATATGATATTTTAAAAGTTAATTATCACATTAACTATACATGCCTGAAAATGATTTATATAAGCGAAGCAAGTTGTAACAACCGCCTTTTGCAGGTGATTTAAAATTACTATAGAAGTTTTATAAATATAAAATCCCTGTAACAAGAATAATCAGTTATAGTATAAGAATGATGCAGTTTATGATTCAATCTAATATTTCATACAATTGTAGACCCTTTCCTAACATGAGCCAGTGGCAGTACTACCGTGCAATATAAATGGAAGCAATAAATATAAGTTTATCGGTGATGGTACTGCAGTTTTAATTAAATAAAATTCCCTGTTGGACTTTTGCATGTCGTAGGATATTATATATTGCAATATTCCGGCTAACGGAAATAGATGACACAGATGGAAACGTACTCGCTAATAGAAAATATACGAAATGCATTCGAAACATAAAAAAGATGGATCTCTAGGAGTCCAAAGAGAATATACAAATAAAGATATCTTTAAGCTATCCGAAGAAAACTTTATGATTAAGTCGTTTTTAAGAAGCTAATAATATTTCTCATTCGCATTTAAAATAGATTTTATACCGAAAGAAAAATGGCTGAACCGTTTTCATTACATTGATCAAGTCGCAATTGCCATTTATTAAATTTCAAATGCATATGAAAAAGCAATACTCAAAAATTTAAATCAATTCTGAATATGACAATCATCAATAAAGTTCTACAATCATAGCATGTATGATTTAAACTTTTTATACAATTTTCTAGTAAATCTTACATATTTCATTTGGTTCTCGAATCACAATTTTATGTATTTTATCTTATTATACTGGTTTTATACATATTTCTTTATATTATATGCTGTTCTGTACTTGATTTATTATGGATTTTAATTCAAACTACTGCATTTTTTACTGTGTTCTTTTTATAAAATTTTTGATCTTTTTGGTACAGTTAAATAAGATTTCTTATAAGCAGTTAATATGAAAATAGAATATATTAGAATTTTTGGAGACGATGATTTTTTGCCCAGCTAATGGCATCGAAAACAAAGGAATTGATGTTTAAAATAAATAAATGTTTGACAAATACTATAATAGCAAACGATTGTTATTGCAACCTTATTGGACAAATTCTCTTTTTTTACGAATCAATTAGAATGATATATTGTATACGTATTATTTCAATCATTAGATTTTAAATTACGATTTTGTGAATTTATTTTTTTAATCAAAATTAAATAAAATAACATTATACAAGATCAAAACTAAATCCAAAATTATGCATCCAAAATGAATAAATAAAATTTACAAATTACAATTAAGATAAATAATGATTGAAATAAAAATGAAAATTTACCTGTTCTTGTGTTTAAAACCGAAGTATAACTAAGTGTTGATTGAGCTAGATGTAAAAGCACTCACCTGAAAATAAAAAAAGTTACAATTAAAAAAAATACAACAGTAGTAGTATTATACCTATTATATAAAATAGACAAGGTGAACAATATTTTTAATTAAGTAATATCTACTACTTATTTAGAACACATGATATTCACTTTAATATAGAAAGAATTGGTGACCAGAGTGGACCATCCTAAAAATCATGGCAATCATATGAGGTAAGGTTACGATAAGTTTCTCACTAAATACGTTTCAAACATAACATATATATATCTATTGTTAAATTGCAACAAAAATGTGTTCCGGCTCAAAAGTTGTTTCCATTTTATTATAATAAAAAATCAAGTGAAATTATGTAAAAACAAATGTTGAATAGTATGTAAACTAATTGGAGAAAATATATTAACTTTTCAAAAAATATCAAATTTATCGCCAGGGTTTAATGGCGTTCAGTTCAGTTTGCGATGACGCACAGTGGTTGCTAACTCCTCATATATTAATTGTAATAGTAAATTTATTATACATATTTTTTTTTGCAAAAATCCTGGTCCAAAACGTGGAGAAATAATTTTACACTTTTCTACTAATAACAAAGAAACCGATGGACGTTCATTGTGCTAAACTAATTCTCATCGAGATACTACGAAAGGCTTTTAAATTTTGAAATCGGTTTAGCGCTTTTTGAGAAAACATCCAATTTTTCTTATTCTGATTCAAAATGACTTGAAACCTAAAGAAAACAAAATTAGCGAATCAGATTTTTTCGCAGAAACAAACACTTCCTTCGGGAATTTAAAAATATTAATTTAACTAAACATGCTAATATACTATTTTCATAGTATGTGTCGCCAAGATTTTTTTTTGTTATTTCTGAACAGCAATCAGAATCTGATAGTTGTATAAGCCTTTATGCTAATTTGGACCTAATATTAGTCTGTTTGTCAGAAGGTTCTTTCAAACTCTGTTTTATTCAGCAATCAGGAATACATAATGAACTAAATTGACAATATTTAAGAGCGATGTCTAAGAAGAACTCCAATGAGATCACAAGCATTACAATTATTATGATAATATTATATAGAACTAACCTAGGACTAAGACAAAAAGCCAAAATCGTCTCAATCTCCTTATGCCAAAAGGTTTAGTAATGTCAACTATCGATGGGTTCAAAAGTGAGTCAAGTTTGCGTTTGTATTTTTCCTTTACTTCTTTGAACGTTAATTGCACCGTTTTCATGTCAAGGTCGCTGTGAATGGTTTCATTTGTCACGGAGAATTAAGTATTGTACGTAGAATTTTTGACTGTGTCCTGTGCATTATAGCTATATTTGATTTGTAAGCACAGCCCCAGAGCTCAATTCCGTAGGACCAGATTGGTTTGGTGATTCTTTTATATAGCAGCAATATATTTTCAACGGGGATCTTAGATTTTTTACGCATTAGCCGATTAAATTCTTTCATTTTGAACATTATTTGCTGCTTTTTCATTTTTATGTCAAGTGTGTGTACGATATATTAGTATTATAATTTCTATAATAGGGCGAGTATTTTTATTGATGCAGCAATTCCGTTTGAGGGCATATTTCACTTGGAAACAAAGTGAAAATCGTTGTCACTGCTGCCTGACAACAGGCTGCTCGAAGTAGATATCGAATCCGGGACCTCTGAATCAAGTCCGGTTCTTAATAGCTTACCTACGGGCTACAAGATAATTGTTCATTCTCCATTCTATGTTAGCCCAAAAATGTTGTATTAGCTAATAATTTTGCTAGTAACAACTAAAAAAAAACGATGAAATGAATACCTTCGAGAACTTTTAATTTAGATCATTAGTGCATAGAAAATTGAGAAATATTTATTGTAGAAGCACTGATGATCCTTGTTTTTCATTTCATAACGATTTCAGCCCGAGTAGAGATCGTTCGTTGTCTGGAATCGGATATGCGCTAGCTGGAGCGAACAAACGCTCTCTCTCCTTTCTCTCTACTAAAAGCGAGCGATGCTCAACGCGCGAATTAATCCGGACTGATTAAAAATATTTTATTAACAAGAATGGAAAAAAATATTCGGAATATCAGTCGACAGAAGCGTTTCCATAGAATATTATATGAATACACGTTGAAAATGCAATTGGATGTGCGATGGCTTGTAAACAATCGGCATAGTAAATGAATAGGAAAATATTGGTTTTGACTGTTTGCCATACGCGATTATATTGTTATTATACACTATTGTATTATATATATATATATATATATATTTATATGTATAATTCTGGAAATATGAGTACACTATAGAGAGAATGGATACGGTTGAACCACTTTTTTATCAGCAATAATTTTGTTAATTTACCAGTTAGCTTGAGGAAAGTGAATTAAATGGTAACTTGAACATTTGTGTATATGGAAATGTTAAAATACTGTCCATAAGTACGATGAATTAGTCATAAAACTACCTTCAGGACGGTTTTGATAGGCATAAACATAAGTTAACTCCAAAAGACTTTATAACAATTCCAAAAGACCGTTGTTGACTACAAAAGACTCTGTAACAGCTTTTATTGTCAGAAATGTGTAACACAGCACAACATAATCATTCAATTAGTAACATTTTTTTTTTATTTCTCAAGATTCAATTACAATCTGTTTATATAAAAATAAATTATAAAATCTGTTTAGTAATTATGAATGACAATATGTAATGTTATGACCAAAATAGAGTTTACCCATTGGTATCACTTTTTGTATTGATTGAAAAGATGTTTGTAATCTAAATGAATTTAAGAAACTTAACTAATAGTATAAAATCATAATAAAAGTAATGAATTACAGTTGTTATAACATATTACAATTAGTTATAAATAAAGTAATCAAAAAAAGAAAGTAAGATAAAAAGAATAAATAAATGAATAAATAATCAAAAATATAAAAATACGAATATCGTATCTACGTGTGAGATATATAATTGATATATGATTGTTATATATAACAAAACAAATTTTTAAACAAAGTTAACAAGAAATTTTGTATTGAATTTTCTTTTCCCGTTCTCTTTCTTATTTTGTCTTAGTGAAGTTAAATTTTTCTTTATCTGTTTATTTTTACCCGAAAAGGACAAGAAGTACATGTCACAACCGTACCCACGAAATTTGTCACAACCATACTTAACGCACTTTTGAAAATAAATTATTGTTGACTGAGCTGAATTACCTAAGCTCTAATTTAGATTAGGTATATCATGACGTCATGACATTTTATACAAAAATAAAAAAGTTTATCAAAAAATATCGATGTCTAATAACATCATCATTGAATTGCAAAGTATTGATTTTATATTAAATCCGCCCAAATCGCGAAACCAAATTATATCAAAACATTGATAAAAGCATTGCAATTGCAAGCACAACCGTGACATTGAACAAAGAAATATTTATAGAAAAGCTCTCCAAGTAATGTACGACTTACAGCAAAATTACAAATACATATTGTGACCTATCTCTATACAAGTCATGTTGATGTAAGGCGTTGACTCAATGAAATATTGGAAACTTGTTAGAACAAACATATATCTTCATTCTTTTTTAGCCTATTTTAGCCGTGACTACCGTACACGGTCACAATTATACCCAGTCTCCCCTATTCTTTTCTTCAGCATTTTATTAAATGGTATTATAAGTACTAGAGATTCAATTACGATTCAATTGCAATTGACTTTTATAATGTTCTATAAATATTTTTTAAATAAGCAAAAATTTTTTTTTTGCGATTTTGTGCACACAACTTGAGAATTAATATTTAAATACTTATTTTACTAATTTATAAGACGCTACTCAAATTACTTACGTCAATTCAGGTAATAATTACATACATTTTTCCAAAAACAAATTCTTTCAAAGACTAACTTTACATTAAATAGTATTTACATCAACAAATTTCAACTTTTTTCTCCTTTCGTCTCTAAAGTTCTTGTTACTAAGCCTTAATTACTATATAAATTAATATATTCTTTTATTAAAAAATAATATGTATAAACGAACAAAAGGAAGATCATCAATATATCAAATATTTGGTGTATTGAAGTCGCTTTTCCTGATAACTTTGTTGATGAACTATTTTTTCTAGTTTCTGAAAATGTTTTTGAATAAATCAATATCAATGTATGAAAACATATCTAATGGCAGATGAAGTTGTGATTAATTTTGATTGCCATATCGAAATCATCCATTAAATGGATATTTGCATGAAACATATATCGTACGCGAGCAAACTCGTGTTTCGTTGCATGCAGATCGCATTGTTCGGATCGTATGCGAATGTTTTGTTCAAGAGTTTTTCATTTGATTTGCTGCGCTAATTAATGGTTTTTTGGAACTAAATCCGTCGGGTTTTCCTATGCACAGAGAGAGGGATTGAAAACTAGAACATTGCAATTTTGTAAATGATTTGAAATGTTAAATATAAATGTTTTAGAAAAGAAACAGAAAAAATAACAATATTATAGTATCAAACATGTATATGAAAAAATAAAACACAGAAGTGCACATACAAAATGTGATCAATGTCACGATAACGTCAATAAATTTTCATTCGATGATTTTCGAAGAGATCAAGAAACGACACCGCCACAAAGTACTTTGTCTTTGAAAACGAACTATGCCGAATACATCGCCTAATAATATGAATCCTGAACAATTACATTGTACAGATTTCGCACGCACAATAGATATGTAATATAAGATTACATTTACATTTGCATTTACTGCACGTACCGATCTCGATTACATAATATTCCAGATATCCATATCACATCGAATACCTCAATGCGTTAATATGATTCCATGGAACCTCATCAGAATTGCAATATCAGTGTAACAACAATGTCCAATACCGAGAATTAGATGGGCATGAAGCGATAAGCATTTGTAATGTTATTTATCTAAAACATATATGTACATATGGCCCTAGATTGGTTGTTATACTATCCAACAATCATAGGTATTGATAGGTGTTATATTATTACCGATAACCAATTAAAAGAGCTTTCACCATAATAGAGAATTCTTATATAAATTTAGGTTGTACTTGGTATCATGAAGTACTTTCAATATATTTGAACCTACAATAACTTAAAATCATTACAGTATTGTTTTAACGGTCTCATGATACAAATAATAGCTTTTGTGTTTACGATAAAAATAATGGCTAGGTCAAATAAAGCGCCAACTTTCTCAAATAATTTTCGTACAGTTTGCGATATCCATGTGAACCTTTATAAACCTTTATATATATATAACCTAACGCAGACACCGCATAAATGTAAAAAAACAATCTTATTTAGATAACAGGGTCTTTTAGACCCAGCTTAATAACGTACGAGTGGCGTTGCAGTTTATGTGTAAAACGCCTAAATTCACAGCAAATGCAGACATTTTGACAGTATGATTCACAAATCATGAAGCATAAAGTATGGAAGTTGGAGCGAAACATTGCCTTGCGATAACATTGGTTAGTTGTGCGGCAAAATCGGCCCATTAACGTGAAAATAAAGTGTAAAATAACGTGAAAATTACGTGTAAATATAGTGAAATGTACGTGTTTCTTATATAACCACAATGTTTTGGAAGGATTCATATATTTTATTATGAAGCAATCATAACTTGAGGGACATATGAACTTTTAAGAAGAAGAAGAATTTGCCCTTTAATATTGAGTTCATTATAAATAAAGTGAAAGATACGTGTTTCTCATATACCCACAATGTTTTTGTGGGTTTCATATATTTTATTATAAAGCGATCATAATTTGAGGACCATGTGAACTCTTAAAATTAGTCTTAATCACGTAGCTTACTTTAGAATGGAATAGCCTAATTTGGAAATACGTAACTAAATAAACTAAGACAGCAGATTTTTTTATTATTCATATTTAACTATCATCATTCTTTCAAAATCGATTTAGTGTCAAAATTCTAAATTCCGGTAGACGATTTGTATCATTGTATCATGAACGCCGTAGATTCGAACTGTGCCAACAATGCATGTCCGTGTCGCGAAATAATGTTCTCAGTCAGGCGAAGGAATCAATTATTCAGATCGTCGTATATCTCATTCTGCTCCGCAATAGAGTAATATCTGGCAATGGAGACCACGATTTTGAATAGGGCCGTATTAAAGATTTTCTGAACTAACTTGCTGGAAGTGGAATTCTGTCTTAAGGCAATTAGGGCATCGTGCCTTGAGGCAAATTGCTGGAACTTCCCGTACCGCAATTCAAAACTCGAGTAATTAAAAATAATCAATAAAAGTTGATCAATGATTCGAAACTTTTAATAAAATTTCGAACCATATTAAATCATTCTATCTTAAATAATTTATTTTGAAATATTTTGAAAATTCTGAACTTTCGCAATCGTACTGCTTTAATTGCATGAAGACGAAATATCAAAGCGCGTAAGCGCCGCGTCGCCGTCTAACGCGTAAACATTGGTACGGAACCCATCGGAATGTAAACAAAATTTATACTTATTGTTAAAATCTCTATAAACTATCTGAAAATTTGATGTGCATATGTCTAATGTTCATTTTTGACCGCCAAATGGCTCATTTTTTTTACTTTGCCCTCCATATCTCCAAAGTCGTTGCACCTGCCTTTCCAAAAATTTGAACAGTTTTTCATTTAGTCAATACAAATAAAATGTTTTTTGAATTATTCAAATCGGACGCTCCGTTCTCTTAAAAACTGAGTTACCGTTTTCGGCACTTTTTGCCCCGTATCTTCGGAACGGCTAGACCTGCCTTCGCCAAAAACTAATCAGCACGTCTCCTTATCAATACAAATCGAATGTTTTTTTATTTATTCAAATCGGTTGATCCGTGTTCCCGAAATCGTCGACGAAAATTTGTATCCGCACATACATACACACACATACATGCATTTTTTTAAGATATGCCAAAATGTTCAGAAACCTTTAAAACGTAAAGATATATAAAAATTTTCATTTTCGATTTTTTTGCGATTACTATAACTTGTGCTACGGGAAGTTAAAAATAACTGATTTGCGAAGTAATGGAAGGACGAGATCGATTAAGAACTAGCAATTAACATAGTTAAAAATAATTGATGAGTAGCGTAGTAGATGGGTTCATTCGGCATCTTTTCTTAATGTAAACATTCTTGTTTTGTGCGGTAAGATCATCACTCTATAAAATATAAATGATAAAATTTATAGTATTAACTTCCCGAAGCAGAAATTTATGTTTTCACCCAAAAACCCGTTTTCTAGACCTTTTAAGCAATTCTCAATCAAATGAGACTAAATTTAGAAAAGGTATGTGTGTGTGTTTAAGTTAACAGATTTTTCATCTTTTGTCGACGTTTTCTCAAAAATAACTGGGCCCATTTCAGAAATTTAAAAGTCGTTCGATGTAACTCGATAAGTCAGTTTTGCGCGACGACGAGCCAAGCCGTTTCTTCGTAAATAGCAGAAAAGGAAAAAAAATATCCACGTTTCAACCCACAATTCTGAATAGATTTGAAAAATTTAAAAACCGTTCGAAAAATATTGGTTAGGAATTGACCTGATTAGTTTTTAGTAAGTTTTTGTAATTAACGTTCAAGTAATTTATTTGACTTTCATGATTTTTTTGCTATAGAGATCATAGTCTTCTAGAACATACTCAAATATTACGGCCCTACGACAAGTTGTGTAATTTTAAATTTTTTTCAAAGTTTGAAAAAATGAGTTGCGTTTTTCGGAAGATTGTTAAATTTAGACCTTTCATCGACGTTTTCTCAAAAACGGTTGGGTCGCTTTCGAAAATTTGAAAAATATTCGATTATTTTCTATTAGATGAAACTCGATAAGCACCGGCGTTTTTGTTAGTTATTGATCAATACTCTTGATTTTTTTTCTCAAAAATTTTAACATGGTACTGAATGTACCAGTAATTTGCCTTAAGACGTAGTGCCATATGCGCCACTTGTTAACTTTGCGTAGGGTTACATTTTACATTAATCACAAAAAAATCAAAAATAAAAATTTTCATATATCTTTACGTTTCAAATGTTTTTGATCATTTTGACATACCTGGAAAAAAATGGATATATGTGTGTGTGCGGATACAAATTTTCGTCGACGATTTCGGGAACACCGATCAACCGATTTGAATAATTCAAAAAACATTCGATTCGTATTGATTGATAAGAAGACGTGCTGATTAGTTTTTGGCGATAGCGTTCCGAAGATACGGGGAAAAAGTGCCAAAAACGGTAACTCAGTTTTTAAGAGAACGGAGCGTCCGATTTTAGTAATTCAAAACACAATTTACTTGTATTGACAAGATGAAGAACTGATTAAATTTTCGGGAAGACAGATCCAGCGGTTATGGACTCTCAATAAGAATAAGTTTGAAAAATGTCATTTGGCGGTCAAAAATGTTTATTGGACATTGGTCAATGTTTATTGTACATCAAATTATCAGATATTTCATAGAGATTTTAATAATGTGTATACATTTTGTGTAATTTTTTTTGGAATCCATACCAAGATTTTTAATCACGGTACAGGAAGTTTCTGTAATTTGCCTTAAGGCACGATGCCTAATTTTAATATCCTTTAAGGCACGACTAATTTTAATATCGATTTTCTCCTGAAATGCGGTTCTGTTCCCCGATATCTCTATAACTCGAAACAGCGGCAAAGCAACATAGTTCGGGCGCTCGGGACGATTATCATACCGACAATTATCGAATTCGTAGTCCGCTGATTGAACTAATTATCGAACAGAGATTTGCTACGGCACGTACCAGCGATCGGTTACCCGTGTAATAACATTCGCATAGCAAATGCAAAATACACGATACAATACCACAGATAATACAAGGGAAATCATCTACAATACAACAACATGTAATAACATCCATTGAGATTTAGATGTTTGACAATGTCAATAACATGTATCCTGATGCTGATGCTTGATAAGGCTTGAGTGTTACAATCATATTTGAAATTCAGAAAATAGGTAAATTAAAACATAACTAGTCTTGTGCATGGCAACGTGCCTTGAGGCAAATTGCTGGTACTTCCCGTTCTAAAATTATTTTTTTTCAATTCTTTGAAAATTTGGAACTTTTTCTCAAAGCAATCATGCTGTGTGACAGTTTTGGAGAAGAAAAACCAAACCAAAAAGAACCCAAAGAAATGTGAAAAAAATATACTTATTAAAATCTCTATAAAATATTTGATGATAGTTTGATGTGCATATGTCCAATTATCAATTTGACCACCAAATGGCTTTCCACTCTATCGACGAAACCACCAGACCTAACTTCCCAAAAATTTAATCAGTTCTCCATTTTGTCGATACAAGTAAAATGTTTCTTGACACTTTTTGCCTCGTATCTTTGAAATTGGCCAAGGCTGGACCTGCCTTGTCTAAAAACTAGTCAACGCGTCTCCTTGTCAGGAATGAATTTTTTTTAGAAGTTTTTAAATCGGTTGAACCGTGTTCTTGAAATCGTCGACAAAAATTTGTAATCAAACACACACACACGCACACAAATACATCATTTTTTTCTAAGAGATGCCAAAATGTTCATAAACCCTTGAAACGTAAAACTATATAAAAGATTTATAGATTTATAAAAACTTAGCGATTGCTATAGCTTATACTTACTCTTACAGTCGGTCAAGTAAGAGCGTGGTCGGGTTAATTTATAAAAATAATTATTTTATGAAACTTTAATATTTATATATGCATTGTATACGTTAAAAGCAAGGATGCAATTTTAGTCAATATGTGTCCAGTCACCACCGGAGTCGACAATTGGCTGGCATCTCCGACGCCTGCTTTTTACGAATTTAACGGATTATTTTAGTCCGACGGCTCGTATTTTAATTTAACGGCTCGATGAGAGCAGTACGTGCTCATATAGAACTTTCATCAGTGAAAATTACATTTTCAAAATCTCTAACAATATTTTCATGTGCTCAAGCGGAAAAGAAGCACATTCTTTTCAGTCGTCAGAGGCTTCCCCGTTGTTTTGCGCCATTTCAGATCATGAATACGAAGAAAGGTTCAGATAGTTTTGTAGATATTTTTGTAGATATTTCTAAACATTTTGCCATTAATTTTGCTCGTCCTTGCTGCAGTGTTAAAGCAGGATTCCGCAAATACCCATTCACTGTTCTTTTTTCTTCTTTTTTATTTGAATCACGTTCTGATAAATCATCGACTTTTTTAGCAACTTTATATAGGTGTATCGAATTCTGTACAAATGCCTTCAACTTTCTCATATATTTAGCAGCAGCTGATTGCTACATTTGGGTACCTTTTAGGTGCATGCAAAAGGGCGCAGCCTCGTAGCGCGACGCGTAACTTAGCACTCATGGCGTTTAACGTAATTTTTTCTCAAAAGATCAACTGCAACTAAACTTTTTTTGACAATGCATGAAGGACAAAGCTTCACTCTATTGGCTCACGAAAGAATTAGACCGAAATCCTTCATTAACTGTCGTTAAAGTCGACCACGCTCTTACTTGACCGACTGTAGGTAAGTTAATACGATTGCTGAAATCGTTTTTTTTCCTCTGGTCTTCATGAAGTATTTTGTGTACAAAATATACTCATTTTCCAAATTAATTAAAGTTTTTATTTGTTTGTTTTACATCAATCGAAATGTTGCTATTCAATTTTTGTATACATTATTTATTGCTATCAGATATGTAAAAGCTAAACAAGAAACCAAATCAATGGATTGACATTCGATTAGGACATTTTCTTAAATACGACCGAAAATTTGCTGATGTTGAGCATGGAATAGGAGCAAATATATAAAAAACAAAAAAAAAATTGCTATTGATTATAAGAACACAACGCAAGTTGATATATTATATTATTGATATAACTTGTAGAAGGTAACCCAACATTGTCCCTTTGAAATATCGAATTTTTCAGCAGTAATCTTTGCACAAGTTTATCCGGCAAAGCTACTTTTACTAGAAAGCGTATTTTGGATCTATATTTCCAATTTAAAATTAATATCACTACTGCCTGATATCAGGTGGAACTCATGTAAAATTTAAACTAGAAATCTTGAAGTTGCAAGCACAAAGATTATATTTAAATTGCTTAAACCAGCCAGTTACAAGAACTTCCTGGCTTAGAAAATAACTAAGTACAAAGTAAATCGGAAGAATTACAAGACTCTTTGAAACTATTAGAATATTATTCAAATATTAGATTAGACTTACCCATACAAAATCACATTATATTAACACGAAACGCAAACTAATATGTTTTCAATCGTTTTTTGTAAAAAAAAGATTAATTGTTACCAAAAACCAATCAACACCTTTATCAAACTTATTTTCTTTAATCCTAATAAAATAGTCACAAAACTTCAGAGACAACACCTTCTAGAAAACTCAAGGAAAAACTAACAGTAGATATATGGATATATGAAACAATTGATATTCAGGAAAACTAATAATAACACGCAAAAACAAAACTCTGAAGACACCTTCTAGAAGACTCGAATAAATATTCATATGGATATAAAATTTATTTTTAAATTTTTAATAAGCTTTACAGTTTTATAATCAGTAACTACCAGTTTTTATTGTAATAATAATATGAACTTTACAATGACCAACTATGTGTCTAGATAAGTGAATAATTGTATAGACATGTAGAATCTAGTGCATGTTGAGTTTTAATTTCATTATGCCACAGCTTAAATTATTTTAGACTGTAGAGTAACCCCGTTGAACAGATTAAATCGTTTCGAGGGTGCAACGACATCAACTTCAAGGGGAGTATTAGCGTCAATTTGCGGCTGCGACTCTTATGAGCTTATATATAAAGCTAATATTGAGATCATAACATTAAGCTAAGAATAAGAAATGAAAATAACTTGATTAGTTATATTTACATTTATAAAGAAAAAAAATGGCCCAAAAATTCTTTCACTAATTTAATGTATGCACGTGCCTATCATTATATTGTTGTTACTACTAAATTGTTGACGTTTTTTAGAATGTTTACAAAAAAATACAAAAAATTATAAGCTAGTTGAACTAAATGTCTCATTTTTTATAGACATTGATACTAGAAATGAACAAAATTGTTAAATATTAATCACAATTGTCATAGTTTGTCCAAAACTCAAGATTTGACTTAAATATACACAATTTTTAAACTGAATGCGGTAGATTTTTTTATGTTTTAATTACGATGGTTACAAACAATCCTGACACTTTGTTCCAGTTTTATATTGAATTCTGAAACACCCTGTATATAGATATTAGATATAAAATGAATCCAGCCCTATGCAAGAACACTTCATTTCCAACTTCCACTTTAATTCATTTTGATGCAATTATGCATTTATATCAAATTACACATCTAATAATGAAGCCACTCAGTCAAATCGTAATATCATATTAAATCGTAGTAATTGTAACCAGAGGAGACTAGGTTTAAATTACTTGGTTATCGATTCGATCTTCTCATTTCTCGATAATCATGATCTTGACATCTTATTCATTATGAACTTAATTGCGTATTTACGACAAATGACTGGCATAAATAAATAGATATAATCGTAAAATTCATTTAAATTGGCTACAAAGAATTTTTGAAGTTTTTATATAAGCCTTAATCAAATTGCAATTACTTTTTATAAAAGTAAAAAAAGAAACCAAAGGTCCAAATTAATATAAAAACATTGATATATTAAATTTAGACTATGTACTAAATATATATTAGTATTTTAGAATGTGCTAGAGATAAATCATACCTGTAGAATCAGAACAAAATCGTAGGCGCGTTTCTCTCCTTGTTTAATAAATGAAGCTGCATTCTGTGATTTTAATTAAAACTAATTAAATGCTCTTATTGAATGAGAATAGAGAAGTAAAGAACGGTATTGGCTCTTAATTATTTAATATTATATAATTAACATCGTCTTTCGTGCATGAATTGATACAGATTTCGTAAGCATTTTATGTAACATGATAATAACTTAATACATACTATAGAGTTTATGATAATAATTTAATACACACAATATAAATACATAATAAAGTATAAATCGTGAGTAAAAATATCGATCGGAAAAAACACTTCAAATACAAAAACTAAACCGTGCATTGTAAAATAACCAATCCAAAACTTCAAATTTAAATTTAATTTTTTAATAATTTAGATTGTGAAAAAACTGTCAACTCACAGCAGAATATTTGTGATTTTTCTAATTATTAAGATTATTTATCGACTAACTGGATGTATCTGATCATGCATTGCTGTGTTATATATATAAATAAAAATCTAAGTAAAAATCATCATCGAGTGAAACATCCCATTCAGAGGCGTGTGTTCATAAATAATTCAATAAGTCCTATAAAATGCTTGAATTTCTACATATACATTTGTAATTCTCATTTAACTATTTTTCTAAATAAGTTGACAAAGGTAAAAGGCAAATATTCAAATATTCCTATTCTTTTCCACTCTTTTGCATTTGCATATTTGTATGTACTTGTTATTAATTTTGATAAAAAATATACGTTCAAAAGCAAACTGATTATAAACTGAAAAATTTAGAGAAGAAATAGATGAATGCAGAAATTAACAAGATAATAATTAATTTACGCAATTTTTTTTTGCAATTACAGTTGTAGTATCAGTCTTGCATATAAAAATAATTTCCATTTGAATAATATCAAAATATATAGTAACCACGAATGATACAAATTACTTCAATAAACTTACATTTCTTACACGGCACAGATTTTTCATTTGCTTTACTATTTGCACTATAACTATTAATGGGGGACGGGTTAAATATTCTTACGATCCAGACATTTTTTATTAAATCAAGATTTGTACTAATATTTAACCTTAAAATATAATGACATCAAACACCGAAAATGAACAATATGCTTCACGCTTTCGGTGACGTACGCACGTATAAAGTCACGCTTACAACAAAGGCTCGCACAAATACAACGACCAATCACAATGCAAGTGACAAATCATTGACACTCGACATTGCCGTAACGCACTTCCGTTGCATTTTTGCGGATTCACAACCTAGTCGAGCCTAAAGAAGTTTTACTTTAATAAAATCATTTAGCAATATATAGCCTTAATAAAGCAATTCAATATACACTAAAAATTCAAACACACTAAAGAAGTAAGTAAGCAAAATTATTTAATTATTTACAAACAGAATTACCAATGAAGCAAATGATTTACTCAAAACTACAAGTAGTGACAATATTTCTATCATCTCTCAGTATATGTTAATAAATTCAACTCCATATTCCCAACTTTTCCCAATTTGCTCGTAGAAAATTACACAGATGAAATATTAGCTTACATGATATTTAAAATTACGTTCCGTCTCATTATTTATACATGAACTAAACTTATCATTCGAACATAAATCATGAGCAACTCGGCTGATTTCATTACTCAAAATGTTGACTGCTGTCAAAACCGTATTCAATATGTTTCTCTTTACTTTTCTCTCTATGAGAAGAGTTTGATAAATAACTTTGTGAGCAAGTTTTGTGGAATAAACGCGACTAAATATAACTTTTATGGAGATTTCGATGGAGCAGGGTTGTGATAACTGACAAGAGAATTTGATCAAAATGCCAAATTGTAGTGTATTTATAAATGTAGAATACTTGGATTAAATAATTGGATAGAAACTAAATGTTCGTTTCTAAACATGCTATAATTAAATATAACCATCTAATAATTTGAGAATCTTAGTTTATTAAACTTCAATCTTCACCAGTTTGAAATTTATTCTTTATTAATTGTTATTTTTGAGACTAAATTATCTTTAATTATCCAAATACGTAATAAAATACTACACTCATTTTATGTAAATTAGACCAATATTTATCAAAATTGTTTCCAGGTGTTGACAATATTTTTATCATTTCCCATGATGGGTTACTAAATCTAACTTCATATTCCATACTTTTAGAATTTGATTAAAATGCCAAATTGTAGATGTGTATGTATAAATGTAGTATTCTTCATACTTGGATAAAACTATAAAAAATGTTATAAGATAGAAAATAAAATAAGTCAGTTTCTAAACAGTCTATAACGAAATCTGATCATCTAATAATTTGCAAACCTTAGTTTTGGTATTTCAATAAATACCAGCAGCTTGAAATTTATTGATTATTAATTGTTATTTTTGAGACTATATTATCTTATGACTAAATTATTATCAAGAATGAACCAATTTTGCAATAAAATACTTCATTATTTTTATGTAAAATAAACCAATATTCATCAAAATGTTTCCAAGTGTTGGCAATATTTCTATCATTTTCCAGGATAATCCAACTCCATATTCCAAATTTTTCTCAATTTACCAAGTGAAAATAAATCTGCCTCTCAAAAATATTAATATATGATAATAATTTCTATAATCAGTTTTATAGAAACTGTAATAACAAATTTATCAGAAAGAGTAGACAACCGTTTGGGTTGCCATCTATAAAAAAGTCACGTAATTTAAGGATGGGTTGTGGTCTAAAGATATAAATTTTATGAAATTTTCGAAAGTTTGTAAAAAGTCAAACTATATTTTTAACTTTCCGAAGCATAAAACAGTTATAGTAATCGCAACAAAATTAAAAATGAAAAGTTTTGGATATCTTTACGTTTCAAAGGTTTCTAAACATGTTGACATACTTTAAAAAAAAAACAGTTGTATGTTTGTGAGTATGAGTGTGTGTGTGTGTGCGTGTGCGTGTGTATGTATGTGTGGATGCCATTTGGCGAACAAAAATTATCATTAAACATAAGAACCTCAACTTATCAGATATTTTATAGAGATTTCAATATTATGTACAAATTTTGTTTATATTTCTATGAGTTCTGTACCAATGTTTAACAGTAAGCCTGCGACGCGACGCTTACGCGCTTTACAATTTTGTTTCTAAAACAGCTACGCAACGCGATCGATTTGATAAAAAAATCAAAATTTTCAAAAGATTTCATAATAAAAAAAGTAAAAAAAATTCAAAACTCAAAAATCTAATTTTTTTAAAGTTTAAAAAAAAAATTAAAGTTTTTTTTTTAATTTTTTATTTTTGGTACGGGAAGTTCCAGCAATTTTCTTTAACCACAATGCCATGCATCACTAGTCACCATATTTTTTTTTTACAAGTTATGCCTCTACTGAAAATCCACCACCAAAAGTATGAAAATTAATCTAAATTATGTATTGTAAGTGAAAATTTCACCAAAAATGTTACATGCAATCAATAATATTATCTTTAAAATAATCTAATTACCTTAAGATTCTACTTTCTAAATAATAACCCATCTTTACTAAGGTCAAAAGAGTTTCTACTAAATTAACTATGACAAAAACTCAGTTACCGAACTCCTTCGCATTTGTTGTGGTCTGCAAGCGTCATTTAACAGCCAAAGAAGAAGAACAACTGTCATGAATTATTGTTAATGGAATGCCGGAAAACGGACGTCATGGTACGACTTATGATAAATGTCAGTCAAAAGCAGACAAATCCACGAAAAACAAGTTTTTGAGGTGGCGAACTTTGAACTAAGTCACAAAAAGTAATAGGGGATAAAATATTGATATTTCAGACAGATATGACAAATTTTAAAAATAAATAGTCAAATATATTAAATTTCTTTTATAGATCTAGTTAATAAATTAATTAAAGCAAACACAGTATTATGATTTAATTTTTAGGGAATAATGACATTGTCTAAGGTAGATCCACCATTTAGAGATCAAATCCCAAAGTCAAGCGCTTTTAGATTTTGTATATTAGGATTTAGAATTTGTCCAGAATTATGCAAATTATTTTGACAAAAACTCAAATGAACTCGAGTATTAAAATATATAATTACTCAAATAAATTAACAGCAATAACAAATTTTATCTTATATAAAAGATTCTAAATCGATGGCTATTACCAGTAGTGTTTAGCAGCATATGGAGCATTCGACGCGGAGGATTTCATATTCTGCATATAACAAATTTCAATGCTCTAGTCCTCGTTACCTCGACGTTTATTATCGATACTTTAGTATTATTATCGACACATAGGGAATTGTTACCGTAATAAGGTAAAGGCAGGAAACATGAACCATCGACTGAAGGTTGGTGGAATATTTACTCGAACTTTATAAAGCAAACGAAGCTTGAAGCATTCCCAATTGTCCGCAGTATTTTTTTTGCATATTATAAAAATGAGTGCATGAGCAAACAATTGGAAGCTATGTTTATAATTGATATTTAAATTTATAAATTAATTACTTCACAAATTAGATGAAGTAAATTTACATTTGAACACGGAAAATCAGAAGCTATATGTCCAAAATCGAAGAAGAAGATCAAGTGATCAATGCATTGACATTCTTTCCATTGCTCTGGGTATAGCTTTGCTTGAATATGTAGAATTTTTTACAGAAATCATTTCATAATCAAATCAATTTATAATATCTAAAAAATTGGTCTTTACTAAAATAGAGAGAAAGAAAAGAGTGGTATGATGGTTTACCATGAAAAGGCCTAGACTCTAAATTTGTGATAAAGTAATTTGCACTTTATTGTCTAATATATGTTCTTTTGTCTAGTTTTGTCGCTAATGGAGAATGGAGAAGTAAGCATGTTTTTAAAATGTATGAAAAATATTATTAAAGAAACTACCCATTAAAATTATTTCATTCATATAGATCTTGATCTTGATCTTTGCTCAAGACTCTCCTATTAATAGAGCACATCGACCATTCTTGAATCCAATTATTATACTACGGAATATATTTTGTACCTTCTGGCTCGGTAAATAGGGAATAATTCCGTATTATTAAATATCTATCTAGATAAATTGATTCCAAGTACCTAACAATTGCAAATGTGCGTGGTCACTAATCGAAAGTGGTAGTGAAGATCCAAGTAAAGATTTAATAAGGCTAGTCAATACAAAAACATAAATTTCTTCAAGAGGTTCTGATAAATTGCATAAATAACAATGTATGGTAAATAATTATGCTATATACAGATCTGTTAGTTTCATCATCAATTCCTTAAATTCATTTTAAAATATTGAGGAAAGGACTACTGCTGTGGAGGAAAAGACATCGTTGTTGATAATCATTATTAGCTATTAGAAGACTTTAGAAAGTATTATATAACTGAACAATCATTGGTTTTCCTTCAGAAAAAATGTATTTAATCATTTCCGCGTCCAAGTTCTTTCCTAACTCACACGACCGACAACATCAAAATTGTCATTATCGTTTTCTCACGCCATTGATATAAATTTGAAATGAATAATTTTACAGTTTGTAATTGCCATTGCATATTTTTGTAGTATATTTTCCGATGACATATTGCAATTTTAAATGAAGTAGGAAGAACATGTTGCAAACTGGTTTGTATCATCTGGTTGCATGCGCCGACCTGCCTAGTTGATTCCTAATAGATTGCAGATTCACTTCGCTGAATATATTCTAAGATAGGTAGATGGTTTTTTGTAAATTATATTGTAGCAGATGGAAGAAACTATTCAATATGATTTTGGAATCATTTATGATATATTGGCTAAAGATGTAGATGAACAAGAAGTAAGTAAACACTTTTACTTTAGCACTTCATTAAAACTGGCCTATGGATTTTATTATATTTATCTTATTTTTTTGTAGGGTAAGTTATAGTAATCGCAAAAAAACGAAAATAAAATTTTGGCATACCTTTATGTTTCAAAGGTTTCTGAGTGTTTGAGCGTTATTATGTGCGGATACAATTTTTTGACGACGTTTTCGAGAGCACACATAAGACGATTTGAATGATTGGCGAGGAGATATGCTGATTAGTTTTTGGCAAAGGCAGACTCAACAGTTTCAAAAATGCAGTGCAAAACGTCCAAAATATATCAGTTTATGAAAAAATATCTGTTTTAGCTTATGCTTTTCTAGATCGGAACAATGCAATAAACTATATGATTAAAAAAAAAGTGCGCATAAGGTTCACAAGCGATTGAAGTAAAACTTATTTGCTACTGCACAAAGTAGCAATTTTAAGTTAAGTAAAAATAAATACATCATGTAACAATTTTGAATAATGTTTATTAGTAATGTGGTAACACTCGTGATGCATACATTTATTAGTGTAAGATCTCTATTCACATACACGACGACTAATCACAATCGACCCGTATAGAAATGATATCATCGAGAGCGAATGACAAACCATTGGGCACTCGACTCGGCCGTAACGCACTTCCGTTGCATTTGTACGGATTTACACCCTAGTCGCGTTTAAAGAAATTTTACTTCAAAAATAATTGTTTTTATGCATTATGATAATAATAATTCCAAAGTTTTCTAATTTTCCAGCCATCAAACTATATACAATAATTATCCTGATTACAAAGTCGGTTCAATGAATTGCAAAAAGAAAATTCAAACCTGATTACTTGCGCCGATATATGCTGTGGGCGACTGTCAAGCCCAAGTATTATATAAGATGAATAAGTCGAACTTTTTTCTGTTTAATTATCGATGATTACTCAACTGCAATTTGATCTTAAAGCAAGATAATAAAGAAATAGTTATATCATTTTAATTATAGTGCATAATCGAAGATTGTTTTATTTATCGCCACCATTTGATTAGAATTGAGAAGGAAATAATGGTAGCAGCAGTTTAATTAGAGTATTAAAAACGCATTTAAGGAAGCTAAAAGAAGTTTATAGCCATACTTATTACTATAAAGTAGAATTAAATATTTTCATTTAAGGCTTATTATTTTGCAGTGTTTTATTTATTACCTTTCCGTAGGGTAAGTTGTTGTAATTGTACAAAAATCGAAATTTGAATGTTTAATTTTGGCATTCCTCGGAAAAAATGGATTTATGTGTGTGTGTATGTATGTATGGATACAATTTTTCGTCGACGTTTTTGGGCGCACGGATCAACCGATTTGAATGGTTCAAAAAACATTCGATTCCTATTGATAGGTCGATGTTCTGATTAGTTTTTGGCAAAGGCAGGTCCAGCCGTTTCGGAGATATGGTGCAAAGAGTGCAGAAAATGGCAATCGAGTTTTTGATAGATCGGATCATCCGATTTGAATGATCCAAAGAACATTTAAATTCGTAATGACGGGGAGAAGGGGTGATTAGTTTTTGTCAAAGGCAGGTCTAGCGGTTTCGAAGATATAGAGCTAAAGATGTGCAAAAAATGACAGTTTTTGAGAGAACTGAGCGAACGATTTGAATGATTCAGAATACTGCTTGTTTTAACAATAATTGCTTTTGGAAAAAAAATTTTGTCTCAATTTTTTTTTCAATTTTTTTTTATGTATATCGAAAATAATTCAGATTTTAATTGTAATTCAAACTTAAGTTCTAATATACTTTTAACAAATAATTTCAACTTTGCAATTCAGTTTATATTCTCCTTATAAATATTAAACAATGTCCCAGTATTTATTTCTAATAATCTATTTGAAAACATTTAATATTTCTCGAACATTTCGTTACGGTTCGGGAAGTTTCAGCAATTTGCCTTAAGACACGATGCCATATACACCACTAGTTAATAATTTGAATCTAATTGTTGTGATCTTCATCTTTACTCTGCACATCTCAGGTTAACAACTTATAGAATATAATTGCTGGTTGTTAGTTAGAATAATAAATAAATACTTCTATTTCAACCTAGCTGGTTTAATTTAAACATAACTTTACATATAAAAAAAACTTGCATTGAATGACTGTTTTTACAACATTAATTCATTTACATGCACCTTTTCATTAATTTTCAATATTCTTTTCGAACTATTTTTATCTATCACATCGTGAATTTAATAGCAACAGCAGGTGTTAAAACATGAGTAGCTAATAATAGCTTGCAATTAGAAATAAATAATTTGCAATCTATTAAATATTGCATCCTCTATATTAAAACGTTCGAGAACTTGTTTCAGAAGCGCAGTAGCTAGTTAATTATGTTCTAACTAGTTATGCAAATATAATTGCTTTCGTGCTAAAGAGGAAATGAGAAAGAGTTGATAGTATAAAGAAAATTTACTCAACTTTGAGTTATGATTATGGAAAAGATATAATTAGATGAGTTTTATGAGTCGATAGTAATACCGGTACAATATTGATTATAGGTCAACTAAATAGCAAAAATGTATTTTTCACAAACAGAACTTAACAGTTCTATGAGCTTCTCTCCTATAACATCACTATTTTAGAAGGCAACCCAACAGTTGATCTATCCATATTTGAGATAATTTTATTACTGTGAAGATGGGTTAATTTGTAATTAATAGTTTCTAACTTTATAAAAATGTATCATAAAATATTTGCTCACAAAAATATATATTTTAAAATGTCATTCTCCTTTGTTCCTATTCGATATACAGGCTACTTTGATCCCAGATCACTGCGCGCTCAGTGTTGACGTCAAACCTATTTGAAGGTGATCAGAAAAACGTTGTACTTAATTGTGTGTATGCTGAATGTGGATGAGTTGTACATATGGCATTTTTTTTTTGGTGCGAATTATTACTGTCGCTGACAATACAGTTTATTCATATTTAATTTTCAGAGCTTACTAGCTTGATTCTTTTTTTTATTTATTTTATATTTAATTATAAAACTAATCAAAATTGGTTAACTATTTAAATAACTTTTGCGGATTATAAAAAATATGTAGGAAAGTAAGGCACTTGCAAAAATTATGAAAGAAAAAAGAAACTAAACTGAAAATAACCAAAAATTTAAAAATAAATTCGAAGAGATCCTTAAAACAGAAAAACCTAAAAGAACTTCTGTAGGTAGACTAAAAAAATTGAGGGTAAATCATGCTCTCAACCTATGAATTTGACCCAATCAAATAATATTACAGTAATAATACAAAAAAATTTAAATATTTGTTATAGTCAAAAAAAAAGTTTTATTGAATGGCAATAAAATGTATCATAATCATTAATTAGATTTTTTATAAACCATCTCGATAACCTGCGCTTAATCTGAGTCAATCAATTTTATCTCCAACTCATTATCACATTATTATATAAATGACTTATACAATAATAATAATACTTCTCAATATATAATAGTTAGCACTGTCTGTCGATGATTCGGAGCTAATGTATTGAAATTAATGCTTTCAGATGCCCGCTGAGTTCTGACGGATTCGAATTCTCGAATCATTAATCAAAATCACATCGTTCCTTCAATTGCTCCACGATATTTAATAAATGTATCGTGGAGCAGTTTAACAAATATGAGAAGAGAATTAAATATTGTAGATATAAAGTTGTGATGTCATTCATAGTTAATTGGATCAATTTGGAATGTATATATTTAAAATTGCTGGAATTGAAAGGCAGGAAATTAAAGAAATTCAAGTTAAGTTTCAATAACCTTTTTTAATTTTTTGGGAATTGTATTATTAAAAATTTTGGTATCATTTTGGTTTTTGGCATAATAGTTTTATATCATTTTTTTTAATTGATAGAACGCAAAATTTGTTTTTGTTTCTAAAGAGTTACTTAGAAAGTTTTCTGTGTTTTCTCATATTCAGCACTGCTGGTAAAGTTTTCACCGTTGGCGAATTATGAGATGCTAGTAATCTGTTTTATTAGTGGAGACTGGGTACGGTTGTGCCACTTTTTTTGATCAAGCATAATTTTGTTAATTTACCAAATTGAAGAAATGTAAATTAAATGGTAATTTGAACATTTGTTTTTTTTGGAAATACGAAAATACTGTCCTTACATACAAGGAATTAGACATAAAATCAATTCATACAAGAAAAGGACGAGTGACACAACTCTCCACGCCCAAGGAACAGTTGTGACAAGCATAAAAATAGATTAAAAGTTCATTAATGTAGATACCAAAATGTTTATAACGACTTTTAATGTCAGAAATATGTAACACCACAGCATAATCATTGAAATAAAGCTTATAAATATAATATAACAATATAGCAAAAAATCTTTGTGAAATCTTACTTTTCCAGTATTAAATTTTCCTTTTTCTTTCTCTGTTGTATTTTGTTTCTCTATGTAATCTTCACCCAAAAAGGACAAACACAAACTTTTGAAAACAAATCATCGTTATGACTGAGTTGAGTTATATACGCAAAAACTAATTGTATACTACTAATATTCAACTTACAGCAAAATAACAAAGTGATCTATCTGTATACAAGAATAGTTATTTTTAAGAGCATTCGAACAAAGAAACTTTTTTGACTGAATGAAATAATAGAAACTTGTTCGAACTAACATACTTCATCTTTCTCTCTTTGGATCCTATGTCAAAATCACTATAGTGTTTAATCACTTTAAACAATAAACCAAAATTTTAAAATAAATATAATGAATTTCTTCTTCCTCAATCTAATATTAAAAAATATTGAAAGAAAAAAATCGTATTCCCCATTTATCTTTAAACGCTTAATTTGATACACTTGATAGAAATAGGAAAAACTTGTGAATTTCAAAAATTTTAATATATTTTGTGCAGCTCTAAATTCTAATTTATAGAAAACACATTGCAGAAAATAGGGAAAACAATAAAAGATTGCACTAATGTTAATTTTTTAACTTTCCGTAGGGCAAGTTATAGTAATCGCAAAAAAATCGAAAATGAAAATTTGTATATATCTTTACGTTTCAAAGGTTTCTGAATATTTTGGCATACCTTAGAAAAAATGAATGTATGTGTGTGTGTGTATGTGTGTGCGGATACAAATTTCCGTCGACGGTTTCGGGAACATCGATCAACCGATTTGAATAATTCAAAAAACATTCGATTCGTATTGATGAGGAGACGTGCTGGTTAGTTTTTATTTTTTTGTCAAATTTATAGTTTCTCAAAAATCTAATTTATTCCAAGTGAAATTTTTTCACAAAATTTAATCGTTTTTAAAAAAATATTAATTTTTGGTACGGGAAGTTCCAGCAATTTGCCTTAAGGCACGATGCCATGCGCCCCACTAGGATTTTTGATAAAATACGAGGAAGGAAGTGTTGGTATATTTCAAGTAAAAAAAGAGTTGACTCAGCATTATAGAACTCCACGATTAAGTTTGATACTCAAACACAGTAATTCTTATTAGTTCATATTCTGCTGATATCATCATTCTTTCTATATCCTTATACCCTGTTTGTTTCAGCTTTGTTGCCTTATGGAATATTTATGAGAAGGGCCCTAGCACACAGTAGTCATCAGTCGCACGGTGCAGGATATTAGTATTTCCAGCAAGGAAATTATGTTCATCTGCCATCCAGGATTACATCGGCGCTCTGAGGGCCGTAAGGGCTCCGAACTGTGACTGTGACGCCCTGGATCATGACGATTCTACCGAACCGTAAGTAAATCGAGCCATTGTTATTAAAATACAAATTTTCTTGCTTGTACCATCATAATATGATCTTAGAAAATAATTTGTTATAACAGACTAGTACCGTTGTCATATGACATTGTGCCTAAAGGCAATACTGGAACTTCTTATTTTGTGAAGAAATTCTTCTGGATTAGAATTATTAGATAAATTCGAATTTAGCAAAGGGACAAATAAGAAAGTGTTGGTACATTTCAAGTGAGCCGTAAGTAAATCGAGGCAATGTTATTAAAATATAAATTTGCTTGTTTGTACCGTCATAATATGATCTTAGAAAATAATTTGTTATAACAGACTAGTAGCGTTGTCATATGACATTGTGTCTAAAGGCAATACTAAAACTTTTTATTTTGTGAAGAAATACTTCAGGATTAGAGTTTATAAATAAATTCAAATTTGAAACGGTCAACAAATATAAGAGTTACAATAAATCATATGACATATTTCAGATAATTGAAATTCGAATTTTGAAGATTTTGAAAATTTTTATGACAATTTTGAAAAAATGTGATTTTTAATACAGTTGAAAGTTTCATATTTTAAACCTAAGAAATGTTTGATACAAGATATTTTCTATAAAATAAATCTACCAATCTATGATTACTATTGTAAGTACTATTGTAGCTATTAATGTAATTTTATAGAGTTGACGGCCAAAAAAAAAATATCCCAATATATCTCCCATCCTAGGTTATGTCAAATTTTGGCAAAAATATTTTGAACGGCGGTATTAGCTATTTCCTTGAAAATAGTTATTAAATTAGAAAATTATTGGTTAGAAACAGAGTTATTGAAGCACTTTACATAGATTTTAAACCATTAATTTCAAATACGCGATATTACACGGGTAATAGACATTTGAAATCGAGCTTTGAAAAATAGTGAAAATTGACTTAACTGGGTATTTTATTGGTGATTATTATAAAAATTGATTTATCAATAATTACTTATAATTATAAATAAGACACATGTGTTTGCTCTATATGGAAAGAAATGGGAAAACTAGCAAATTAAAAAAAAAATAGCAAAAAAATTATTACTATATTTAGGCTATAACTGGAAATTGTACTGAAGACATTTTGATAGCTAATTGTTTTATATGTGTTGTATGTTAATTGGTTTTCTCAGTTTGTTTGCTGAAAGCCTGAAAATTGTTATATGTTTATAAACTTATATATTGCCGAATTCTGAATGGGATATTTCGCTCCTTGATGCATCTATCGCAGCTCCACAATCAATCACGATAACACGTGCGCTAATTTCCATCTTGATAACCAGATTTAAGAAAATCGGGTACAGCTAGCATATACGTATATATATATATATATATATATATATATATATAGTTTTTTTCATCACAAATCAGAACGGTTCAATGAGATGTTATAAAAATTTTCATTAAGAATGTCGCTTTCTAGAAAGCAAACTAAAAATTTTCCTATCTATATTTTTATTATTTTAATTTCTTTAATATTAATGAGATTTGTTTATCAAAGCCATAATGCCAGGTAAGAACTACTTTCACTTGGAAACAAATTTAGGTCTATAAATAGAAATATCGATACTGCTTGATATCAGACCGAGATGCAAATCGAATTTGGACTCTATAGTTGCATAGTCAAAGCTCTTACAATTGAGTAACTAAATACCTAAATACCGAAATACACTCTTTCATTACTTCTTCATTGCAAATTCAAGAGCAACTTTATCTGTTGTGTTATATTACTTATAAAAGTTCAAAATTCTCTGATATAATTAATAAATAACTTAAATGATATATTGTTCATATATTGATCAAGTACAGAATTTTGGGCACATGTGTCTGAAATATTATTTATTCGAGAATATAAACAGTCATATTTTTTGTAAATTATAAGACACACAATCTGAACATGTTGTGACCTAAATATTGCAATTGTTCCATTAAAAACTTTTTTATATTCAATTGTCTTGAGAAGGACTTCTCAAAACTTGTATAGCAGTCGCAGGCAGATTTCTTGCAATCATAAAATTAGCCAAAATGAAGGCCAAAGTTCTGTCCCAGACCCTTAGGGCATCTGCTGTCGGATTAGCCTGACAGTAACACACTTTAATACAAATGACAAATAATTTCTTTTTACCGCCCTCCCTTTTTATTATCCAATCTACATATATTAGTGGAGATGCGGAACTTCGCAATGGAAAAGAATAATATTTAAATTAAAAACACATTTTCCGACCGTAAATGCCCCGACATTAGCCAAATGGCCAATGGGAATTTCTAAATATATATTTCCGCAAGCTTAACTGAAAAATTACCACACAACATTAATTCCAGGATTTATAAAGAACGTATATTAAGAGGAAATACTATTTAAAAACGTTTGTTGTGTAACTGGAATAAAGTGGGAAAAAGTATTAGAGAATTTATTGATAATGTTTTCAGAAAGAAAAGTAATTTTCATAAAATAATGTATACAATATATTCAATTATTTCGAATGAAGTAGTAAACATTAACATAAAACACACAAGAAACATAAAAGATAAAATATTAGCCAAAATTATTTAAAATTCTGAACTAAGATGTTTTTCATGTCAAGTTCAAAATAATTATGCACACCTAATGAAGAAATTGTTTTTTTTTTATTTTGCTTAAAAACCAATACATACAATTTGAATAATTATTGCGCAAATCCTATAATTTGATTAATTAGCAAATAAGCTTCAATATAATTAAGAGTGCTATGATATTTTGTACAAATATGTATATTTAATAAAATCATCATTGAATTGCAAAAAGTTGATTTTTAATTAAATTCGCATCATTAGCGAATCTCACCTGAATTAAATCAAATCATTAATAAAAGCTTTGCAAGCTCAACCTTGAAATTGACTGAAAAAATATTCATGAAAAAGCTCTTCAAATATATTTATGAGAAAATCCCAAATAATTATTAAAGACCCATTTATCAAAAAATGTAACTCTTTATGTGAAAATGGTATCATATGCAAATAAGCATAAAATTTTGGTAATTTGAATGTAATGTAGAATAGTATCGGCTAAACATTTAAGAGAAAATTCTTCTTAGATATCAACCTTGCATCCTTGATGCCGCAGTATAAAATGAATTTTAAAGAAGTATCACTGGGATAAATGATTACTAATTCCAATATCTTTTTGGTCCTTGGTTTACAAAAATATCAGCATTATCAATATGTGAAATTTGTCAAAATATTGTACATTTCTTGAAAATATCAAGAATATCGAGCATCAATATGACATTTTGTTCATAGTGAAGTGACCTATGTGTTATTTCCAACCCAATTACCAAGTTATTGGAAAAATTTAACGACATTCGATTAAAGCATTTCTAATTTATCTGCTGGTAGAGTAGATGTAACTGCGGGTAGAGTAACTCTCGTATAAAAATTTATTGCAGCTTCTTTAAATTGCAGTATTGATGAGATATTTAATAGCAAATTGGTAAAAATGTTCATTTAACTTGAAATTTCTAGGACTATGAATTTGATAAATTCATCTAGAGTATGTTTTAATTTCAGAAATGGATTTTAGTTAAACATATCTTTGAGATATAAGTTTTCTTACATATTGATACAGTTTAATGTTTGACAAAATATATTCAAAAATATCGTCTTTTAGATCGCAAATAAAATATTTGTTTGCAAATTATGGTTATCTGTTCTATTATTATAAGTAGTAATAAAGAAGTAGATTCAAATCTAATAAATAACAAATCTTATATGAACAATTTCGGATTTGACTGAATTTATCTTTTCAATTTAGTCTTTAGCCATAATATTTCAAAACTTGATCAAACAATTCTATGCTAATTAAAATATTTTTAGATATACCAATGTATTCATATATACATATACTCCAGTCAATGGAGCGTTTTGGATCTGAATTTTGAAAAAATAAAATTACACAAGTGAGAAGGGGTGTTATCCTCCCGGAGGATGTCAGTAAAGTCCAAATTGTTTTCACTTTCGAACTTGAGAGTAAGATGAACCTTATTCGCAAATTTCATGCAAATCGGAACACAGTAAAAAACTTCAGAGGTTACACCCGTCTTTCCTCTCCATATACTGCACTAATTAATTTTGTACATGTATTTGTAAGGTGAAAAAAACTCGTCGAATAATGTATGGTCTATAGTTAATAATATATGATATGACCAAATTACAAAAAAACCCATATAAATGCAGAATATATTTTTTTTGTATGCATTTATTTATTGTCAATCAAAATATACATTATTTTTAGGTCAATGTGCTGGCCTTTAGATAAATAATATAACATAAACAAGAAATATATAGAAATATGACTTTTTATTATAATAATTTTTGTTAGCATCACAGGCATAACATTTAGCCCAGTTAGCAAACTTCCTTATAAATTTACTCGTATAGCCAAAATGAAATACAAACTCTACATAAAATAGTTAAAATGATCATATAGAATTAATTTCATACAAATATAAGGTTTAGATATTTTTTAAATTATATGGTTATTTATATATCTATGTCGACATGACGTGAATTCATATCAACTTGAAGAAGAAACTGAACTGTAATAACAATTCGAATCATTATTTTGTTTAATAATTACAAAACGCGTTGCTAGTTATATGTAGGTTACGCAGACATCGGAAGTGCTTACTGTTGGATTTTGTAAATAGGTTGTAAACAATAAATTAGTATATAAGAGTTAGACAAAAGTTAGACAGTCAGTCAAACCTGGAGTCAGTCAAGCTCACAGTCAAACCTGGAGAAAAGCTTGGAGTCAAGCTTGGAGCCAGACATAGTATTCAGTAAAATGTAGTCTTTGCTGATATGATAACCAAAAGGTTATCAACAATTATTAATTGTAACAATAGTGAATAATAAAATTTATTTGAAGAAAGAAGTGTGTTTACAAATTACTATCAAATCGCTGTTCGTCCTAAAGGCCTTTCACACTACCAGTGGACTCTGGACAGTCCACATTCGCAAATATAATATTTCAACAACTATTCAACTGTTCACCGCTCGGGTCCAGCCTATCATTACAATTCCTGGTCGTACTGGTGATCCAGAACATACCTCCCAATTTATCAACCAACAGCCCAGGACAATTCATGGTGGCTTAGCGGTTTTTTCCCTCGTAGCGCTGAAGAATTTTCTGACGGAGACATCGAGTTCAAAGCTGCCACAACTCGACAAACCGAACGATCATTCGCAGCACAAACTAAGGGATGGTGGCGCCTACCGAAGAACTTTAGAACGAACGCGAGACTACGACTAACTTGGACATAACTATCTCATCGGATTCAAGTAAGCAAATCGAAATTTAATCATATCTCAAGATGGAACCTATTTTTGTGGAAGCTAGAGAAGGTGAAGATAATAGTATAGAAATAAATAAATTTAGAATTCAATTAGCAATTAGCACTATACCCGAATTCAATGGCAATTCAGATGACCTTTATAGATTTTTAAGTACTGTAGACTCAATTTTAGATGATGTAGATTTTGAGACGTATAAATTTATATCGAAAATTGTTATATGTAAATTGAGTGGAACAGCTTTTGATTGCATTAGACGGGCTGATTATCAGTTATGGAATAATATCAAACCTATTCTAATTAAACGTTTTAAAGATAGAAGGTCCATCGCTGAGTTACATCACGAGCTAGCAACAACAACAAGAAAAAATGGGGAATCGATTGAGAAGTTTGCAGAGAAAGTTGAGAATTTGCTTACGTTAATAAACAACGAATGCTATTTTACACACAATGAAATAGCGTATCCATCATATTATGACTTGGCTTTGGCAGTTTTTGTTAAAGGCCTACCATTGGACTTGAAAATTATAGTTAAAGCAGCCAAACCTGAAAATTTGAAAGATGCTATGCACATTGCTGCAAAGGAAGAAAAATATTTAAACATCAGATCTGATAAAAAATACAACCCATTCGTCACTTGCAGATACTTCAAGAAAAGGGGACACCACATTAACCAATGTCGAAAACTTACAAATAGGAAAAGAGATGACAAACTTAGAATCTACAATGATGGAAATGACGCTAGAATGGACTACGAAAGTAATAAGGATCTGAAATATACAAAAACATATGATGATACATACAAGGCATTCATAACAACTAAAGAAGAGTCCGAGGAGTTCGAAGAGTCCGGAGAATCCAAAGAATTCGAAGAATCCGAAGAACAAGAAGAATACAAAGCAGAAAGTTTGACTCACAACACCAAAATAGAAGAGTTGACGACAATCGCTGCAAATTCATACGAAGAAGAAAAGGATCTATATAGGCAGAAGATATGGAACAAACCATACGAACAAATTCATACGAAGAAGAAAAGGATCTGAACATATATGTGGCACAAGATACGGAACAAACCCAAGATGAGGTTTACGACATGAAAGAAATAAATAATGAACAAGAAGAAATAAGAATACTTAATGATGAAGGGCCAGAATATATGAAAACTATTCCCATTAAAATAAAGAAGAAAAAGAAAAAGAAAAGAAATATTAAAAGAAGAAAAATTAATGATGAAATTATAGAAGAAAATAATCAAGAAATCAGGGTATATAATATTAATATGATAAGAAAATTACCTTCACAACGAAAATTGTCAATAAATGAAAATATAGCCACTATTACAGATATGTTCAACAGTAAGAATATGAATTTGAACACAAAGAAGAAATATGCACATTTCCAAAGCCAAAGCAGCAGAAAATTGATATCGTCGCAAACTCATGTAAAGAAGAGAAACATTCCCGATTTTATTATATTCAGAACAGCACCAAAATTGTTTAATTATAAATACCGGAAGAAACTAATAACTCGCCAGGTGTAAACACAGCAGTAACAACGCAAGTCATTTTGTTTGGTTGACACATAAGCGAATTCTCATATTTCAAAGCAACATTTGTTCAATTTTGATTACCCAGCAAATTTCGAATATATCAAGTATTAACAATACAACGTAAATTTAAATTTTCATTAATTACTATTTATGATTTAAATTATCAAATGCAAGATTCTTTACGCCATTAATATTTTTTTTTGCAGATTTTAAAGACATTTTTCATATTATGATTTTTATGCTCTATTGATATAAAAGTTTAAAAAAAAAAAAAAATTATTTGCATCATTTATGGTAAGTTGTTCGAAGCATATTTTGTTTTACCGGAATAACATTTTAAATTTCAGTGATGCCTTTACATAATCAGCGACCATCTAATTTGCATTCAACTGCTGATTTTTTTTATATGTATGTTATTAAAGATTTATTCATGTAGAGATAAAAATAAAATTATTATTAGATTTTTTTTTCAGAGCACATTATTTGTAAACATATTCTAACAGTAATGACACTTTTGAGGACAAAAGTTTTTAAGGGCTGAAGGAAGAAGAGATGGAACTCATTTTTTTTCAATTTTTTCTTAATTTTTATAGTTTTCCGAGGACGAAAAACTTTTGAAGAGGGAGGTTGAACTGTAATAACAATTCGAATCATTATTTTGTTTAATAATTACAAAACGCGTTGCTAGTTATATGTAGGTTACGCAGACATCGGAAGTGCTTACTGTTGGATTTTGTAAATAGGTTGTAAACAATAAATTAGTATATAAGAGTTAGACAAAAGTTAGACAGTCAGTCAAACCTGGAGTCAGTCAAGCTCACAGTCAAACCTGGAGAGAAGCTTGGAGTCAAGCTTGGAGCCAGACATAGTATTCAGTAAAATGTAGTCTTTGCTGATATGATAACCAAAAGGTTATCAACAATTATTAATTGTAACAATAGTGAATAATAAAATTTATTTGAAGAAAGAAGTGTGTTTACAAATTACTATCAAATCGCTGTTCGTCCTAAAGGCCTTTCACACTACCAGTGGACTCTGGACAGTCCACATTCGCAAATATAATATTTCAACAACTATTCAACTGTTCACCGCTCGGGTCCAGCCTATCATTACAATTCCTGGTCGTACTGGTGATCCAGAACATACCTCCCAATTTATCAACCAACAGCCCAGGACAATTCAAAACCTACCAAAAATCAAAAAGTTTTCGATTGGTTGAAAAAAGGAGAACATTATTTTGTTTGTGGGTATATGTATATATATATATATATATATATATATATATATATATATATCAATAAAACACACGTGCATACATATTGTGAATCCGCGAGCAACAACCTGACCTCGATGTGTTCGGAGTCGTAAGGTTAAGTTCAAGTATGAATCGCAATACAACATATATTGGAAGCTAGTGATGGAAACCAATCAAACAGTTCCTTCACCCTTTCGTATTAAATTAATAGGATTTTGTAATAAAGTTATATTGCACTGAATCATGTTGAGAATCAAATTCTTATTTCCAACATATTCGAAACATGCTGCTACCTCACATTCAAGCTACTGCAGAAATTACTGATGAAAATGCATAGAACTAGAAACATTTGTATGGAAGAAGGTATAAAATTACGCTTACTTTTGATGTTCGATGCTTTGGCAATTTCTTTTCACATACAAAGAAATATATTCATTTTAATACATGATTTTATATTAATATTATACATTATGAATAATTTGTTTAATAATAAATTTATATACTGAATAACATTCTATCCTAATCATTGTTACCATGAAAATGTTGAAGTTTGAAGATGATCTACGCAGTTTTTTACAATTAAAAAATGTTTGGTGAAAAGCATTTATATGGGTTTTTTGGGACAAATCAATTGTCGTATATAATTGGAACATAATAAGAATTGATACAAATTAATTTATTTCATATCGATAACTGATTGACAATTTTGATAAGAACTCATGATATTATATCAGCTTCCTAATTATTTTTGAAAAATCAATAATAAGTATTCTTGACTTTTATCGCAAGTCCCAAACAGTCTGAATTCTGTAAAAACCCATACTAAAATCTATCTGTGAAGAATATTGTTTTTGAACACACTCAAATTTCCAAAAAACAAAATTTCTGCGGTTGTTTGCGTATTGGTCGTATCATGTTATTTTGTGTGATTTTTGGTAAATGAAAAGTGCATCGATTCCTAGATCTAGATTTCAAAAACCGTCTTTTGAGTGACGCTTGTGCTATGATTTTTTTTTTTTTGACGAGCTTTGTATCTGGAGCAGTAATGATTAATTTCTTCTTCTATAGTTGGATTTCTGAGATCTTGGTGTATTAACCAGTTGAGGACATATTTTGGGGCGTTCACGATTCCTTTCAAAATTTTGTTTTGGAATCTCTGTAGAATAGTTATGTTTGATTTACTGACCGCACCCCATAGTTGTAGACCGTAGGATCATATTGGTTTAATAATTGACTTGTATATTAAATGATACTGTTTTTTTGAAAAATGTTTTTGGCGACAAACTATGATGTTTGGTAATGAATCTCATATCATTCAGTTATTCACATCATTTGCAAAGACAAAAAAAGTCGTCAAGCTTAATTATATTTTTATAAACTGGCAGTCATTGCTTATTAGTTCTAGAACCCAACCTCCGAATGGCATAAACGTCAGAATATAACATTAGCTTTTCAGTTTGACTTCACTTGCGTGTTATCATAGGATAGAACAAAAAGTTGCCTATGATAATGTGGTCATTTGGCATTTGTGTCATTTGGAGGCTAAATTTCAGAAGTAGACATAGTGTAAAATGCTCGATCGATTAGTAAAGAGATAGACTACCTACACATGCGATTATTCAACCAAAAAGACAGCTAACAAAACAAAAATATTTTATCCCTAGAATTAGTCCATACATCAAATTGATTTTCAATATCTATTCCATTATGCAGTATCAGCAAATTTTTAGCAGTACTTAAAAATGTCTAAATTGAAAGCCAATTCAGTGACACTTACGACATCCAGGTATGATGGTATCTATATCAAATATAATGCAAAAATTATGCCACTTAGATAACTTATAAAAAATTATAAAATCGAATAATCTTAACGACATTTTTCAACACTACAAATAAAGAGATGTATAGTAGAACTTGAACCACGGCTTTGCAGAAAGAGATGTTCCGTGTCAGGTCACGTGTGAGCTTGAGATATACGGCTGCACCCATTGTTTTCCAACATTATTAAATAACGGACAATGTAAAAATATCAATAATGCAACGGTCTGGACTGAGCCGTGCGCCGTGTGAATCGCATTTGCAAAAAAGGAAACAATGCGAAATTGATGTTATTAGTTGGCGAAATTTAGAATGAAAGATCTATGCAGAACTTTGATACAGGGCGGGATAGAAGTTGATGGACACTAAATATTATAGACACAACAAAAACACTTATTAAATGAACTAATTATTTCTTCATTGAAAAAGTTCAATTAAAAAAAAAAATAAAAGCAAAATTAATAATTATTCCAATGGTAACCCGCCACGGTTACAACATTCAACTAACTAACTCTTCTTAGCATGTGTTGGTTTTCATTTTATTATTACAGCTTTTACCAAAAGCAAACAGCGTCTCTGTTTGATCAGTATTGATCATTAGTATTATTAGTAAATGCGATTGCTTTGAAAAAAAATCCAAAATATTTCAAAATAATAAAAAAAAAGTCAATTTTTTTCAAAAATTAAAAAATTCTTCAAAATTTAATTTTTTCGAGACTTAAAACTATTTTTTTTTAAATATATAATTTTTAGTACGAGAAATTCCAGCAATTTGCCTTAAGACACAATGGCATTCACCACATATATAATATCTAAAGATTCAGATATTTTTTCTTTTACGGATGTTGAATGCATCGGTTGTTTTTAATCACGTTCTACTTTTTTCTGTGTAATTCTTCTAAAACAATCTAAACAAAAGAACTAACCAATTACGAGATTCACCGTTAAGTATGAAAAAATTCACGCAACGCGTTTTGCATTTATATTTTATGCAGAAACGCACGATTTTCCCGCTTTTGTTGCTGAAACGTTAGAATACGGCATTGTTGCGATTGCAATTGCAATTGACCCCGGTGCTGGCAGAAAGCATATATATCTGCAGATATGATCGACTTTCTTTGTTATGTCTAGTTTTAGTGGAAGATTTGGTGCTAAAATTACACGTATTATTTGTAAAAAAAAAGTTGGTCGACAGAACATTGAGAGAGATTTTCTAACTACATATTAAAATCATATTAGCCTTTATTTTCTTTAGTGTATTAACAATCTTCCTTTACATAAAAAAAAATTCAATAATTTTAAGTATATATGTGAATTATGAATCTAAAGTTCTGAAAGCTATCTTGGGTAGGAAAAAATGTGACTTTTTAAGTGTGATAAATTAAATTGTATAAAACGTTATAAAGTTTATAATTTAGTTTGTATTATGTTATTTATTTAGGTCACAATTATATTTCAAAATATTTTTTCAAGTGATGATAGCCCTTTCCGAACATTCTTAGAAAAATATATTGATAAATTGATTATTATTTTTCATGTAATATATTGATATTAAATATGTAATCATAATCATAGCTCATAGGTGAAATTGCAATTTAAAAATTAATATCATATTACAATTAAATGTTTAAAGTCATGAATTTAATATAGTAATTTCAAGCAAATATTATGAATTACTACAAATCACAACTATTACAAATATTATAGAGATTACTTCATATTTGTTCATATTTGACTTCGCAAAGCAGTTAAGTTGCCAGGTAACCCACAAATTCTAAGAAATAAGTTTCTAAACAGTTTCTTCTCATACATTCTGCTTTAAAAAGTCTATTTAGTTTTCACAATATAAACATAAGACATTTATAGTGCGATTTCCAGTCGAGTATTTTTTACACCAACTATAAAATTTGGACCAAACTCCTAAAAATGATAAACTTTGCTCATCTATAACATAATCGAATTGGGCTGTTGTGGTGATACTTCTCAACTACATGGCTTATATGTTTATAATTAATAATTTTCTATTATTAAAATTTCTCTCTAATTTTTCACTAACTTGATGATATATTTTTGATGTAACAATGCCAAGTAGGGGTTAGTTTCACTCAAAATCCTTAAATATGTAATTGAAATAGTTTGTTATATCTGAAATTGATATCTAAACATGTTAATAATTCCACAAGATTTTCTATAATGTTGAAAATTGGGAATTCCAATATCAGTCGAAATAATAAAAACTGCTAAAAATATCAAACAAGTAAAAATTTAGCAAAAAATGCCTTGACAAGAAATATTTTATAAATATGACCTCTCCCAATGTTGAAGGCCGAAGACTGATTCTATGCATTATGTGTAAACATTTTACTTTGCACGTCCAACAACTAACTTGTAATTGATTCAACAAGTTGAAAAAACCAAAATGAATCATTAAAATTCGACAGAACTGACAAGCTTTCTGTTTATTAATTCCAAGATGTGTCTTTACCAGTCTTATATAACAACTAGCAAACCCGACGAACTCCGTTTCGCCACCAGATGGTTTCGTGAGAAAGTTGAAGTAATTTTTTGTTTGTTTTGAATTTGAATAGGAAAAATTTGGTTTTATTACACAACAGTAATGAATTTATTTCTATTACAAAAATAAAGTGTTTTTTAGTTGAACTTGTAAATGAACTAGTAAATGAAAGTGAATCCGCGAATTGTCCGTTTCATTGAAGTGCTCTTTGGTAAACCACATTTTTTGTTTTTTGGTCTGACGTGAACAGGCAACGTATAACTGGCCATGTAAAAAACAATGACTTTCTAAATAATCTATTTGAAATTTATCCCGCAAACACTAAGCGATTGGCCTTGCGACTTTTTAATTGTCATTGCGAACGCAAGGCGAACTGGAAATTGCAATTGTTTGAAGTCAAACGGAAGACCAGTCGAAATCATTGGTATGTCACCAAATCGCCATGCAAAATTGTCGAAATCGGTTTGTGCGTTTCGGAGTTATATCGTCAGGAAGGAACCCCCGACTTATTTATATATATATGTAGATATATAACATTTTGCAACTATATAAATTTCAACCAAAATATTTCACAATTATATATAAATTATAATTTAGTAATATAATGTATAATGTAATAAATTTAAATTTTGAAGACTGAGAACTTATTTTGTGCATTATATATGTGTAAGTTTTCTGAGCAATTCAAACAACTAATTTGTAATTGGATAGTGGCAACCAAACCAGATCATCAAAAATCAACAAAATTAATCAGAAAAATATTTTTTTAGCTACAAAAATACACCTCTAGCTTTCTGATTATCCATTCCATGCTACAAGTCTACCTGATCTGTTATCCTCTATCACTTGCCAGTTTGCATATAATAACAACGGATTCTGCACCTCTATGCGGAAACGCAGGTGTCAAAGAAGTTCTCAATGAGAAGACGAGATGTAGGACAACCCGTTTCCTCGAGTTATGAAACCCGATGTATTGTTTGCGTGATGTTGGGCATAAATTACACTATAATACGGAATCTTGATCATTGATAAGAATCTGGTGCCCTGAAGGGAATGCGTAGGTACATTTCATCTTGGGTCTGACTCACATTTCCATTTATAGAGATAATAGATGATATTGATAATACCGGTAATTGTTTCAGATCAACCTAATTCTGTAATATGCGAACCCATAAATTTTGATTTTATAGCAATCTCTAGAGTATTAGTACTATCAATTGCTCTATTAGAAACATAAAAATCATTTTGGTAGTGGTATTTTCAAGGTAACTTTAGATTAACTGGTAATATTTATTCTTTTTACATTATTGGCATAATGCTGGATATCAATCAATAAACGTTTCTAACAAAATTATATATTTTGTTGATATATTTAGTAATATCATATTATAAGAACATGTTGGTATCATTTATTTATACAAAAATGTTCTATAATTATAAGATAATTTAGAGTTTCAGTAATTTTCAGATTTTTTTCTATTGAAAAATGGCCTATCTAGCATCCAAATTAGTATAAATAAATAATTTATATTTAGTTTAATTTGAATTCTACGTATTATGACAAATATGTTTCAACTAGGTAGATACTCTCAAGAATACAATTATATATAAAGGATGTCCCAGAACTCAACTTCAATCGAAAACAGTGTGACAGTATTGATTGTAACTACCTATAACAAAAAAAATGAAAAAAATTACCCGATGTTGTTTAAAAACTATGAGCTTTTAAGTTTAATCGAACCCATAAAAAATATGCAAAATTGGTTTCTACTATTAGAATATCTATAAAATAGGTGATAATTTGATGAGCATATGTCTAATGGTCAACTTTGTCCGCCAAATGGCATTTTTTGTACGTTTTTTTATTGAATCTGTGAAACTGATAAACATGCCTTCTCAAAAGTTTTATCAGATCTTCATTTTGTCAATACAAATAAAATGTTTTTTGAATCATACAAATCGGTTGCTCCGTTCTCCCAAAAAACCATATACCATTTTTGGCAATTTTTGCCAGGTATCTACAGAACGGTTTAACCTGTTTTAGCCAAAAAATAATCAGCACGTCTCCGTATCAATACAAATCAAATGTTTTTTTGAATTATTCAAATCGGTTGACTCGTGTTCCCCAAATTGTCAACAAATATTTGTATCCGCAAACACACACACACATGCATAAATTTTTTCTAAGGCAATTAAATTTTTTTGTTTAACTATAAATTTGTCATTTTCGAAATTGATCGACTATGTAGGGTTTATATAAAAAATGTACTAAAAAGTGTTGGTAAATTCCAACAAAAGTGGTCGCATTTAATTAGAGTTGTAAAATGGTAAAATAGTTGATATTTTCATAATAAAAAAATCTAAAACCAATTAAAATATGAAGAATTACTGCTTTGAAGTAAATTGCAATGTATAATTTCGAATAATGTAGAAAATTTCTAAATTAAAAAAAAATCGATGAGCAAAAATTTGTTATCAAAAAATAAAAAACATAAATATTTTTAAATCAAATATAAATATAAAATACGTTTTCGTATCTCCACCAATTCTTGTGGTTGATTTGCAACCATAAAACTGTTTTATTAATAAGTCTGTTATTCGCAATATGTCATTAAATTGATTGGTTTGTCGTTCATTTTGATTATATCCAGTCACTGTGGTATTATCGCAATTAGTAATTACCTATAATTATTTTAATTTATACCAGCACATGTTTTTATAATTAATGTATGTAAATCGATATGATTCGGGTTAAATGTTTAAAATTACTTCATAGCACAGGTTAACCAAATATTAACAAATCGCATGAAATAATTTGAATAATAGCAATTATTATTATAGCTGTATTACATGTGATGATAATGAATTATTTATACACGATTAACATCGTGTAAATAACTGATGTTTTGATCTGAATTTTTAATATTTGCATGTTTGAGAATACGTAATACTAATTCTTTAAAGTTCAAAATAGCACAAATAATTTGTTGTAACGAGTATTGAAATATTCTATATAACTATTTTTTTTTTTATTGGCGTCGCTTACTTAGAGAATTTAGCCACCTACAACATTTTCATTTTTCTTTATATTCTATATCATATTTATATTCTGTACTATCTTGCATATTTATTTTATGTACTATTTTTTCATTTATATCCTATACTATCTTAATGTTCTCTCAACTGATTTCTTTATTCTTCTTTTTGAAGTAAAACTTCTTTAGGCGCGACTAGGGTGTAAATCCGTATAAATGCAACGGAAGTGCATTACGGCAGATAAGATAAGATAAGAGTCGAGTGCCTATACTTCGTCATTCGCTCTCGAAGATATACGGGTTTCATTTCTATATGGGTCGATTGTGCTAATTACAATGACAAACCGATCATGTCATATTTGAAGTATGACTTTAATTACTTTATTGTTTTTAAATATTATACATATTTTTAATGCTATTATAAAAATATAATTTATAATTTATCATTATAAATGTTAATAATGGTTGACACTAATAAATGTGTGCATCACGAGTGTTACCATATTACTAATAAACATAATTCAAAATTGTTATATGATGTTTTTATTTTTACTTAACTTAAAATTGCGACTTTGTACAGTAGCAAATAGGTTTTACTTCAATCGCATGTGATCCTTACGCGCACTCTTTTTTTTCCACTACATTCTTCTATTTTTTTATTCAAATTCAACTCAACTTCATTCTGACCTTCTCCAATTCTAATCTTTTCTTGCTTTTCTTCTTATTTCTAATTTTATTCAAATTCAATTCAACGATTATGTTATATTTCAAATTAACATTTGTGCATACATTAGAATTAAATAAAAATTAAATAAATTGAATAGAACTTGGTAATTACCTAAGTGAACTTTTTGGCATACCTTAGAAAAACTAGATGTGTGTGTATGTATATTAAGATACAATGTGTCCTCCACAATTTTGGGAGCACGGATCAACCGATTCGAATGAATCGACAAACATTCGATTCGTATTAATCGGAAAACGTGATGGCTACTTTTTGGCAAAGACAGGTCGAGTCGTTTCGGAGAAATGGAGCACAAAGTGCAAAAAGTAACAGTTTTTGGAATAACGGGGTACCTGATTAGAGTAATTCAAAAAACATTTCATGCAAATTTTAAATTTCAAAAATTTTGAAACTCACTTATACACTTGAAATAATAATGTTAACTCTGCAGTTCAATTTATGTAATTTTTAGAAATATGATATATTTCTTATAATATAATATAAAGTCACCTAATGCATGATAAAATATGAGATAAGGTCCTTCATTCTTGATAGGATTTTGTTTATCTACTGTTATTGTAAACATTTAAACGTCATCGTCTAATTTATATTTTGTCAATGAAACCCGATTAGACTGATTCAAAAAACATTCGATTTTACTTTTAAATTTTAAAAATTCTGAAGCTCACTTATATAATTGAAATAAATTATGATAACTTTGCAGTTCTGTTTATATAATTCTCAGAAATATGATATAAAGTCACATGGTGCATGATAAAATATGAGATAAGATCCTTCATTCTCGATAAAATTTTGTTTATTTACTTTTTTTGTAAACATTTAAACGTCATCGTCTGATTTATATTTGGTCAATGAAATCCGATTAGAGTGATTCGAAAAACATTCGATTTTAATTTTAAATTTTAAAAGTTCTGAAGCTCACTTATATAATTGAAATAAATTATAATAACTTTGTAGTTCTGTTTACATAATTCTCAAAAATATGATATAAAGTCACATGGTGAATGATAAAATATGAGATAAGATCCTTTATTCTCACATGACTTGATAAAATTTTGTGTATTTACTATTCTTGTACACATATAAACGTCATTGTACCATTTATAAGCTCTTATATTTTGTCTATGAAGTACGAATAACTGAAGTTGCAGTATTCATAATAATTTGCCTTAAGGCACGATGCCAAGCACTACTAGTTATTGAATACTATACTATATACTATTTTAGTTCAAAATATATTGCAATAAAAAAACTTTGATAAAGATATATTTTGAAACAATTTCAAGCATTTTTCCCTAAGACTGCCTATAGAAAACCACTATGAAAAACTTTTCACCTTCATTCACCTCGAAACCGCGGAACTAATACAGAAGTGTTATTATCGAAATTTAATTAGTTTGTTAGATTCAGTTAGTTTTGGTGAAGTCGTTAACATCAATTCTAGTTATATTCAGCACGGAACATAACATGTATAAATGTTATTAGAGTTCGTTATAATGGACTAACTTTTCTGGAACATTGCCTGCATTTATTTATCAGGTTTTGGTTTTCGCGATTATATCATAGCCAATATATTACATTTAGGGGTTGACATTAATTGCGAATGCATTCGAAAAAATAGCTGGAAACAAATATAGTTTATATTCGTAGATTAAAGGAGATATAAATTGGTTTTTATAGTCAGCTAATTGTAAAGCGAGGAGTTTATTGAAAGTAATTATCAAAAGTGATTCCAACTTTTAGTGCAAAGCTTATTAAAGGACGATAAAGTATACTCATATATATATATATATATATATATATATATATATATATATTTATATATATATATATATATACGTATATATATATATATATATATATATCTTCAATGTATTAAATTTTTCTGTACGGGTCTATAATTTAATACTTCTCCTAAACGGTTATTCGGATTTTGATAATTCTTTTTAGAGTTCGTCAAAGGAAATTTTCAAGATTTAACGAACGATAAAACAAAATAGTAATATTGTATAAATAAATGGCAAAAATTACAAAAAATCACTTATCATTGTTTGACATTGAAAACATTTTAACTGCCATCTGCTAGAAATGTCAATTCACATGGAATTCAAATTAAGCTGAAATTATGAACCTAGATAATATTAGATAATAATACACCAGAAAAAATCTTGTCTACATTAATATTGCCGAAAAGCAGCTGAGATGTGCCATAAATCAAAATAATATAAGATACAAATAGCAGTATATGTTGGCAGATGAAATTATATATTTCAGTTTAATAAATAACGCGATAAGTCCAAAATTGCATATACATTATTTTTTTAAACTTATGCATGGTTTACTTTTCTGAATTAGTTAACAATACAAAAGAATATTTCTACTTATTAAAAAATAATTTAGAATTTTGTTTCACGAGTTAATAATTCGTTTGTTTGGCATTGGATATGAAATATTTAGCAAGTTGATCCTAGATTGAAGAGTGCTCATATGAACTAGATTTTACAAACTAATTCACCTGAAATGTTATTAGTAAGTAAAATGTTATTAGTAGTAATTATTAGTAAGAAAAATGTACTTTAAAAATTTTATTTGCCAAAAAGCAATTAATATATCGTACGAGATTATAAAAATTATAGACTAAATTATTGAAGCAATTATCTTGTGTGGTAAAATCAAGTGTAATATTCTTTTTTTATAACAAATAAATAAAAATATTTTTAAGATATACAGACATTACTCTGGATTCCTCTGAATTACTCTAGAATTTTAAATAAATCTATAATTTATATTATAAGTGAACATAAAGATAGGAAGAAAAAACTAAGTAAACTGTAATAATCGATATTGAATTATTATTGAACAAATCTACGCAAATTATTTGTACTGAGTTTAAAATATAGATGTCGTATAACTATTATTACCCATTCTGATTACATAATATCACAAAAATGTATATAAATATATTTGCAAACAATATATAATAAAAATAAATTATGATTCTAATTATTATGAGTTTTGATTATTGTAATAACGTTAAAATCTTATTAGCGTTCTTAACTTGAACATGAAATTTATTTTCAAAATCTAACTGTGGTATCGAATATTATTGCATTCCTCAAATTATGATTTAAATGTCTTTTTAATGATACAAGTAGTTTTTAATACAAGCAATCAAAACCAATGTATACATATAAATACATATCTATATATTGATATTGATTGCTTTTATGAAAAAAATGTTTGTAATATAAATATGTGTATGTTGAAATAATTTTCGTCCATAATGTTCCGGGATATATTTGATTGATGACTTCTGAATCTGTTAATAATTTGTGATGTGTTTCGAGCAAGCAATCCAAATGATAATAAATCTGTTTTTGGGATATATCTAACATATATCTAATTTACACGATTATAATAAGACTTTGAGGTAAATTTTGGTATGTAATACGATTTGTGTTATTTTTCGATGCATCTTTGATATCATTGTCATCTTAACAAAATCGGGACCTGGTCCAAAGAATGGAAAATAAAAATCAACGAGACCAAATCGAAGCATATAACCTTTTCGCTGAGAAAAGATACCCGCCTTCAAGTTTCCCTTAACCGATTACAATACACCAACCGATGTGGTCAAACACTTGAGCTTGCACTTGGATTCCAGACTAACCTGGAAGCAACACATCAAAGCCAAAATTCAACAAATCAAGTTCAAAGCCCAAGAAATCAATTGGCTTATAGGAAGAAACTCGAAGCTCTCGCTGTATAATAAAGTACTGCTATACACATGCATCATAAAACCCGTTCGGACTTACGGTATCGAGTTATGGGGATGCGCAAGCAAATTCAATATAGTAATGATGCAAAGATGTCGAAACAAAATACTAAGAAATATAGTCAACGCACCGTGGTACATAACTAACCACGCTATTCATAAAGATTTAGATATTCCATACGTCACAGATGTCATCAAGGACAGAAGCTCGATCTACCTTTCAAAAATTGAGTGCCACTACAACCAGCTCATTGCTTCTCTAATCGACTCTTCATCACTAAGAAGATTGAAAAGATGTTGGCCAAGCGACCTTAAATGAAACACTAGGCTTCACTCATTGGAGTGAACTCTAGTTAATTATTTCTTTTTTTCGTTTTCTTTAATATAATAATTATTATTATTATTTATTTACTTATTTATTTATTCATTATTATTATTATTATTATTATTATTATTATTATTATATTATTTTCCTTCTTTCTCCTTTGTGTCACAATAGCTTATAAGATAAATTGTATCTTGATTGCTTTAAATATATGAATATATATAAAAAAAAATCTTTGATATCATCGTTTTATAAATAGCTGACCATTTTGCATAAATCACTCATTATTTTAATTTAAACAAACTTAAACAAACATATTTGCAAGAATGAGTCTGCAAAAATTCTAGCACTGCCAAGACATATCAATAATTTTAGTGAATAATTATATTAGTTATATATAAAAGTAACATTTATTTCTAATCTTCGATTTTGAAACACGAGATCTCTTATATCCTTATCAACCTCTCCTGTATTGATTCATAACCATCATCCATAATTCATCTTAAAGATGGCTTTTAAATGATCAACCTTTTGATTTGATCGGGCAAATATCTGCAAAGTTAACATGTAATTTGTGTAATAAAATGCTAATAGACGGAACGTGTTGTACTGTTGTACTGAACACGTTAATTATGATAGGCTAAAGAGCGAGGCAAAATAGCCGCAAGAAATAAGATAATCAGACTTTGCCAACAGGGATGAGTCCGGAAAATTGTTAATAGTTAAGAGCGATGTAAATGTTACTGAGATAAAAAAAATCATTTGTCAAGAATGCAAATTATATTAATATCGGAGTTTGGTAAAAATCTTAGAAATGCCAGAGAGACGTCTCAGCCTCCAAGCATCTGCGTCACAAAGTAATAATCAAGTTGCTTCTTTATTTATTATCACTTATTATTTACAACGACTGTAAAAGATTTTTATAAATTTTTGCCATATTACTTATAAATTCATAAACAAGTCGATTCGGTAAATGTTACGTAATTGTCATGTGAATGGTTATTTTTAATTAAGAGAATTGTTTGTCTCTCTTATTTCCAAGATTGTAAAATTAGTTGTTTTACAAATTTTTGATTCAGTACAGCAGCTACAGCAAAGACCCTTAAATCTATATTCTAATAGTTGATGAATTTCACTATTTCATTATTTTTCAAATTATTTTAATGATTTTGCTATTTCAAAAATTCAAAAGCATACGATGTATCTCGATGACAACTATTGTTTGTCAGTTTTGTGCAACGATCGGCCAAGTTGTTACTCTATAAATAGCAGAAAGGTAAAACATTTTTGTCCACGTTTTAGCCCGCAATTCTGAATCGATTTTGAAAATATAAAAACTGTTCGAAAGATATTGGTTGGGAATCGTGCTGATTAGTTATTGGTAAAGATCGGCCGGGCCGTTTTCTTCCAATAAAGTATTGAAATAAAAAAAATCGACGATTTTTATTATTATTTTTTTGACGGTTGATACCATAGTCTTATAGATTATACTAAAATATTACGGTCCTAGGACAACTCGGTTAACTTTAAAAATTCGTTAAAGTTTGCAAAAATTAATATCGTTTTTCTGGCATTTGTCAAAATTAGGCCTTTCATCGACGTTTGCTCTATCATTTTATCGACGCCTAAACCGATTTCAGAAATTTAAAAGCCATTAGATGTATCTCAATGAGGATTATCATTCCTTAGTTTTGTGCGACGATCGGCCGTACCGTTTCTTTGTAATTTGGAACAAAGTGTTGCTCATACTATCGATTTTTAATAAATAAAAACTGTTCGAAAGATATTAGTTGGGAACGATACTGATTAGTTTTAGGTGAAATCTACCGAGTCGTTTTTTTTTAAATTAACAGTTGAAAAAAATAGCCGATTTTTATGGAACTTCTTTTGTAGAAATACTGAAATATTACGGCCTTACGACAAGTAGTTTAATTTTAAAAATTTATGAAAATTTAAGAAGATGAGTAGATTTTTTGGCATTTATTAAAATTAAAATTAGACGATTTACTTTGCATAACTTTGTATGTTTAGAGTCTTGGTCTACTAAATGAACATACTAAACCATTAAAGTCCTATGGAAACTGGTTCAATTATAAAAATTATTGATTTTTGAAAATTTGCTTTTAGAAAATACTCCGAGTTAACGTGATCGTTCGTTTTCAATTATGTGTAATAAATCTACTCGGAATACATTTAATTTCTCAAATTAATTTATTTTTTATTGATTAAGTCGATTATTTACACATTTCGGGCAGTTCACGTAACTTGCCTCAAGGCAATGTTGGTATTTGCTAAATACCAATACCAACTAGTTGTAATCATATTTTGTTGATATCTAGTAGATTGATGCGAGTATTTTCTGCTGCACAGATTGCAGAATAAAATTAACAAAAAATTCGTGTATAAAAACTTATTAGTTTACATGTTTATAAAACAAAATACTGCAGCAATTTGCTTGAAACCGTAAAACTGCTATTAGTTTAAAACTGCATCTAGCTTGCATTTTTATATTTATATTGACAATATATTAAACTCTTCAATGATTATTATTAATAAAACAAATCTGAGATGGAGATAACATGAAACTTTTGACAATAAGATAAGCATTGCAGATAGACGAGAGTGTGCCATAAATTACATAGTCTACTTTAAACAATATATCAGAAATATTCTCTTAGGTAAGTTCAAAATACGAATATCCTCCAGTTTCATAACTTAAGAACAATCTCCCAACCTTGGCACCCGAAACCGGGAATCTTACGTTGCAACAGCACAATGAACAGCATCCCATAAAGCTCGATATTTCCTATGCGAACAGCACACGACTCAGCAATAAACCTATTAAATGTATAGGTTCCTCCATTCTGCATTGTGTTGGATGTTGTGTGTATCCCATACAGTGTAATTTATTGAATAACATCTACGACTTTGGTTCCAGCCGCGCTAAATACTACACACCGAAGATATCAGGACCGAATTAAATTAGTAAATTTACAATTTTTTTTTTGCCTAGTTTTATTGTCAATCAAAATAATATACATTTATTAAGACAATATGATGGTGTTAATGCATTTAAAAATTTTATTTAAGATCGTATGGCCATTATTTACACATTTGGGACCAAAAAACTGTACAATAAATAGAATTGAGGCAATTGTTATTGATGAACTGAATGAAGGCTAAGACTATAGCCGAAACGTTTTAATGATATGCCCGATTGTTATACTGGATTAGGTTAGTTACAAATGTTAATATCAAATTTATATATACAAATATATACTTGTATATATATACATATATATATATATATATATATATATATACATATATATATATATATATATATATATATATTAGGGTGGTCCTTAAAATGGTCATTTTTGAATTTCCTTGCTCCCAGGGGCTTAAATGGTTCCAAATAGATAAAAAACAATTCTCTGAAAGTTTTAGCTCTTAATATTAACGTTTAGATAGAGCGCAATTCAATCAAAGTTTTGTATGGAAAGAGCATGGAAAAAAATTTGAAAATAAAAATAAAATGTTTTAGGTATAAGTTAGCGACAAATGAATGAGTTTTATTTATTCATTTGTTCGCTAAATTACATCTAAAAAACATTTTTAAAATTTTTGAAAATTTTTCCATGCTATTTCCATACAAAACTTTGATTAAATTGCGCTCTATCTAAACGTTAATATTAAGAGCTAAAATTTTCAGAGAATTGTTTTTTATCTATTTGGAACCATTTGAGCCCCTGGGAGCAAGGAAATTCAGAAATGACTGTTTTAAGGACCACCCTAATATATATATATATATATATATATATATATATATATATATGAATTTGATTATCCTTACCGACCTACTGCTGTCTAAACTTTACATTCATATTTTCACGTACCTGAAAATAAAGAAAATATTATTAGATATACAAAAGTATACTATATACAAAAGTATATAGTTTTATTTTATGTCTTATATTCAACATATTTAATTAAGAATATATTTCATATAATTATAGCCATAATAAGCACATAATAAATGTAATCAATAATCACGTGACCATACTAATACCATGTAGTTCGAATATTTAACTTCCCGTAGGGTAAGTTATTGTAATGGGCCGAAAATCGAAATTGAATTTTTTTACATAAATCGACGTTTTGAAAGCTTCTGAACATTTTGGCATACCTCAGAAAAATTGATGTGTGTGTATGTATGTATGGATACAAATTTCCAGTCACGTTTTCGGGCGCACGAATCAACCGATTTGAATGGTTCAAAAACATTATTCCTATTGATAGGGAGATGTGCTGATTAGTTTTTGGAAAAGGCAGGTCCAGCAGTTACGGAGATAAAGAGCAAAGAGTGCAGAAAATAAAAATTAAGTTTGAGAGAGAACGGAGCATCCGATTTGAATGAGCTAAAAAACATTCAATTTGTAGTGATTGGGTGAAGTGTTTATTAGTTTTTGGCAAAGGCAGGCCCAGCCATTTCGAAGATACAAAGCTAAATGTGTAAAAAATTGCAGTTTTTGAGAGAACTAAGCGTCCAATTTAAATGATTCAAAGAACTTTCTGCTTGTCTTAACGGAATAATTGATTTTGGCAAAAAAAAGTTTTGTTTCAACTTCTTTTTTTTCAAATTTTTTTTTTGTATATCGAAAATAATACAGATTTTATTTTTAATTCTGACTATAGTTCTAATATACTTTAAACAAATAATTTCAACTTTGCAATTCAGTTTATATAATACTTATAAATATTAGACAATGTTACAATATTTATTTATAATAATCTATTTGAAAACATTCAAAATTTCTCGAACAATTTGACTTAAGTCACGATGCCATACACCCCACTAGTTTTATTAACTTTCATCAATTATGAAAATAAGTAATGATAATTTTTATTGGCTCTTAGCATTATAATAGATCAATAAAATATATCTTCACAAAATAAATGAAAACCACACATAAGTTTGTACTAGGTGTTTTGTTATAACTGACACTTTTCTAATGTTGTACATCTTCATAAATGTGAAATTTTTAGTATACAAAACTCTTCAATTAAACATTAAGCATAGCATTGTGTTCATTAGAGAAACATTGTAACATTTGTCCGAAGTTTTGTAACATAATCAAAAAATATTACGAATAAAATAATAGCAAGAAAATCATAATCAGTTTAATCTTTAATTATTGAAGTAATTATCTTTATCCATTTCAAAAAGTACGACTTGGGTCCTGATTCGGCTCTGTACAATACCGGAATCCGTGACTACAACACTGATATAATATATTATTTATGTGCATTAAAATATATTTACAATATCGCGGAAAACACTGTCTAGTATTTCGTATATGATGTATGATGTTGTATGCAAAATAGAGAACCTAGCGATATAAACGGTTTCAGTTATTCATCGGAAATCTAACCCAACAATAGAATAATGTCTCTAACCCTAATAAATGACACAAATATCTAATACTAAATGTATAACAAATATTATAAATTATATTGAGTAAAGTTCCTATAATATCAAAAACAATTACTTTAAAATTATCAGAACGTTATCAAAATGTGAAAATGTGTCTTAGAACGTTTTCACGAATTCTAATCTTTATTTAGAAATGATTAAATTCCTTAATTTTTGTATCGTTTTATACAGATTTTTGTATTTTCTTCTGTTTTAGTAACAGATTAAATTATAGTAAGAAAAACACATATACAAGGCAAATTTTCTTATCACTGGCAATGAGCTTTAGCATCTTGTGAAAGTAGAGCCCAAATTAGAGAAGTATTAAAAATATTTGTTTAAAGGACAATGATTTGTTTGCATGCATCATCAATATGATAAATTTGCCGAATTGTTCTTCTATAAATATGATGAAAAATAACAATGGCTAAAAATTTGATCTAATCATTGAATTGATGCATAAGTTCTTTCTTATATGAGTAGTAGTAATAGGTACATATAGTACAATTTGTATATAAAATGTGCCATTGGATTGGTAAAAACTATCTTTGTACCAAAAAGGAAATATTAGAATAATATAATCGCATAGGCTTCAAGACTTATTTTATTTTTAGCCCGCTTTTGGATGGATTTTTTTTTGCAGAAAATAGGATGTATATAGCAACTAATCTATAGTTACAAGTTATTACCATATTTAAAAAAAAGTAACCTAATCATATAATAAGAAATGAAATAGTTTAATAAACAAGAAGTCTGTTTTGCAAACCTAACCGTCAATCCTGTCTACGCCAAATCTTCTCAATCAGATAAAGATAAATGATTCATAAAATAAAAAAATAATTAATTAGAATTTTAGAATGAAAAAGATGCATTATATCTTTCAATCAGATCAGATGCATAAAGAAATTTATTTGCCGCAAAAAAATCATGTAATATAAGTAATGGTTCGGTAGTTTATTAATGGTATACGTAGTCAAATGCAAACATACGTCAACAATTGATGTACCAAAACACTGGTATTGGGACAACATGTCTTGCTGAAGAAAAAATTTAATAATGGAATTTAAAAAAAATGATACATTATAGCCGATCGGATGTAGAGAGCAATTTATTTACCGCGATCTCCGGGTTGTTCCTACATGCAGAAACACATATAACATCGGCCGTTTTCTTATTTATCGCCCCGTGTTGAATTTATTGCAGAACTAACTGCCGGCATTAGTGGATAGCAAACGCATTAATGATCGCACAGCGCCTCGCCGCTCCCGCCCGGGCGCCCTGTACGCCCGGAACGCGATTCATGTTTTATGCGCATTTGAAAAATGTGCAAGCCCGACGCCGCGACCGCAATAGGCGCGGAGGCGAGGGAAAATTTTACTGACGTCCTGAGCTTCCGGGTCTCTTATACTAAATATTATCTTTGAAAAGACTTCTGTTTAATCTTTTATAAATTACCATTGTTATTATCAATAATATTTTGGCAATCAGAACTAATAAAACAATTCTGCCGCAAAATAGACCAATGTTATGGCCAGCCTATGTCACGCTACGTTTTTAACATAAAGTAGTACTGAAACTTGTCAAAAAGCTACTTATTTGGTGTGCATCCAGGCGATTGTCACTTAAAGTCCAACGTTTCGCATCTATTATTATAACACATCAGAAAAAATGCACTTATGACAAGATTAATTTTTTGACGTGAGTGCGTTTTGACGCCTGACTGCACAGCAACCACATAGTATTTTGACAGTTTTTAATACCATTTTATATGAAAAACGCAGCGTGACGTAGTGTTGTTATCTCGCGGATCATACATCGATATCCATTTTTTGCATCAGGTGATTGATCGTAGAACATTGCATCTTTGTAATACAACCCTCTGCACCCTCTATGCCAACTACGAATCTTCTCGTATCTACGTGCCACTTTAATTAGTGAATAAATATATAAGGTATAGAAGTGTGAACAGTTTTATTTATATTCAAAATCCATAAACCTGCAATACCAACACAACCCTGGTCTATTTTACGGCAGAATTACCCAATACGTGTTTTATCATAAGCTGTAGTGAATGATGCTTATTTGCTATTAGGAGACAATGGAATGATCATTTTTTGTATCTGATATTCATAGTTTGCTTCACGTTTGAATCTGAATCAGAGGTCCCGGGTTAAACCCCGATACGATCAGCCTAATGTCAAGCGGTAGTGCTATCGATATACACTTGAAAATATAGATATCAATATGTTTCCAAGTAAAAATAGTCCTCATATGGCATTGCTGTATTAATAAAAACTAAAATACAGTAATTTTAATGGTTAAATTAAAATCTGGACTCTACTTTTAAATTATGATAATGCAGCAATGCCTTGTAGGACCCTCCTTAGAAAATGAGTAATATTTTCATTTGAAGTTGGACTTCACTTTCCAATTTAGTATTATTATAGAAAAGCTCATTTTCATTTGGAAACAGTTGTTTATGTTACAATTGGCACTACAAGCTTCACATAATTATGTAGAAATTTACTTGATTCTTAATTTTAAGCTGAAAACTTTCTTTGACCTAAAAACTAATTTAATGAAGTTGGGTGCTTGTATTTACCGACTGTTATATATAAAGTAGTCTTTCAATTTTTTAGAATGAAAAACGATTCTCCGAAGGAGTATGGATATAAAGTTACGTTTTTTTTTGAATGTTTGAAATTCTTGTGATACTCAATTTCTAGAGAAAAATCAACTTAATTATATTAGAATAATTAGAAAACTTAAAAATATATATATATATATATTTGTTTCTATTACCATTTATTTTTATAGTTTAATAAGCCTTTTCTATTTATTCAAATTTTGATAAATTTGTATACTGAACGAACAACGTTGACATACTGTTTTTGGAACTAATGTTTCTCGTTATGATACTAAATTACATGATGATACTAAATATTAATAAGTGACGATACTAAATTAAAAGTTGCTTAAAGCATATTATTAAAATCTGCGGTAAAACATAGTCAATTTTATCCAACAATGTTAATATTGATTTGAATGTTAATCATATTCAACAATTTTGATTTGATTTGATCCAAAAAAAAAATCCACCCGATCACATATCCTATATAAAATCATATTTTTAATGGAATTCATTGACCATCTCAACAGCAAGATTTATAAAATATTCGATAATTTGCTATAACCAAAAACCTAAATCATCCCTAGACGATTAATAATTTGATGCATTAACACAAATGGAAACTACATCAAATACGGATACGATTACATAAATTATCATTTGTATCGGCTATTATATGGCATACCGCGTATCGATTTTATATCAAATTATATATTTCGCTGCATTTATAGCATCTTTTATTCATTTCGATTCCCATTCATTTCGGAGACTGACAGAAGTCAGAATATAACTCCTCTATCATTTTATCAATTTTATCCAACGACTGTATCATTATGCGATTCCCATTTATTGAAATAAAAAGTAAATCGAAACAGATTCCCAAACTGTAAGAAAATTAAATAGATATAAGACAAACAAATCAGTAATATTTTTACTAGAACTTTAGGAAATCTAGAATTTAAATTTTTGATGAATTTGAAAATATTATTGCTATAACTGTTTTCTCTAAACCATTGTTTACAGTTATTTTATATTCAGATAATTTCTATGACTAAGTTATGCACATTATTATAATATTCAAATGATAATTATATTAAAACAATTTTGTCATTGTTGTCTATAAAATGTCACCAAATATATAATAAACACTATGTTGTTTAGAAATACTATATAAAAGTTATTTTATGAACTGTAATGTTTATTATGTAATTTGAAAACAACTAACTATTCTTCCAACTATAATTACTTGTTTGTTTATAATGTTTTCTATGTGGTATGAAAATCGTAGGTATGTCTTCTATAAAATTACTATCAAAAGTAATAATTTGATAAAGCAACTCATAGAATAGTTTTAAAAAATTGCACTTAAAATGCAACTCATAACGACCATAATTACCAATTTGGAAAATATTGTTTAATAAGTTTTTGAAATATTTATAGTAAAAAAACGGATATGAGTGATAGAAAAAGAAATAGTATATGAATGATTTTTATGAAATATTTATTTGGTTAGATATCATGATATTAATTAATGAAATTAAACAACATATGCATGCTCCTAAAGTAAGCTACAGTAATTATAAATGGAATGATAATTAATAAATGAAAAAGGGTAACAATTCAATTTGATACAATTTTAATAGACAAGATACAATTTAGATTTTGTTTTTAAATTTAGTTTTTAATTATTGTTTTACGTATTTTCATACTATTTAATAGGTTTTGATTTGAGTAACACACACCTATAATATGTAATAGATGACCTATTTGATTCAAATCCTAATTCTAATTGAATTTCATCTTGTTGTGTAAATCACTCATTTAAATTTACCTATCCTATTTTCAACTCTGACTATGACTTGTCATTTTGTGATTTTGAGATCTATCAATAAATTTTTTATTAATGTTAACAGCAATCAGAATTTAATAGTTCTACAAGCTGTGTTTGGACGTATTTTCACTTCATTATATTTGTTATGAAGGCGATAATCTTCATGGCATTGAGCTTTTACACGGGATGGTTGCTACACCTGGTAGGGGGGGAGGGTAGCAGAAAATTTGTTCAATTCTAAAACTAAAATGTGCGTAATTACTTGTGTAATAAATAATCAACAAATATATCTTCTTCAATTAGAACTCAGTGACAAATCAATAGAGTAATTAGAACTGCAACAAATACATAAATTATACCAACAAATCAGTGTTTAATACAGTCCACAGATACAAGGGTTATCACTACTGCTTGATATCAGGCTGTCCGAGACGGATATCAAACCTGAAACTTTTATTTGCCAAATTCGATTGAAAGAACACAACTCTAAACACTAAACCACGTGGGAACCCATTTATTAATACATAAAATTATTTTCTTTTGATATTTGAATGCAGCTCTTAGTTTGAGAATATGTGCATTGTAGAGTAAGAGATAAGTGCGTAACACGCACACGCAACCATTCGAAGGTTCGAACTGAATTACATTGATTTAGAGACCGGTTGACCGTTGGCGATTCCAGATACTAGAAAGACGAAGACTCAATCGCCCCAGGAGCATACGACCTTCAACATATTTAACATTACCAAGAACAAAAGCTGATGGCAACATTGTCAATGGAAGAACTTATTATCTGACCATGTATATTCTGAATTGCATAAATTATATTAGATTATACGATGCGTCGTATTATATGATGTATTTTATCAAGATTCCTAATGAAGCCTTTACCAAAATTCGAGACAATCCCGGACACCTGTAGCTTCTAGAAAAATGCAGAACACTAGACAAAAATCCGGGACTGTTCCAGCAAATCCTGGACATAAGATGATCACTTATTATTAGATTAGTAGTAATAATACTGTAATACTAAAAACTGATCCAGATAAGCAGGAATTGAATTAAAGATAAACTATTTTGGTATCTACAGAAGAAATAAAGTATATTTCGAAGAATAATCTGATCAACAATGAAATCTATACGCTAAAGTAAAGCACTCACCAAAACATTTTCTTTAAAAAGTGATTTATCATCAATGTTTTCAAGAGTATAACTTAAGAAAAACAGAACATCTTATTGCTAAAATTGTAATATTTAAAAAAATTTAAAAACCTATCTTGATTTGAAATGCATAATGTCAAGTAGTAAATTAATTTTTTTTACTGACCACTCCTTGACTGTGGCATGGTGACGAATGACGAAAGAATATATATAAAAAAAATTAATCTATTAAAAGGTACAAAATTGTATTAAAATCTCACAATGTTTACAAGAATAGAAATGTCATTGCTATATTGCTTTTTATTATCCCACCTCAAGGCTGAGTCTGATCCCACAATACCCAGTGACCAACAATGTAGAAAAAAATATATATATCAAACATAAATTTATTACAAAGGTACTAAACTGTATTGAAATCTCTGATCTGTTGCAAAAATATTAATGTTATGACTATATTGTTTTTATATCATCTCTTCTATATTTTGCTATCAATTTTAAAATAATTTTTAAATATGATTGGAAGTTGGATATTTCTTAAATCTGATATTCATCGTAAGAAATATAAACTGGAAAGGCTACATATAGCCCCATGGGCACAATTATTGTTAGAATTTGCCATATTATAATAAGCATAGTGCGTGAGGGACGACTTCTACTGGAGATTGATTGACAGCGTCAAATTAAATTGATTGGATGATTCTATTCTATTCTAATGCTAAATATTCTAAGAATGTGCATAAAAATAACTATAATTAGACTGAAAATTACATGATTGACACTCAGGTTCTAAATATCTCTTTTAAATTCTTTTTTGAAGCCGGGTATCTGAAGCACATATCAAAAATACCTACTTAGTAAATTCCTGGGGTATGTTCTATAATATTATTTTAATTTTATCAGTAAAACATTCTTTCATATACTCATTTAAGGCAATAAAAACAATGTTAAAATCATACATGAAATGTTATAATTAAATCATTTGCCAAGAAAGTTCTTAAGCACTATACGTGTCCATAAGCAAGCACAAACATTGACGTTTCCAAATCTAGTAAACTACTGCATTATTTCCTCCATATAGAGTTCTGTTCCAAATTAGCTTAATCTCTATCTAGACTAGTGTCCTGTTGGTCAGAGAAGATCTCTAAACCTCTCCCTGGGCGATGCAGTTAGGATATTTTGAAATACTCTGCAGTCATCCCGAATTAGAGGAACGTCAACCAAAGTACTTAAGTTGTACCAAAACTCGTTCAACTGATGCATTGCATAATAATGAACCGAAATCCCAGATCTGGTGGACGGCTTATAGTTAGTTCATGTTTGGCGAAAGATTAACACCGGATTCTGACATTTATCGTGGCTTTGATATTTTAGGGAAATCAATTTAACTTGAAAAGTTTATTAAATTCATTTGTTGGTCAAGCAATTAAGTCATTTACTTCAGCATGTCGAACAATGTTTCAGGCTTAAAAATGTCTTCATAAAAGTAGTTCTGTTGTAATTTTTTACATACTTTTATTTGGAACTAACTAATGTAATATCGGAATAAAATTCGATAATAATCCTGTAGGGTCAGAGTCAGCCATTAAGAGAGATCTTGAAATAGTCATGACTATTATATTTTTGTGAACGATCAGAGATTTTAATATAGCTGTTTTACCTTTTTAATTAAATTATTTTTGATATATATATAAATATATTAATATATATATATATATATATATATATATATTAATATATTAATATATATATATATATATATATATATATATATATATATATATATTGAACTTCTCTAAGTAAATGAAAGTGAATCCGCAAATTATCCATTTCATTGAAGTGCTCTTTGGTAAACCACATTTTTTGTTTTTTGGTCTGGCGTTAACACAAACAAAGCCGATGGTTTTCCAACTCGTGAACGGGCAACGTATAACTGCCCATGTGAAAAACAATGATTTTCTAAATAATCTATTTGAAATTTATCCCGCAAACACAAAGCGATTGGCTTTGCGACTTGTTATTGCAAACGCAAGGCGAACTGGAAATTGCAATCGTTTGAAGTCAAACGGAAGACCAGTCGGAATCATTGGTACGAGTATGTCACCAAATCGCCAGCAATTTTTGATTGAATGATGAAATTCAGTGCGTGTACATCATTATTCTTTGCGGAAAGAATTGCTCGTTGACTTAACCAAGCATAATTCTGATAATTCTCACTAATGTCATTACTCGAATTTTTAATTACGGTGCGTGAAGTTCGTGCGTTCTGGAGTTATACCGTCAGGAAGGAAAACCCGACTTATATTTATATATTTAAAATAATTATTGATTATTTTCATTACTCAAAACTATAATTACGGTGCGTAAAGTTCCAGCAATTTGTATTGAGCCCCAGACCTTTCCAACGAATGCAAAATTGTCGAAATCGGTTCGTGCGTTCTGGAGTTATATCGTCAGGAAGGAAAACTCGACTTATTTTTATATATATGTAGATTAAATCAAGATAGGTTTTCATTTTTTTTAATATTAAAATTTAAGCTGTAAAATCACAGAATGTAAGATGTTCTTTATGTTTTAAATAAGTTATACTCGAAAAAATATCGAGAAACCTACCCCCCTCCCTCCCTTAAAAAAAAACATTAGTGACTGCTTTAATTAAACGTTTAGATTTTTTTATTCTTCTGTATAATATTCAAGATAACCTTAAATTCTTCAGTTACTGTAGTACTACCAATTATTTTCATTATTCCCTGATATGAGGTTGTCCGAAAAGCAGAATAGAACATATGCCTTCTTGATTGCAAACCATGGACATATCATAAAATAAAATTATTTTATACTGATGACACCTACGTATAAGTCATTAGCGATGTAAGTTTTGTTCCACCCTCGACAATAGAATATAAAATTATCTAATAGCGCGCTCGCTTCCCTGTAACCATTACATTACTATTAAATATTAAAAGCGTTGACCTTTGGCACTATTTGTCCTGAGTTCGTCATATCGCCTGCAACATATAATATGTGAGTACAGTTACATCGCCGCAATGCATTGAAACTTGTTACTTGTTACTTGTAAAAACATATAATACCGCGGATGATTTGATACGTACGTCAAAACGAACGGAAAATTATTGCAAAGGCCTCTCAGCACGAACGTGCGCCGCTCTTTTGCTGCTTTGTATACGCGCCAACGCCAACCTGACATAGACCTTATACTACATGGACTGCTAATCCTCACATGTTTTCCATTTTATAAAGTGTCAAAAGATTGAATGGGGCTGTGTCGTTACTGAGTGAACGAGCGTTTTCGACAATCGTGGCAACGCTCCCGATTGATTAAATGTCATATGTCACGTGCTAAACCTTTTTTTCTAACTCTGTTTTATTTAGCAATCAGAAATACATAAAGATTCCTATGAGCTACATGACAATATTTAAGAACGATGTCTAAGAAAAACTCCAATGATAATATTATATTAGACCTAACCTAAGACTAAGTCTAAAGGCCATTGTCGTTTCAATCTCCTCATGCCAAATGGTTGAGTAATGTCAACTATTGATGGGTTCGAATGTGAGTCCAGTTTGCGTTTGTATTTTTCCTCGAATTATTTTAACGTTAATTGCACCGTTTTCATGTTGAGGTCGCTGTGAATGATTTCATTTGTTACGTACCACGGAGAATTAAGTATTGTACATAAAATTTTTGACTGAGTTCTCTGCATTATAGCTATATTTGATTTGTAAGCACATCCCCAGAGCTCAATTCCGTAGGTCCAGATTGGTTTAATGATTGATTTATATAGCAGCAACTTATTTTCAACAGAGAGCTTAGACTTTTTACGCAGTAGCCAATCAAATTCTTTTATTTTGATCATTATTTGCTGTTTTTTTGTTTTTACGTGCTAAACCTAAAAGTAAATATATTATATATCATAATAGTTAATGTAATTCAAATATTATCTGTGACAGTTTTATTTCAATAATATAATTGCATTAGTGTGGACTGTTAATTTTGTAAAAAATTTGATATTAATAATATTTTCCAGGTGAAATAAATGTACATAAAATCGCAACCATGTAAAAATTGTTTTATTTACTATAAGGTCTATGCAAATGACATTTAATTAATCGGGAGTGTTCTACGATTGTCGGCAACGCTCGTTCACCCAGTGACGTCACAGTGCCCTTCTATCTTCTGACACTTATTTTGCGTTGGACTAACAGTCCATGTAGTATAAGGTCTATGCATCCTAACCATACGCCGCGGTCGGTGGATATTTGCAGATGCGCAATTGTTAAAGACATTTCCCGTTCGGATTTTTTTTTTTTGCTTCAAATTATATAATGTGCGGATACGGAAAGATTAAGTGATATCTAATATTTAACCATAAACATGAATGTGGTTTGGGTACTTTTTTGTTATTTTCTACTTTGATGAATAGTTCCAGTAACATAACTAATTGAATTACTTCGATTTATATTTCCACTTACTTACTTTTCAATTAACTTACCATAAAAATTTTAAGGTTCTCTGGTGTATACCGATTATGTCAATAGAATTATCAATTGATCCAAATGCAATATGTTGCTAGTCTTTCTAATAAATCAGCCTAAAGTGCAGCGATAAAATTATGATATTTTTTTATCACCTGGTCCGGAAAACGCCATAAAAAATATTTCTAATTTCAACTAAGTCAAAAACATTGACTGCACGCGGGATGAATAATTATTCGATTAGCACAGTGACTTTTACAGTTAGTACAGTTTATGGTAATTAAATTTAGGGCTGTATGAATTTTTCAATTTCGAATTATAAGAAAATGAAATACAAAAAATTAGTTCAAAAACTAAAAAAACATTTTAAAGATGGCCAACCTTTACCATTTGGGTGTATGAAAAATAGATGTTGGTCTTTTCTTACAAATAGTCATGCTGATCGCGATTCTAAAAATCTGTATAAGTGGTATCAGATAATTTCTAAGCACTTCTGAGCAACACATACAAAAGCATTTCAATCTTGAAGATTCAGCATTTCAATCTCACTTAATGAGTATAAATTTATAACCAGCTAATTTTTTTATGGAGTTATCTGAAGCAGACTCTGATTATATACTCAAACTATAAATATAGTTTGAATTAAGCAAAAATAAGAACAGTGTTATTTGAATGAGGTTTTTGAAAAGCAAATTGTCAATTGAAGGCGCTATAATCAAATACTCCATTAACCATTATTTTTTCAATAATTTTGTAAAAGATTAATTAATTCATGGCCCACCCTGTGCTAAGCCAGAAACAATTTTCATTACTACGTTCAACGTTCTTAAGGCTCTACATTCCTCGGCACGTCTGTAATTAAAGGTTACAAAATTACAGAATAAATGAAATACGAAATGATACTGTATCGATCTCGATGTATAGAAAAACAATACTATTTCGAACATGTGATTAAGTAAACGTGTAATTTAATAGAGCATCGCATGTCATTGCTTGACGCAACGCCAGCGGTGGTCAACTAAATATATTATTAGCTATGTAAATTTTCAAATGATCGTTTGGACTAGATACTTATCGAAAAAAAATTGTATCGATTCCTCTGTTTGCATCATATATGTAATTGTTTTGAAATAAATGTACAGCTAGATGCTACCTATGTTCTGGTAGGGTTATTATCATTATGTCTGGCTTAATTTGACTTAATTTGGACTACTGGTATTTTTTTTTTTGTTCTTGCGTCAGTAAGTTCTATATTCAACACTGATATTATTGAAAATACGTTGCAAATTTTAGACTATAATCAATAAAAAATCTAAATTAATGTCAAGCAATTGTTTTTTGTCCAAAATTGATTTTTAATACGAAACACAATTTAATAAATTTTTATTTCAAGCCTGAAAATTTAAAACAAATTGCAGAAGATAATTTTAGAAAAAATATAAATTTTTTATACATAGCTACAGAAGCTTTTTAAAAAAGATCTTTCTGAAAAAAGAATCCTAAGCGATATTTATACGGTTATTTGCAATTAAAATTTAATATATTCAACTATATTTAGCAAATAAAATTGTGACAAAGTAAAAATCAAGCAACAACAGTTTTAATATAAATATACCTAAAGCAAGTACTTCATATATTATAAAAGTATTAATTGTTAATTGACCAATTATTCATTAAAATGTAATTTTATCATTGTGTATTGGATTTGCATTTGAATAAAAGAATATATATATTATATGTTTATGCATCTCAACTGGTTCTTAATTTATATAAATGCAGCAAATTTCATAAGAACATTTTATTCCAGAATTTATTTTCATAGTACGTGGACATAAATGATGAAAGCTTTGGATACTATAATTAAGCAAATTTACAATTTTTTGTAACAGGTTCTGGAATAAATAATTTATTTTACATATTTTCAAAATGCAGAATCCTTTGAAAAGTAAAATTATTGCACTCAATTATATGTATTTCTCTCTTTACTAGCTGATACTCTTTTTTTTTAATAATAAACTTTGCCTGGTACTCAAATTTCAAGTAAAAGTTTTCCAATTTTAGGAATATTTTGCTATATGACTTTAAAACACAAAAAAACCTCAAAAAATAGTTCAATTAAGATTATTTCTTATAACTAATATTTGAAATGTGTTGCATAAATTCGACAGAAATCCACTTTTTCTAAAAATTTACCTGATCCGTGATTCTGTGTAATATTTAAAAATAATTATACATTAAATAATATTCTAACAAATTTATTTGAATTCTAAGTAGATCGATTAAATTGTTTTTTTTTTATTTAAAGGTTAAGTTTTTAGTGAAATAAAATGTTTTTAAATATCTTCTCTATGAATTTATTTAATAAAGTAATTCAAGTGAAAAATTTAAGTATTTTGCTGAAATTGAATAATATATAGCGTAGTATAATATGAGAAACATTTGAATCTATGTAATCAAATCAATATATCTTCCAAAACTCGAAAGGATATAATTATTAAATCTAAACACAAAATTTTGGTTCAACAATATATGTTATTTAACATATCAGAGATACTCGGTTCGAGTCCTGACGCTAACAATTTTTCTTTGATTTTTGTGTTGAAATTAAATAGAATTTGAATTATTGATTTGAGATAGAATAGAATTAGATATTGTATTAGATATAGTGTAGAGTAATAAAGATACTACATAAAATAATATAGTATAGAATAATAAAGATAATATATAAAATAATAAAAATATTACAAACATGTAAAAAGAAATGTAGGCTTGGCTGAGAGTTCTAAGAAAGCAAGGTTAACAAAAAATATTAAGAAAATTAGTATTATATTCCTCTTTATTATTTCAGCTACTGGTCCATTAATTAACCCTCATCAAAAATTAAATAAAGCAAAATCAGTGTCAAAAGCCTAAACAAAATCAATCAAACGAAAGTGAAATAAATCGTCTAGACGAGTTAGGAACAATAATCTCGAAGTGATATGATTAATGATTACTAGCAGTTTATTTGTTCGAATCTTCACTGTCATGATGTCTTTGACATTAACAGGCGTCAAAAGTTCATTTTATATTCAACTCGAAGTATTGACGATATTAATAACAATTATTTTCACATGTCAAACGAGTATGTCAATACTATTATTGATAAAATGTTAATAGATCGATTAATTGACGGTTCTCCAGAAGAAAGAAAGAACTGGGATGTTTTAGATATCTATTTCTTTTAGTAGCAAACTCATCATTTTATAAAAATATATAAACAGCAAATATTTGTACGTGATCTGCTTATTTATTTCCAAGTTCTCCATAATATTAGATCTTAGAAAACATCTTGATGACTCAAACTCCTACGTGACCGGGAACGCAATGTCTTTGTCTCTGGGCAAGCAATTAACATAATTATATTTTATTATGTCATGACCGAGATGTAATCTAGTTTCGCATTTTATATTATATCGACTTCATTAACATATTACTACAGAATAATGCAAGGATAAATGTGCAATAAATAATAAATATCCATTGTCTGCACTTTTCTAGTTATAATAAATATGATTGATATAAAAATATTGTTTATGGATAATATAAAATACAATAAAAAAACGTGTGCTTATGAACATCGTATTGTATAATTTGATATCGATACTTTATTATGTATAACATATCAGACAGATATAAATAATTTTCAATGTTATTGCGCGAATAAATTTCTCTGGTGGTTGATATCGCAAAATTTTACTGACGCAATATAATATTAGTTACAGTAAAATAAGTTCAGCAATTCTACTAAAAACACATTTTACATTACTATGAGAACATGTTTAATTGAAACATGTTAAAATTATTTAGATTAATCTACCATGCAAACCCCGGGCGACGTTAGCAATCTGAAATCCACATATATTCCACATAGATATCACAGCGCCAAAGGCAAGCTTGCGGATTTCAGATCGCTGCCGCCGCTCAGGTCACACTAGGTAATATAATTCTAGCATTTGTGTTAGATTATTAACTTCTGGAAGAGTAAGTTGTTGTAATTTGGAAATCGGTTCAACCGTTTATGAGAAAATGTCAACGAAAGGCCAAGTTTTGGCACATATACTAGCGGAAATATACTTTCTTTCGTGAAATGTTTTAATGTTATTTATACAATATCTTGTAATATTGTATCTCACAGTATACAATATCTTGTAATATTGTATCTCTCGTTATTCTTTAAATGTTCATTCTATTTTATTATTTGACAATACTTATCTTGTCGATTAAATATTTTATCATTTGAATATATAATTGTAAATGTATGGCTGGAGTCCAACTAGTACTAACCATTTTCAAGTGTAAATCGCTATTTCAAGTAAAAATATATGCAAAAAATTTATTGAGAATGCGACGGCGCCGTCACGACAAATTGCATTCTGTTCAGTCAGTAAATGTTCCAGAACATCGTAACCTATTTACCCAGTGGAAAAAAAGATACACGATGAAATGGTGCTGGAATTGCACACGGATTATCATAAATTCATGATCACTCGTAATTCCCATTGTATTCCTAATGCAAAAAATAAAATATAGATCACGAGTGCATATCCCTTTAAATACCAAATAAAATGTAGGTTTATAATACTACGAGTATATATACTAACATAACGAAAATAAACTAGATCGCATAAATATCACTAAAAATATTTTAAAATCGAGCGAATAAAATCTAAGTTAATTTTATAATGTAAATATGTGTTGGTTTTTGATGATAATGTAATTTTATAAGACACATTCCAAGTAAATATATACATTCAAACCCCAAATTTTAGTAGGTGTGTCAATGAATTTCTGTGAGAAATAGTTGTAAAAATGCTAGATAAAAACAACCGATTTGTGGCAGTAGTTTCATTTCATTCAGTAAATATATGATTTTGAAGATATTTATGGAGTAAAAACAACTACATTTGAGCAAAAAATTAAAATCACAAAAAATATACAATTGAATAAAATGATTAAATTTTGCCTTACATTTAATGAAATCTAAATAAAACTATGAAACAAAAATTAATACATTTGAAAAAAAAAAACACTATTATATTAAACTGAAATGTATATGAATTTCTACGTAGCATGTTAAATCATAATGCTAATTGATTATTTTTTTATTCAAAAATATTTTTTAAAATTAGAGCTTTTCTCATATTATCAACTTATGTATAAAAGTCTGAACATAAAGTTGTTGATTCAGTTCACAAGGTTGATTGTAATGATTGTGATTGTCCCTATATAGGGGAAAGTTTCCAATATGTATTGGAAACAACATATTTACAATCCCAAAACTAAACGATTTAAAATCATGATTGCTGAATATATTTCTTTCTTCATTTATATACTAACAGTTAATTATAATTCCTATAATGAAAATTTTATAAAAATATTATTAATATTGTATAAAAATATATAATTTTTGAGCGGATTTAAATATATAAAACCTTCCCATGTACATAAAATATTTGTGCAACCAGTAATATAATAAAGCCGTTATTATATGAAAACTAGTTACGCTTTCAAAAGTAAATGTTTACTGTAAACTCTGTAAATCTGGGTACATCGTGGTTTGCGAATAACAAAATCTAAATTATGATAAAGCTCGTACAACAACATGGAAAATAACATGCATGCAAAAATATTATAATCTCGATAATGACAACAAACGGATAGTTTCAGTAATGTGACAATTCTACTAACATTGCGGATTTATGAAACACTATATAAAATCACACTTTCTCACTTGAGTGCACGATGAAGTAAAATATTAGTATATTGTTACCGTATTGCAAATTATTTATTGCATATGATCACAATCACGATTGATACCAAGGTTAATCTTGATTAATATCATGAAAATATATTGTTTCTTTTGTATTGATTCTGAAAAAAGACAGCTTTTATTTTCTGTCTATTAAAATAATATAGCACTTCAAATAATAAATCAATAATATAAATTATATGCAATTATAAATGCATTTATTTATACTATAATGCAATTATAAATATATGCAATTATAAATGCATTTATTTATACTATAAATAAATGCATGCTTATAAGTAGCAAGTAAAATATTTTATGCCATGAGGTACATTAATAATGATTGTTCATTGTGTTTAAGGAATGGCTATTAGAAGTTAACTGTATAATTGTTTTTTTTTTGTAGTTTAAATATTCTTTATCAGTATTTTTGACTGAATTTCTAGCAATGTTCAGAAGGGCTGTTTTCACACATAATGAGCTTTTGAATATTTTATAGTATAATGATCTATCCTTAATGATCAAATATTTTTTATTACAACATATTTTCTCTATGTTTCTAAATGAAAATATATATCACTACTGCTCGACACCAGGTTGTTCAAAACGTAGAATTGAACATTAAATTTTGTGGTTGAACGGCTAGGACTCTGCAAATTTTGCCACTAATTTTCCATTTAAATTTACTAAGCTTTTTTGGGTTTATTATCATAATATAAAAATGTTGTTATAATATTTATCTTCAAGATTTATGGAAATATACTGTACAATAACTATTTTCTTTTTAAACCTTCATGAATGTAGTCATACCAATCGATATTATGTGTAAACATAACTAAATAGTCCGCCAACAATATAAAAAAACTATTGGATATTATCTCAAAATGTAACATATTTTAGTACTATCCTTTAGGTTGATATAAATAATCATATCGAAAGACTGAAATTTTGAAATAAGACAACCACCACATTCTTCCTAACGAGCGCATATGTTCTAGAACATTTTTCTCGGTATAAACCTGAAGAAATCTGGCATTTCTTTTCTCATATTAGCATTTAATTCTCTTAAATTTTTAGATTATAAGTATGCACACGATGCTTGGGATTTCTATGTGAAAAATTGTTTTCTAAAATAAGGACTCCTATCTGAACGCGGAATGTCACTTTTTTGCAGAAAAATCCTTAGCGACAGGCCGGGTCTTAGGACACTATTTCCAAGAACACTGAAAAAAAGATTCTAATAGACAATATTCAAAACCAATAACGTTACCACGTAGTAATGAACAAAATTGTGAATCACTAATTTCAGTGGCAACAATGGATATAGGGGGAAGTCCCGTAACGTCGGACGGCAGCAAGCACCGGACACTCTATTTAACACGTATTATTTAAGCGAGTATAAATCTCTTCATTTCAAAATACAAATGAAAGAGGCACTAGGGGCACACAGGTGCAGGATCACGCGCCAAGCCTCGCCTGTGACGCACACGGCCACGGCGAGAGCAACCCTTTCCTGTTTTAGGTGCAAAATCACGGCGTCACCTAAATATCAATGGAAGTAATTCTAGCATATTTGTGGATTTACATTTGAATGGTATGCAAAGATAAAAGTTGTACTTGATTGTTATGCGTAAAATAGTAGAATATTATTAGATCTTTTAACCAATTACTAAAATTGGTGCTACCAAATGAACGAAAATGTCTGTTTCTTAGCACTGGACACTAAGTCGTCCCCCTTAATGCTGGACAGTAAACATATTGATATTTCTTGTGAAAATTTACGTAATTTATTTCAATTATTTAATTTTGTTTTGTATGAGTGCTAACGGTCACTTCATACCCCCATTTTTCGTATTTCCTAGTCAAAGAATGAAAAGCTTATGGTGAATGCATCAGCTGAGAGCATCGGTGTAGCCCAGCCAAAAGGGTGGATAAATAGTGACTTTTTTGCAATATCTAAGAATTTTCGTCAAAGACACATGTGCAGACATCCCAGAGCATGGAGATGGCTACATATGTAATCAATGCAGGTTATTTTGAAATTTCCGGTCTAGATGCCACTGTTTAAAATCATATTTTTTGATAGCAAAGTTTGATTGATAGTATTAATTATTTTTTAGCAAAGATTGCGGTTTTGTTAATTTAGTTTGATTTCTAACTTTATTATCTAACATAAATCATAATTTAATAAACATTTTGTGAAATATTTTTTGATTTATTTATAAATAACCTTAGATGTCCGCCACTTGGGAACTCCCCCCTAATCAAATTCAGCACAATTAAATCATTTATTTTAATTTGGCCTGTACATGCAACATAAAAAATAAAAATTATCTAAAAATTTATTTTTGCTTTATTAATACATTTATTAATTTTGAATACCACTAATAGTGATCTAAGTATACCACTAAGAGCATATAAAATTATTCTAAATTTGTCCCATCAGAAACATTCCTTAGCACTAAGCACTATTCTTTCAATTACAAAAGTCAATAATTCCAAAACCGTAAACAAAATTTTCTATCAGCTGCCTTACTATTCCATCGGAATGCGATCTGTGTTGTCTAATTGCGAGCGGTCCATTCGACCAGCGTTTATTTGCTATTGTGTTTTACTTTTATCTCGCGGCGATGCCAAAGCAATTAGTCAATGCGACACGACAACTTAAAGCGTTCTTTCTGGTCAAATATTTATTTTTTTCCTCTCGTTGGTCTGAAAGATCTTAAATAGATCAATGGTACTTTGTGACCGAAAACTTGTTGACTCTGTTAGTTGAAAATTTAAGTCATTAAGTCGACACTTTTGGATAATGGACGATAGATGTTATTGTAGTGGGCGGAATTGGTTTGATGTGATGTATGGGATTTAAGAGACATTGTTTGGATTTATGTATTACATCGTTTGAAAAGTCAATTTTGTTTAAATGCATCTTAATTTATTTTTATACACGAATTCACAAATAAATTTTAGCGTGATCATGATTCAGGAACTTGGAGAACAGGCTTCTCCACGAAAAAGTACATTTCGATTTAAATATAGACAAACCTATCATATCTTTAATTTAAGCCATAGCAAGTATATGAAGCAAAAGATCAAGCTAATCAAAAAGAATCGAGATTTAGGATTTATTTCATTAATCAAAATTTCAATTTTTAGTCAAATTAGACGACTTTTCAGGGAACTATGATATTTTAGGATGCTCGATTAAAATTATTAAACTAGTGGGGTGCATGGCATCGTGTTTTAAGGCAAATTGCTGGAACTTTCCGTACCGCGACTAAAAATATTGGTACGGAACCCAAACAAATTTACACAAAATGTACACAAAATGAACACATTATGAAAATCTCTATAAAATATCTGATAATTTGATGTGCATAAGTCCAATAAACATTTTTGACCGCCAAATGACATTTTTTTAACTTATTTTCATTGAGAGTCCATAACCGCTGAACCTGCCTTCCCAAAAATTTAATCATTTATTCATCTTGTCAATACAAGTGAAATGTTTTTTGAATTATAAAAATCAGACACTCTTAAAAACTGAGTTACCGTTTTTGGCACTTTTGCCCCGTATCTTCGGAACGGCTAGACCTGCCTTCGCCAAAAACTAATCAGCACGTCTCCTTATCAATACGAATCGAATGTTTTTTGATTTATTCAAATCGGTTAATCGGTGTTCCCGAAATCGTCGACGAAAATTTGTATCCGCACACACACATGGTATGTATGCCGAACTGTTCAGAAACCTTTGAAACATTAAAATATATAAAAGTTTTCATTTTAGATTTCTTTGCGATTATTAAAACTTGCCCTATAGGAAGTTAAATAATTGAATAATTAATTACAAAGAGATGTGAGTAATCAAAGCTAATGTTTAACTAGTGCATTAGGTATAAGTGGCATTTTGTCTTAAGAAAAGTTGTTGCAAATATTTCCTGATATTTGTAAAAGATAGACCGAATAAAATAAAATGAAATTCAGCAAAAAATAGAACAAAATGCGAAGTAATTATTGAAATTGCTAAAAAAATAATAATAAATGATTTCGAACAAATGGCATAGCAAATCTTCTCCAAAAACTAACGAGCACGATTACAACGAAGTTGTAAGCAGGTTAATTGATACCTTCGGAACAATTTTTAAATTTTCAAAATTGATTCAGGAACTTGGAGAACAGGCTTCTCCACGAAAAAGTACATTTCGATTTAAATATAGACAAACCTATCATATCTTTAATTTAAGCCATAGCAAGTATATGAAGCAAAAGATCAAGCTAATCAAAAAGAATCGAGATTTAGGATTTATTTCATTAATCAAAATTTCAATTTTTAGTCAAATTAGACGACTTTTCAGGGAACTATGATATTTTAGGATGCTCGATTAAAATTATTAAACTAGTGGGGTGCATGGCATCGTGTTTCAGGCAAATTGCTGGAACTTTCCGTACCGCGACTAAAAATATTGGTACGGAACCCAAACAAATTTACACAAAATGTACACAAAATGAACACATTATGAAAATCTCTATAAAATATCTGATAATTTGATGTGCATAAGTCCAATAAACATTTTTGACCGCCAAATGACATTTTTTTAACTTATTTTCATTGAGAGTCCATAACCGCTGAACCTGCCTTCCCAAAAATTTAATCATTTATTCATCTTGTCAATACAAGTGAAATGTTTTTTGAATTATAAAAATCAGACACTCTTAAAAACTGAGTTACCGTTTTTGGCACTTTTGCCCCGTATCTTCGGAACGGCTAGACCTGCCTTCGCCAAAAACTAATCAGCACGTCTCCTTATCAATACGAATCGAATGTTTTTGATTTATTCAAATCGGTTAATCGGTGTTCCCGAAATCGTCGACGAAAATTTGTATCCGCACACACACATGGTATGTATGCCGAACTGTTCAGAAACCTTTGAAACATTAAAATATATAAAAGTTTTCATTTTAGATTTCTTTGCGATTATTAAAACTTGCCCTATAGGAAGTTAAATAATTGAATAATTAATTACAAAGAGATGTGAGTAATCAAAGCTAATGTTTAACTAGTGCATTAGGTATAAGTGGCATTTTGTCTTAAGAAAAGTTGTTGCAAATATTTCCTGATATTTGTAAAAGATAGACCGAATAAAATAAAATGAAATTCAGCAAAAACTAGAACAAAATGCAAAGTAATTATTGAAATTGCTAAAAAAATAATAATAAATGATTTCGAACAAATGGCATAGCAAATCTTCTCCAAAAACTAACGAGCACGATTACAACGAAGTTGTAAGCAGGTTAATTGATACCTTCGGAACAATTTTTAAATTTTCAAAATTGATTCAGGAACTTGGAGAACAGGCTTCTCCACGAAAAAGTACATTTCGATTTAAATATAGACAAACCTATCATATCTTTAATTTAAGCCATAGCAAGTATATGAAGCAAAAGATCAAGCTAATCAAAAAGAATCGAGATTTAGGATTTATTTCATTAATCAAAATTTCAATTTTTAGTCAAATTAGACGACTTTTCAGGGAACTATGATATTTTAGGATGCTCGATTAAAATTATTAAACTAGTGGGGTGCATGGCATCGTATTTCAAGGCAAATTGCTGGAACTTTCCGTACCGCGACTAAAAATATTGGTACGGAACCCAAACAAATTTACACAAAATGTACACAAAATGAACACATTATGAAAATCTCTATAAAATATCTGATAATTTGATGTGCATAAGTCCAATAAACATTTTTGACCGCCAAATGACATTTTTTTAACTTATTTTCATTGAGAGTCCATAACCGCTGAACCTGCCTTCCCAAAAATTTAATCATTTATTCATCTTGTCAATACAAGTGAAATGTTTTTTGAATTATAAAAATCAGACACTCTTAAAAACTGAGTTACCGTTTTTGGCACTTTTGCCCCGTATCTTCGGAACGGCTAGACCTGCCTTCGCCAAAAACTAATCAGCACGTCTCCTTATCAATACGAATCGAATGTTTTTTGATTTATTCAAATCGGTTAATCGGTGTTCCCGAAATCGTCGACGAAAATTTGTATCCGCACACACACATGGTATGTATGCCGAACTGTTCAGAAACCTTTGAAACATTAAAATATATAAAAGTTTTCATTTTAGATTTCTTTGCGATTATTAAAACTTGCCCTATAGGAAGTTAAATAATTGAATAATTAATTACAAAGAGATGTGAGTAATCAAAGCTAATGTTTAACTAGTGCATTAGGTATAAGTGGCATTTTGTCTTAAGAAAAGTTGTTGCAAATATTTCCTGATATTTGTAAAAGATAGACCGAATAAAATAAAATGAAATTCAGCAAAAACTAGAACAAAATGCAAAGTAATTATTGAAATTGCTAAAAAAATAATAATAAATGATTTCGAACAAATGGCATAGCAAATCTTCTCCAAAAACTAACGAGCACGATTACAACGAAGTTGTAAGCAGGTTAATTGATACCTTCGGAACAATTTTTAAATTTTCAAAATTGATTCAGGACTTTTGGTAGAAACATCGATGCATAATATTGCATATATTTGCTGATTGTCGCGCAAAACTAATCAAGGCAAGTCCTTATGAAGTTTCATCATGTTGGCTTTCTAATTTTTTTAAATAGACTTACTAAATATCAAATTTTGGATTAATGAATGCAAACACATTTATATATACAACATAAGCTTACGTATTAATTAAAACAAATTTGTTTTTTCCAATTTTTATGTGAAACGGTTAAGAATGACTCAAAACGTCCAGAAGTTCAGCAATTTTTTGAATTTTCTTGCTAAAACAAGCTTTATTTCGGAAAGCTAATATATTATAATGAAAACAGTATAGAGTGCTAATATAATTACTAAATAGTAAATAATATTGGAGAATTCTAATTGAAGACGTTTTGCAATTTGATTTAAATTGCAAAATATATCTTGAGATCCAATGTAGGTTAAACTTATCAAATTCTACAGTTTAAAACAACACGAAGAGATTATAAAGACATTAATGTCAAGCAACCTATTAAGTATTTAAATAAATGAACAATTAAAATTATAATACATACATAAACAATAACATTATAATTTTAATCTGATGGTCAATTAAACATATGAGAGATTGAGATGGCCAATTAGAAATTGATAGATTGATAGTTCAACGGTATATTTTGTAACACAAATCTATCAAGCTATCATTTACAATTGAAATACAAATTACAATACTATTAAATAATTTAAATTTTCTTTATTATTACATACCAGTATAATTTCTGCATACATTATTCTGACTTCTACAAAATTCGCGACAACAAAGTAAGAAAATCGAAAGAAAATAAATAACACACATTCATCATTAAATTCATTCCCGGAATGTTACAAGAGCAGACAAATTGGGCTAAATTACAGGCCCCTTGAATCGTAATTTTGTGTTTTGAATTGACAAATATTGCATAATGGATATTGCGTGTTTCGTATTGTAGTTTTTTAGAATTCTTTTTATGTTTTTTAATGCGTTTTGTGGTTTAGAGTCGCGCGTCAGCCAGAAGTCGAAGTTTTAAAGATTTTGTTAGGGTGGGTCTACTTGCAATTTAAATAAGAAAATTAAAAATAACGTCATTTAAATTACCTCATTGTTTTTTATTACTTATTAACTATTAATTATATTTTTATTAAATTTTGACAATATAGAAAAAATGTGTGAATAATTCTCTAGCATTATCTCAATCCATTGATGGTAATCGGACGTATTTTCGTTTTATTATATTGGCCATGGAGGTTGCAATCTTCATGGCATTGAGCTTCCCCACGGGATGGTTGCTACCCCTGGTATTTATTAATGAGTTATTATTGTTTAGACTGAAGATTGTTAAAGACTGAAAAAGATATCTCTTTTTCTTCTAAAACTTTCACACGTGTAGACCCAACTTTACGATTTACTAAGAACTCATTTTGATTTTTAAAATAATAATAGAGGTGTTTGAAGAAGTAAATACCTAATGACAAAAAATAATTAGTTACAACTACTTAAACTTTTATGGTGTTTTTTCCAACATAGTTTATAATCAAGTTTGGTAAAATTGATTTTGTGATTTAACGCTGATCACACATAAAATAATGATTTTTTAGTACGGAGTAGAGGATAGTGATAATTATATTACTCATTTGCAACATAGATTTTAGTTTATTGGTTTTTTTCAATATAATATAAACAAAGTATGTTTACTAATTATCAACCAAATTCTTAATATTATTTGATTGTTAGCCAATAAATTAGTAAGATTTGTAAAATTGATTCAGGACTTTTGGTAGAAACATCGATGCATAATATTGCATATATTTGCTGATTGTCGCGCAAAACTAATCAAGGCAAGTCCTTATGAAGTTTCATCATGTTGGCTTTCTAATTTTTTTAAATAGACTTACTAAATATCAAATTTTGGATTAATGAATGCAAACACATTTATATATACAACATAAGCTTACGTATTAATTAAAACAAATTTGTTTTTTCCAATTTTTATGTGAAACGGTTAAGAATGACTCAAAACGTCCAGAAGTTCAGCAATTTTTTGAATTTTCTTGCTAAAACAAGCTTTATTTCGGAAAGCTAATATATTATAATGAAAACAGTATAGAGTGCTAATATAATTACTAAATAGTAAATAATATTGGAGAATTCTAATTGAAGACGTTTTGCAATTTGATTTAAATTGCAAAATATATCTTGAGATCCAATGTAGGTTAAACTTATCAAATTCTACAGTTTAAAACAACACGAAGAGATTATAAAGACATTAATGTCAAGCAACCTATTAAGTATTTAAATAAATGAACAATTAAAATTATAATACATATATAAACAATAACATTATAATTTTAATCTGATGGTCAATTAAACATATGAGAGATTGAGATGGCCAATTAGAAATTGATAGATTGATAGTTCAACGGTATATTTTGTAACACAAATCTATCAAGCTATCATTTACAATTGAAATACAAATTACAATACTATTAAATAATTTAAATTTTCTTTATTATTACATACCAGTATAATTTCTGCATACATTATTCTGACTTCTACAAAATTCGCGACAACAAAGTAAGAAAATCGAAAGAAAATAAATAACACACATTCATCATTAAATTCATTCCCGGAATGTTACAAGAGCAGACAAATTGGGCTAAATTACAGGCCCCTTGAATCGTAATTTTGTGTTTTGAATTGACAAATATTGCATAATGGATATTGCGTGTTTCGTATTGTAGTTTTTTAGAATTCTTTTTATGTTTTTTAATGCGTTTTGTGGTTTAGAGTCGCGCGTCAGCCAGAAGTCGAAGTTTTAAAGATTTTGTTAGGGTGGGTCTACTTGCAATTTAAATAAGAAAATTAAAAATAACGTCATTTAAATTACCTCATTGTTTTTTATTACTTATTAACTATTAATTATATTTTTATTAAATTTTGACAATATAGAAAAAATGTGTGAATAATTCTCTAGCATTATCTCAATCCATTGATGGTGTTCGGACGTATTTTCGTTTTATTATATTGGCCATGGAGGTTGCAATCTTCATGGCATTGAGCTTCCCCACGGGATGGTTGCTACCCCTGGTATTTATTAATGAGTTATTATTGTTTAGACTGAAGATTGTTAAAGACTGAAAAAGATATCTCTTTTTCTTCTAAAACTTTCACACGTGTAGACCCAACTTTACGATTTACTAAGAACTCATTTTGATTTTTAAAATAATAATAGAGGTGTTTGAAGAAGTAAATACCTAATGACAAAAAATAATTAGTTACAACTACTTAAACTTTTATGGTGTTTTTTCCAACATAGTTTATAATCAAGTTTGGTAAAATTGATTTTGTGATTTAACGCTGATCACACATAAAATAATGATTTTTTAGTACGGAGTAGAGGATAGTGATAATTATATTACTCATTTGCAACATAGATTTTAGTTTATTGGTTTTTTTCAATATAATATAAACAAAGTATGTTTACTAATTATCAACCAAATTCTTAATATTATTTGATTGTTAGCCAATAAATTAGTAAGATTTGTGGGAATCTTAGAAAAGATAAATAATTTACATTCATCATTATTTTCATCCCCAGAATGTCTCAAGAGCAGATAAATTAAGCACGAAAATTTTATCGTATTTTTATAGAAAATATTTACATACCGTATTTTTTTTTGTCTAATATTGTTCATTCCCAAAAATATTATCAGTATTTGCTTGGAATATATATTTGCTTTCAATATTTGTTCGGCTAACAGATAAAATAGAACTCGTTTTATAAATATTTTTCGGACGGTATAATGTTTTAAAATAAAAATATCGAAAAATAAAATATTATCAATATAAATAAGTGATATATAAATATGAATTGCGTAGAAATCATCGAGCGACTTGATTTAATAACTGTAATATATTGATATACATTTTGTAATAGTTTTATTACATGCTGAAAAAAACATTGATGAAAAAAATAAAATACTATTTTATGATAATAATACACAAACATGTCTATTATTTTTAACTTTCCGTAGGGCAAGTTATAGTAATAGCAAAAAAAATCGAAAATAATTTTTTTATATATATTTACGTTTCAGAGGCTTCTGAATATTTTGGCATTTAGAAAAAATTGATATATGTGTATGTGTGTGCGGATACAAATTTTCGTCGACGATTTTACGAACACGGATCAACCGATTTGAATATTTCAAAAAAACATTCAAATCCTACTGATAAGGAGACCGTGCTGATTAGTTTTTTTCCAAAGGCAGGTCTAGCCGTTTTGGAGATAAGGGGCAAAAATTAAATTTCAGTTTTTGAGATAACAGAGCGTCCGAATTAAATAATTCAATGAACATTTTACTTGTGTTAACGAAATGAACAACTCGTAAAATTTTGGTAATGGCAGATCTTCATTTCAAAATTTCTCCAAAATCTATGTTCTCCAAATTTTGCAAAGTTTTTTTCAATAATTTAGTTTTTGGAACTAGAAGTTCCAGTAATTTGCCTCAAGGCAGAATGCCAGCACAACTAGTTGGTTTTAATATATAGTTCTAAACTTTCCATCTGACTTATTTTAGTGCTAGTTTCATGTCTTGCCCATTATTAACTCCGGCGACGGTTTCAATTGAATTGTAATAAAACTAAAATTGATCACAATTGGATCAATGATGACTAATTAAATGGAAACTTGATAATTGATGACATGTAACAAATATGTTCTATCGTAAATTAAAAGTACCTACTCGTTGGTAAAAATAAATTGAAATTAATTCAATATTGTCCAAGCAGTCCACTTAGATTAATAGATATCAATAATTGTATACCAAAAATATTTAATTGATAATGCAATTAAGTATTTAGGGTTCTGTATTTCAAATGATGTGAACCTAATTTAAATGTTACTGATTTTTTGTTTGTCTGTCTAATAATTATAATAATATTTAATATGAATCTTTAATAAAAATCTAATGAATGAACTATGTAACCCATTGCAACATAAATACTAATGTTATTATCCGAATAAAAATATGCAAGAATGCATAGGGATTTTTATATAATATAAATCATGTATATATAAAAATTTTATAATTAAATTAATAATTTAATGCAATTTTATCAAAATTCATTAAATATAGCTTGTCTACCATGCACATCCTAATAAATTTGATGGTATCAATAATCATTTTATTGACTTTAATCGACAATGTTGAATTATTCAATCAACAATTCCGGTTACATTATTTTTAATTCCAACTTGAATAATTCTTTCACATAAAATATTGTCTCTATATTGTTTTGTTATGCAATTTGTAAATTACGTTTTTAAAATTCAATTCTCGGTCCATTTGCACATGCACATACGAGTATATGTGGATACCCAAGGCAAACCTTCATCAAGGAATCATTATAAGTTGATTAGCAAAATTGAAATCGGCAAAGTGTATTTTTTTTAGAATTCAACTTGATTACAAAAGCTTGCTCAACTTCGATTTGATGTCTGCAGTTCACGATATTGGCGAAAGTAGAGGTCTGGTGGAAAAATCATTATTTGAAGTACATTTGGAAATCAATTGTATGATTGAGAATAAAACAATTCGATATAAGCAAAAAAAAAAACTATGAAAAGAGAAGTGACGCTGGTTTGATCTTTTTATTACTTCTAATATTATATATGTATAATGATAAATTATAAATTAAATATTTATGTATGTATGTATAATATATATATATATATATATTTTTTGACGGTGTTATTGCCCGATTCTAAATAACTCATCAATATATATATATATATATATATATATATATATATATATATATATATATATGTATAATATTTAAAAACAATAATGTAATTAAAGGCATACTTCAAATATGACATGACCGGTTTGTCATTGTAATTAGTATTTAAAAATGAACCTTCATTACAGAAATGAAGTAATTCCTGATTAATAAATTCTATATTTGTTCACACAGTGGATTATGTAAAACAACGCCTAAACAAATATTGTTTTCGCAACTCATCATGTAATTGTGTTTGAAAAACTTCATGTATTTAAAATTACCATACATTCATTGACTGCTTGCATTTTTTTACTATTTCGCTGGCGATATAATCTAATTCTTTGAACAACTTTAATATCTGTCTTGCCAAAAAAAATTTTCCATTTTAATAACTTCAAAGATTTATAGAAACTACGAATAATATAGAGATAATTTCTAATCAATGTTTAATTTATTTTATTATTTTAAAGTAACAGGGTAATATATTCTCCTTATTTAGGCATTTTTCATTAAATCAAGATTTGTACTACGATGTAACTTTAAAATGTTTATTTATCTATGCCGATTTCCTTGTTGGTATCGGTACGCATACAACGTCGATGCCGGTACGCATACAACGACAGATCTCTATTCACATTCAAAACGGCTAATCACAATCGACCAGTATAGAAATGATATCATCGAAAGCGAACGACGAATCATTGGCACTTGATTCTTATCTTATATACTCTTATCTGCGTCTCTTGTATAAAAATTCATAAAATTATGTAACTTCTCAAGTTGTTGTATAGTTCTAGCTTTTGTAATTAATTACGTAAAAAAAATAATGGTAATACATAAATGCAAAGATCGGGTATGACGCATTTTCTTTCTAGAGCTTTTTCCATAGAACAAAATTATCCATGCTTTTTAAATGATCAACAATTTTACAAAAAAAATATAAAAATTACAAGATATGACAAATCTGAAGCCAATTAGTTGACACCACATCTAGAAACAGCAATGAAAAATTGCCTATTTTGTCTTCACATATAAGGCACCTAATGAAATTTGCCAACATTTATATTATCATTAAAACACTCAAATAAAGTTATTACAATTATAATAATTTACCTCTTTAATATCTTTGGTTTAAATTTTGGTTAAAATATTTTTATCCAGTCAGCATAACCGAAAATTGCAGAAGATTTTAACAACACTATTAAAATTTTGGACCATTAACTAGGATAGATTTGTGTTTCTGGCATTGTCGATTTCAATACCAATTTCCTTGTAAACTTGGTCGCTGGTAAAAATTTACGTTAGAATTACATTTAACTTTAACTTTTGTGCAGTTCTCGTTATGACATTTTCCACCAGCTTCCTTACTACTATATTCGAGATTGATTAATGGTCCGCCGCTGCAATCCGCAGAATGCTGAATGGAATTAGTTATCCGATGTATTTAAATAGTCATCAACGTCAAAATAATCACAACTCTTGACATCATTACAGTGGTTGGTTTGTATTTTGAATGCAATCGCGCTCGCAAGTCGCAAAGGTATTGTCTAAGGATATTAATGATCTAGAATCGGCCAATGTGTGCGATGAATGTCTCTTCATGTGAGTTCGGTCTGATTACTGAATTTTAATCACTTCGAATTACCATTCGACTTAATTGCACAAAAGAGTCGTAAGTCATTCTCAGTTGAATCATACTTTCAGGCTTATGAAACTGGAAATTTTATTCAAGACGAGATATATATGCTGTTATGGACTTTTAGCGAAAAGTGATTAGTAGATCATCATTGAATGTATTTTAGCATTTTAGCATTTGTTTATTTTTAACTTCCCGCAGAGCAAGTTATTGTAATCGTCCAAAAATCGAAGGTTTCTGAGCATTTTGGCATACCTCAGAAAAAAAGGATGTGTGTGTGCGTACATGTGTGGATACAATTTTTCGTCGAAGATTTTAGGAGTATGGATCAACCGATTTGAATGATTCAAAAAGCAATCGATTCCTATTGATAGGAAGACGTGCTGATTAGTTTTTGGCAAATTCAGGCCCAGCGGCTTCAGAGATATGAAGAAAATAGTGATAAAGTTCCAGTTTTCAAGAGAACGGATAAACCGATTTGAATGATTCAAACAATTATTCTATTCCTATTGATGGGGAGAATTGTAAGGAAAGTTTTTGGATGAGATCATTATAGCCGTTTCGGAGATACTGAGTAAGGAGTGCAATAAATGTCGAGTAAATGTCAGTTTTTGAGAAAAAGGAGTATTCGATTGCAATAATTTAAAGAACATTTTCTTGTGATTGCAATTAATTTAAAAATATATTTTTTTTATTTTCAAAAAATCATTTTATTTAAAATAGCGACAATGATTTGGATTTTTATTTTCAACTCGCGCTAAAAGCATTTAAAATGACTCGACTATTTTATTACAGTACTGGAAGTACCAGCAATTTGCCTTAAGGCACGATGCCATGCACCACTAGTTATTACACTTAATTATGAAAATAGCGAGATATTCTTCGAATATATCATAGTCTCGATATGATATTAAAAATCTCAAGTGTATTTCATTAATACAATCATGAAAATAAACAAAACAAATGAGTATGCCCACAGCACATAAAGGAAGTACATTTAACTGCTCTCTTGCAAAAGCTTTTTTCGGAGGAAAAAATGACTAGGATATAATCGAATTATCAAGTAATCAATAAGTTCAAATAAATTTTCATTAAATGCGATCTGATAAGTTAAAAGCCATATCGCAAGATAATATACAAATGGCATCCTCGAAATAAAGTATATGACTCTTGGACGACATGGTCTGGACATATTTGGTTTCAATATAGCCATATTCAATTGCATTTTGGTATGGACGAATCATTGAGTAATATAGAAATTGAAACAAATTTATTCAAAAACTTCCTGATTACTTCGATCAATAATATATCCCACGATTAATAATGTTTATTATACAAAGAAACATAACAAGCGTAGAGTAATTTAGAGTCCAAAAGTCAAGAAAATTATGTATAAAAAATAAATGTGATCGTAAAAAAGACATTAGCATCATTTGCAAGCTCCGCTTGAAATAAATTTGCGTAGCATTTTCCGTACATGTAAACAAATAATAAATCAATGCCACGGATGGTCCAAATGCAAAAATTATTTTTATGTACAGAGTCGAATCATGGTAAAATTAAAATCATTGGACGCGAAATGAAATCAATTAAAACATTTTTGTATGAGCAAACCTGAAATAAACTTTAAATATTAAAACATAATATTAAGTTATTAGTATTAAGCTCAGATTTTTTGTTTAAAAGGCCATTTCCTGTTTTTTTTTTCATTTCGTCTTTAATTAATTATTTAATTAATTAATGGCAAAACTGGTATATTTTCAATAAATAGGTATTACCATTTATTGCTTTCTTGTATAGTATAAATGAGTCATTATAGAAAAAAATTATATTATGTAATAAGATTTTATATTGTAAATAGAGAATGTAAAAATTATACTATATTTCATGACAAAGTGACTATGACAATAACAATAAAATAACAAGAATCATAATAGTGTAACAGATAAAAAAATATTTTGCGTGAAAGATTTTATATTTTGATATCCTCTATTTTTAGCGTGCATTTTTAATAAATAATAAATATTGATGATTTTAATGAATTTAATGTTTTTAATTAGAAACAATTATCACTATCTAAAGTTAAAGTAGTAAATGGTATGTAGAATCTAATTGTAAGATAATATCACATTTAGCATTTTCATATCATTTGAATTTATTTTTTGCGGAATTAATTAAACGCAAATCACAATATTCACAAGTGTTTAAATTTACAATATTTATATTAATATAATGTTATAATAAATCTATTTCCACAATAGGACTAAATGACATTTTCAGAAAGAATCATTTACAAAAGGAAAATGAAAATGATATCAAATTCAAAAAAATAAGAAATAATAAAAAATAATCAGATAATAAAATATGTTAATAATTGCAATGACTCATCTTTTAATAAATATTGAAAATCAAACCAATTCAATATTAAATATCACACTTTTGTACCTTGTGTTAATATCATAATATTCCAAAGAGCTTACAATTCTGATTATAAGTAATCTTACAAAATGAAAATTATTGTTTGACAAAAATTGCATATAATTTATTATATATTTTTAACAAGGTGTTTCATGGCATAATGCTTGAGCGCATAACCTTGTGTGGATAGCGCTGAGTTTGAACCTCCACTCTGGACAACTTGGTAACGTGCAGTAGTGATATCAATTTTCAATTGAAAATTGATATCAAAATTATGTTCTTAATGAAAAATAGCTCGTTTCGGACACTGTAGTGTAAAATGAAAATGACAAATTTCTCATACTATTTTTGCCTGAATTTTTGTGTTGTAGTTTAACTATCTCACTGACCTGTTCTAATGCAGAAATATCCGTTATTATTTAATTATTTTAGAAAAATTGGTCTGGACAAAAAATTACATATAGTCTAATAAATTAATATAAGTTTAGGGTACCTAGGGTTAAATTTGAAATTGTTATCTTCAGATTAAATGAACTCAAGATAGATTTAATTAAAATTAAATAACTTTGGAGTATATACTTCATTAAAGATTTAGAAAGAATATTATATAGAAAATAGTCAAAAATGTCGGAAAAAAATTCGCATAGAAAAAATGTGCAAGTCAATTAAAGTAAGTCCAAAGAAATGCACTATTAAGGAGTTTATATACAAATGGAGACAAGAAAATGAAATACCAAGGTAACAAGTTCATTTAATATAAAATTAAGATCAAAGACATTCAGCATTAAATATGAGATTCCAAACTTAAGTTTGAACTTTTTTCTATACACTTTGATTTATGTAATTAAAAGTATATTTTTTTAAATTCGGTCCTGTTCTCAAAAATCGCATTATTACAATACAATATCCTCGTCTCTCATCTGCTTACACTATCGGTTCCGCCGACAAACAGAAAGAGCACAATGCACCTTCTTCCCTCGCGAAAGGCAACAAAGAGCAAAAGGTGAATAATGAACAAAGAATAAACAAAATAACAATAATAAGGAAATAAAATAATAAGAGAATTAAATAAAAAATATATTCGCGGTTTCGATATAGCGGTGCCTGTAATCGGCCTTAGTGTTGTATCAGAAGAAATTTGAGGTTTTTGGACATTAAGCAAATATTGAGAAGATAATTAGCTTCCCGTATCGTAATTCGAGCAAATGAGTTAATCTTTAACTAGTGGGGCGCATGGCATCGTGCCTTAAGGCAAATTGCTGGAACTTCCCGTACCAAAAATTATTTTTTTTTAAAAAGATTAACATTTTTGAAAAAAAAATTACTCTGAAAAAATATATTTTTGAGAAACTATAAATTTTTGACAAAAACTTACTTTTTGTTGAAAAATTTATTTTGAAATATTTTGGAAATTCTGAACTTTTTTTTAAAGCAATCGTACTGCTTTAAATGCATAGAGACTAAATATCGAACCCATAGGAATGTTAACACATCTTATACTTATTGTTAAAATAAAATCTCTATAAAATATCTGATAATTTGATATGCATATGTCTAATGATTATTGTTGACCGCCAAATGGTATTTTTTTTAGTTTTTTTTACTAGATCTCCGAAACCGCTAGACCTGCCTTCATGAAAATTTGATAAGTGTTCATCTTGTTCACACAAGTAAAATGTTTTTTGAATTATTCAAATCGGACGCTCCGTTCTCTTAAAAACTGAGTTACCGTTTTTGGCACTTTTTGCCCCATATCTTCGGAACGGATAGACCTGCCTTTGACAAAAACTAAACAGCACGCCTCCTTATCAATACGAATCGAATGTTTTTTGAATTATTCAAATTGCTTCATCCGTGTTCCCGAAATCGTCGATGAAAATTTGTATCCGAACACACATACATTCACGCACACACACACACATACACACACACATACATCAATTTTCTCTAAGGTATGCCAACATATTCAGAAACCTTTGAAATGTAAAGATATATAAAAATTTTCATTTTCGATTTTTTTACGATTTCTATAACTTACCCTATGGAAAGTTAATTATAAATAAATCAATTTATCATCTCCAGAACATTAACAATCGTCATTTCATTTCAAATTCAATTTCAAAAAAAAAAAAAAATAGTTGCCAAATTTACACAAAACTGAAAAAGCTCCCGCATAGTCACAGTCTAAACGCATTTGCAAATATTTCTGTGCGACATTTTCACTTATACTGTGCTTAGCTTGGCGGCATTTTCACATTTTTCAATAGTTTTCACAAAATTGGAAAATTGCTCCATTACATGAACAGTCTAAACGCACTTGCGTAAACATTTGTACCAGAGTGGCGCTTAGACTGTGCTTAGCCTGGGTGATTTTTTGAATTTTTAATTCAAAATTACAAAAAAATTTTTTTGAAAAAAAAATTAGAAACAAAATTTTTTTTTCCAAAATCAATTATTTTGTTGAAACAAGCAGAAATTCTTTAAATCATTTAAACCGGACGCTTAGTTCTCTCAAAAACTGCCATTTTTTTAACATTTAGCTCTGTATCTCCGAAACCGCTGGGCCTACCTTTGCCAAAAACTAATCAGCACATCTCCCTATCAATAAGAATCGAATGTTTTTTAAACCATTCAAATCGGTTGATACGTTCTCTCAAAAACTCGCTTTCTATTTTCTGCACTCTTTGCTCCATATCTCCGTAACGGCTGGACCTGCCTTTGCCAAAAACTAATCAGCACATCTCCCTATCAATAGGAATCGAATGTTTTTTAAACCATTCAAATCGGTTGATCCGTGCTCCCGAAAACGTGGACGAAAAAACGCGGACATACAAAACACACACACACACACATCCATTTTTTCTGAGACCTTCAAAACTTCGAGAAATGTAAAAATTTTCGATTTCGATTTTTGGACGATTACAATAACTTACCCTACGGGAAGTTAAAAATATTGATGAATCAATAATAACAATTGTTTTGAGTATTTTTAATTAAATTATTCTAAATATGCAATGAAAATTTTATCACTCATGTTTCATATTCATATAGGGCTCGCTCTTAGGTAAGCGGTTAAGAGCGACGGGACTTGTTTCAGAGGTCCCGGGTTCGATAACCACTTTAAGCAGCCTGTTGTCAGGCAACAGTGACAACGATTTTCACTTAGAAATATAAATAGCAATATGTTTCCAAGTGAAAATAGCCCTCACCTGGCATTGTTGCACCATACTTGCCCTATTACAGAGATGTGACAACTATTTGGGTTGTCATCTGTAATAAAACAAACTTAGTTTGTAAGATATTAATCACAACAACTCATAGAACTCATAAGTTCTGATTGCTGTTCAAATAAATAAATAAAAAAAAAATGTTTTATATTGCGACAAACTCTCCGCACAACACACTTAATGTTACCAAGATATGATATTATATATTATATAAGTAAAACCTAATGTTGTGCTTATTTTGAATTAATCCATTCACGCATCTTATCACATATTTCTAAGAATAATTTACAATAAGACAATCTTATTCATTTTCGATATTTAAAAAAACAGTTTGAAAAGAGAGTAAAAAATCTAATTAAAGTTGTGTTTTTTTTTTGAAAATTTGGATTTATTCAATTTTGAAAGAAATCGCACATGTAAAATTTGAATTTTGTTTTTGGATATTATGAAATTTTTCAAAAATTCTGAAATTCTCTTTTGATTTCGAAATTTAGATATTTTTTTTTAAATTTTGGATTTTTAATTTCTAAACACTTTTTTGGACACTTCGTTTTTTAGAAATTCTTGGTACAAAACTAAATTAATACTCATTATTAAAATCTTTATAAAATGTCATATTTCAATGTGCACATAATGATAATTTTTGATTGCCTAATAATATCAATTTTATTGAAGAGAAAATTGTCACTTGATTTAAGTCATCGTTTTTCTTGATAAAGATTGAAATAACATAGTTATTATTTATAAGAACTTATTTATAGGTAAATAGTTAAGTTTATATTATTATCATTAAAATATTGGTAATATTATTTATAACGAATGAAAAAACAACTATTTAATTGTTTTTCCAACATTTCAATATAGTATACAATGTCCCTTTACCGCTGACAATTGTAAATTCTACAAATTTACTAAATGTCTTTAACTCAAAAAATTAATTGTCATTTGTTGCACTTTTCATTTCGTATCTTCAAAATGACTAGTTTATAAATAATCAGCACATCTTTCTATCAGTATGAATCGAATGTTTTTTGAATCATTCAAATCGACTGATCCGTGCTCTCGAAAAAGTCGGCAAAATATTGTATCCGCTCATATGTACATACAAACAGATACGCACACGTATTATAATCAATTTTTTGTAAGGTATGCCAAAATGTTAAAAAATCTGTGAAACGTAATGATGTGATATTTTTTTTGTTTACATTCATATCATCATCTACCTTTATGATGTATAAAATCCTTCACATAGATTGTCAAATAGAGGTGAGGAAAAGAAAATTGAAGTTTGTACTCAGAATTAGATCTAAAGCAAGTAATTAGTATGTATATTCTTTTTTTAATCTTCTGAAATGTATTTCTACTAGCAGCTTTCTTGCAAGGATATTTGGGTGGGTGGTGAGCATATGACTAGGCCTGGGAATCTCTTCCTTAACTATGCATATTGCATCAGCCCCTATGTTAAATCATATCAGAAGGTAACGAAATAGTTGAAGCATTACTTTGTCAGTTTAATGAAAAACTTAAACGAGGAGCTACAGCCAAACTATGGATACAATATTTCCATATGGTATCAATTGCTAAGGAATTTATAAAAGCCGAACGTATGAGAGATTGGCGAGTTCATTTGAATTGCGTTAAAGAAATGCATCCTGATCTTCACGCGTCAGGATGTTTTAATTACGCTAAGTTTGCGCATTTTTATTTACAAGATATGATGCAAATAATAAACTCAATGAATCCCAGAGTTTATCCAAATTTTATCAAAGGATTTTTTACTAATAGACGCTCTAATAAGTTTAATTGTGGGACTTTGACGGATATGGTGATTGAACAATCAATGATGAGATTGACAACATACGACCATGCTACAAACACAAATATCAATATTTTCTGGAAAGACTTATCATTTAAAGTTGAAAGAACATACAATCGTCAATTAAAATTGATAAAAAAATTTCATTGTCGATGGTCGGAATAGATTCGCCATATATATGTATGTATATAGTTGCAATACACCACTATTAGGTGTATTATTCGCAAGCGTGCGAACGGGCATAAGGCACATACGTGCTCTCGTCGTATTCACCGTACGGGTCGATCCTCTGTGTCAGAGTTCACACTCGGCGCAGAATATATTGTTTATTGGCATCAATGAGGAACGCGGCGTCCTCTATCGGAAACAGGGTTGAAGACTTTTACGGACATTGTTTGGTTTTATCATTTAACCCAACCAAGAGGAGATACATGATTTAAAAAATATCAAAGGAAATTCATTCGTATCATGTCTGATGATTTAAATATGTGTCCTGTAGACCAAGCTCCTGATCTACAAAGTTGTGACTGAGACAATCTTGGGAAGAAATTATTTTAGATTGTTCAACCAGAACTGGAATTTAGCATCACCAAAAATGTAGTCAAGGTTTTCAAAATTGATGACTAAAATTTCCTGGTACGTATTGAACAGCATATACACCATACACGACGAGTCAAATTTGTATTCAGTATACGAACCATTAAAAAAGAAGAAGTATCGCTTTTTTTAATAGACATTGACTACAAAAATGATCTCTTCAATTGCAGATAACTCGACCACCAGGAAGATATCAAAATCTTCCAAGATTTAATATATGACATTAGGGCTCTCATTGGAAAGAAACCTGATCAAGCTCAAGGATGCATCCACAAATCTACTTTGAGCTCAACCAAATCTTAATGTTTTTTAAAATGTTTTACGTTCTTATTATATTTATTAAAAAGATTGATAAGACGATAAATTTATATTCTAATCAATCAAATTATATTCGAATTCTTATAGGTCTACAACTCCAGAACTAACTAAATGACTATGAAACTATAGTGGGGCGTATAGCATCGTGATCTAAGGTAAATTGCTGAAACTTCCCGTATCGTAATTAAAAATCTTGGTACGGAACCCAAAAAAACTTTGTGTACACATTATTAAAATCTGTATAAAATACCTGACAAATTGAGACACATATGTCCAATAAACATTTTTGACCGCCAAATGACATTTTTTTAACTTATTTTTATTGAGAGTCTAAAACCGCTCGACCTGCCTTCGTCATAAACTTATTAGCACATTTTATTATCAATACGAATCGATTGTTTTTTTTTAAATTATTTAAATCGGTTTTTTCATACTGTCGAAAATGTTGAACTGAAATGTCATTTCCTTGAACCATACGTGAATTTTACATTTGCAAATCTTGGTACGGAACCCTAAAAAATTAACACAAAATGTGTACACATTATTAAAATCTCTATAAAATATCTGGTAATTTAATATACATATATAGCACGGGTCCTCATTAATAGGAATCGAATTTTTATTGAATAATTGAAATCGGTTGAGCCGTGTTCCCGAAATCGTCGACGAAAATTTGTATCCGCACACACACACACATACATCCATTTTTCTAAGGTATGCCAAAATGTTCAGAAACCTCTGGAATGTAAAGATATATGAAAATTTTCATTTTCGATCTTTTGCGATTACTGTAACTTATCCTACGGGAAGTTAAAAATGTCAATTAAACTAAATTATTTTTTACGTGTTAAAATCATTAACAAAAGATTCATGGAAAGAAGTTCACCGTAGCTCTTCTCTTTGTTTTATTCATTTTTTAATGCAAAATCTTATAATCTGTTTTGATAATGCGTAATATTAAATCATTAATACCAGTAAATATAATTAAAATTTGCTGAAATTTGCTGAAAGTTATTTTCTGCAAAAAAATACAGGGAGATATTTATCGCAAGTGTTTTCTCTATTTAAAGTATCATAATTATTTATTTATTCATATATACGTCAATCGGCTAAGTACAGTAAATTTATAATATTACACTAATAATTTTAAAACCTAAAAATCTACTAATATTGAATTTGAATATTAATATATAACATAAAGAATATATTGGGTAACATAATACATAGGTAATTATGAAAAATAAAAACTTATATATTAATATATATAAGTAAATATATATATATATATATATATATATATATATTAAATTGAAATTAAAGTATGCTATTTTTCAGCATATCCATAATAATAATGAATTTAAGTTAATATATTACTTATCAAGAGGTAAATGATTTTACAACATGATTATATCGAAAATTAATTAAATTATAATAATTAACAAGTTTTTTGGATTGGAACGAAATGAATATGATTTTAAAACAATAGAATAAATAATATGATATAGAAAAACAGAAACGAGCACAATTAGTCCCTCATGTTTGTTCTTAATGCCCATGGACGACATCCACTAGACTTGTCCATGAACGGCATCCACATTACGTGCTGTGTGTACGGATGTCGTCCATGGACAACATATTTTGTGGCGGTCTTTGATTCAAGATTCATCGCTGTTAGTTAAACTATTGGTAATTCTAATATCAAAATTACTATTTTAAATTTTAAATCAATTTTAATCATTTTATCCGCTTTATCAGCCCTGAAACGCAAACAATTCGTCCAGCGCAAAGACACGTTAATTCGCAACAATGCTCATGGCTACGGGAATGTTTTACAAAAAGGTGTCGATGAATTTTTATTATAAGTTATCATGCGAAGATTCACAATACATACATACCTATTGATTTTAAATTTAATAAATTTTTCTTATTTGTATTGAGATAGAACTATCTGCTTGTACAGGGTTGATTTTTGAAAATAAAATCTTAATATAATATAATAAAATAAAATAAAATATAATATAATATAAAATCTTAAATATTCTTTCTTAATGGAATGGAATCATATAATCTTCAATTTTTTTAGATTCTATATTTATTGTTTATATTTTTGAAATAGCTAATTTTCACAATTGCATTTGCCAGAATATTTGCAAAGCTGACTAATAAATTTTTCACTTATTCATATTCAAATAATTATATTATTTTTTCATCAAGGAATGCACAGAACTCTACTGCTGCGTGGCTTCTAGTTTTGACACCGCACCAGTCGTTAATGAAATACTCGAAAACTGTTTCACAAGTTTTGTATTATTTTTTGTTCAAAATGATAAAGCGAAGTCTCATGTTAATATTTTCTGTTTATTATTTCCTAGGCCATAAATATTCATGAAAGCTTTGCGGAGACATTATATGCGCAGAAATATCATTGTCGTTTCGTAGTTCAGTTTGAGTAGAATCGCGTAAATCGCTTTAAGTAAATGCATAAAGATAGTAAGTTAAAGAAGCTTTTAGCAAACTCAAGAATTCTCGCCACAGTTTTTGTTTTTGCTTCTTGTCAGGGAATACTAGAGCCATTAAGAAAGGATACGTTATTTATTTGAAATTTAATTAAAAAAGATAGTGGCAGCTATTAAATTATAGATGTCTCCCACAAAATCATACGAGCTTTACTAAAAACATAATAATATCAGATGCTATACAACTTTTTTACGCTAGTTTTTGTTTTTGCTTTGTTTTCAGAAATACTGGAGTTATTAGTAAAAACATTACTTGTTTGAATTACACTGAATTCATAAATTGTGCAAAGAATAATTTGATGTAGATAATTATTTAAATTTAAAAAAATTAATTAAAATTATTTAAAAAAAAAACTGTGTGAGTTTCTCAGTACTAAATATTTTCACAAATAATAATATACTTTATGTATTTTTATTAATTTTTTTTTAATGTAGGTATTATTGTTTACACATACTCTTATATTGAATCATCTTATGAATTTATAAATTATATCAGTGTTTATAAAAAGAACTTTAATATACCTTTTAATTTTACAAAATAACTTCCAAATATGTTCTTTATAAAAATAAAACAAATTTATTATATTATCAAAACTTTCCTTAAATATGTTCTTTGCTTATATAGAGCAGATATTTTCAAATAGAGTTCTTTCAAAATATTGATGTAATCAAAACTTGTATTCTATTGCAAGTTTCTAATTTCAATTTTGCTAATCAATGAATATACATCAGAATTTTTCAATTTAACTTTAATATACCTTTTAGGTAGCTTCCAATAAATTCATTTCAAAATTAATAATGATTTAATGAAAGCATTCCTTAAATATGCTGCCTTTCTACATAAAGCATTAGCTTGTATGACTATCTTAAAATCTACTAATTTTAATTTTGTTTATGTATAAAATAACGAAATATCAAAATGTATCAAATTTTAATTACCTCTTAGTTTTGCAAATAGTTTCCAATAAAGTTCGTTTCAAATTTAATATTTAATATATTACTGAACTTTGTATAGTGTACAAAACCTTTGAAATTTCTCAATATTTTATATTGGAGCAATTACAACAACATGGTTTTACATGATTAGCAAAATTGTGAGTACTTTTTACTTTTTTATAATTTTTTGTTTGTTTATAAAATATATATAAAAAATTATCGAACAAATTTCAATAAATCATTTAGCTTTGCAGGCTTTCAAATAAAGTTCGTATCAAAATTAATATTCATAAAGCCAAAACGCGTCAAAAATCATTTTTCATATATAGAATTAGAAGCGTTATGACTATGACAAAATAAACTGATTTTAACTTTTATTTTATCTAAACAATAAATATCAAAATTTACTAAATAAATTTCAATATAACTTTAAGCTATAAATAAAGTTTGCTATGTTTTTTTTTTAAATTTAATATTGATATAATAAAACATTCCTTAATTATGCTGTTTGCCTCTATGACTTTCATTACAATCTTTTGAAAATAGCCTAAGTTAATAAATGTTTTTTCTAAATTGATATTAACGATATTGGGTTGGGAAAAAAATCCAATATTTTAGCATAAAATTTCATGCAAAAATAATATATTGCTTTTTTTGAACCTAATATTATCAAAGCTTTCTTGAGATATGCTGTTTATGTTTATACACATATATTATTTTAATTTTTGTTTGTGTAAAAAATAAATATGAAAATGTATCAAACACATTTTATATAGACTTCAAAAAATTTCGTTTCAAAATTAATATTGATATAATCAAAACTTGCCTTAAATTTGCCTGCTGGGAGCAATCAAGTCTTGTGAACAAATTGCAAAATCACAATAAAAAGCCACTACAATTTTAATACTTTATAAAGATATTTTATTGATTTTCCAAATACATAATCACTGTATTTTTGTTTTTAATCACAACAGTCACGTGCGTTTAGCTTATGAATTAACACTCTAATAACTTAAATTCAGATAGTAATAATTTACTTGATTAAAGAATTTTACTGTTTAGTTTAATTACACATATGATTTTAACTATTATGAAATCGACGAAATATCTTATATATTACTTTTAAATAAAATTTTAGAATTTATATTGATGCCTCAATATTTACATACAGTTTGTTGGTAATAATTTTGTCTAAAAATATTATTGTGTTATAATATGGTCAATGAAAAACTTATATTTGGATAAAAATATTCGGTGAATATATTAAACTAACTATAATATAGATACGATAGTTTGTTGATTTTAGCTCATGCAGTTTAGATTAATTTTTGAACATTCAATATAATTTTCATAATTGTGAATGAAACAAATTATGTAATAATTAAATTATATTTATTATTTATTGAAAATCGGTTATTTTGTCAGAAAACATTTGCAAAATGCTATCACTGAAGTTATTGCCTGAGTGATATCAAATATAATTTTTGTAATTATTGTATTTTTGACGTCGATTTTAAATTTATAATAATAATTTAATAAATCACAAAAATGTACATAAAATTTATCATAATTTTCTGATAATATATTTTGTAGTAATATCTCAACCAGAGACTAAATTCTCGCTAATTATCTTATTAATTTCGAAGCCGATCACATACAATAATTTACGAATTCAATACTAATAGTTCGAACAGTATTAGGTTCGAGTACCTTTCATGCCGGTTCGCGGAATCGGACTAAAATCATCCGAAAAGCATGCACTTCTCATATAGTGCTTTTGCTTCTAAGTGTGCCGTGCACCTACATAGAGATACCTACGACGAAGCTACGGAGAGACGTAGCGGCGTAGCACCTCGGAGAGAGAGAGTGGCGTAGACGTTGTTGTGTCTGCTACGATTCTGCGCCTGAAGAGACTTTGTACTAAGATTCGCTAACGTACGAATTTAATTTTGAAGTATTGTGATTGGTAAATAAAATAGATAGTGTTCTTAAGATTCCGTACTAACTCTAAAATATTTTCAACTCTTTGAATAATAATTCATTTGATTTTTTAACTTATTGGGAAATTTGAAATTTTTTAATATAACTGACTAAAAAATTAATCAGAAAACAAGTTACATGAACTTCCCGATATGTGTAAATAATTGATATAATCAATAAAAAATAAATTAATTTATGAGTAACTAAAAGTATTCCGAGTGGATTTATTACACATAATAGAAAACACGTTAACTCGGAGAATTTTCTAAAAGCAAATTTTCAAAAATCAACAATTTTTATATTTGAACCACGACATTAATGGTTTAGTATATTTATTAAACCATGTACTCTAATGTTATACCAAGCAAATCATCTAATTTCAATTTTAGCTAACGTCAAGAAACCTACTCATTTTCTCAAAATTTGATAAATATGTAAAATTAAGATACTTGTCGTAAGGCCGTAATATTTCAGTAAGTTCTAAAAGACCATGATATATATCGTTAAAAAAAGTTCCATTAAAATCGGTTTAAATTTTATTTTCGACAGTTAATTACAAGAAAACGGCTCGGTAGATTTTCACCTAAAACTTTCAGTATCATTCCCAACCATTATCTTTCGACCAGCTTTTGATTTTTTGAAATCAATTCGTAGTATGAGCTTAAATGTGGACGACTTTATTTTAAATTATGAAGAAACGGCTTGGCAAATCATCGCACAACTGATAAACGATAGTCCTCAACGATATACATCAAATGGGTTTTAAATGTCGGTAAATCGGTTCAGGCGTTTTTCAGAAAACGTCTATGAAAGGTCTAATTTTGACAAATGCCAAAAAAAACGATACCAATTTTTGCAAACTTTGACGAAATTTTATAGTTAAAGCAATTGTCGTAGGCCAGTAATATTTTAGATCTGAAAGACTATGGTATCTACCTTCAAAGAAATAATAATAAAAATAGCCTAAATTTTTTTTTTTACACTTTATTACAAGAAAACGTCCCGGCCGATATCGATAGAAATTATAATATTTTAAGTATCATTTGGAAGAACTTCCAGGTCGGATATTCTGTAATTTTTTGATTTTTTTTAATGTTTTAGAATTTGACCCCCAATTTTTACTTTTTAATATTTTAGCTAGCATATATTTTATTTTCTGGATAATTCTCTGCATTTGAAATCCACGTACTTTAGTAACTTTAATAACTAGTCTTAGATTTAACCCCATTGAGCACCTAAGTTTAAGCTTGAGCAAAATATACGTAAGTATAGCAAAAATTTGATATTTCTGTTAGTCTGCAATATACATTATATTTTACAGAAATAATTATTGATTGTTAAAGAAATGTTTGTAATTCTGAAATATTGAGAAATAATTAAAATCAAGAATCTAATTGCATTTATGATATTACTCAATTGATTATGAAACTTTATTATGCATTAATTTATTATATTTAATAATTATCACAGTAAACGTAAGAATCATCAAGAATAATTAAATTGATTTGGTAACTGTATATTCGATAAAGAAATATTGATAATGATTATATTTAGTTCTCAACTGAACGAAATCTTTTGATTTGCTGTTCAAATTTGCTTTGAATAGTATTTTTGTTCTAATAGCCTAGTTTTATTACAAATTAAATTAATAAAGATAATTTTAAAAGTTGGGAGTATAAAATTTACGTATTGATTGAAAGATCGTGGTGATATAGTTACTGACGTTAAGAATGAGCTTATGTACTTTGAATTAGTTCTTCTTAAAATAATTCATTACTTTAAAAATCCAAACCATCCCTGCTCAAAAAATCGATCAAAAATAACTTCTGGAAAAATGTTAATTGTAAAAAATTGTATGTGATGATCTGTACAACAGAATCATTCAAATACATTTCATTTTGTTAATTATTGCACTGTCAAGAATAATGAGACATAAAAATTTCAACTAAGTTTTTGAAGTGAATATTTTTAGCTAAAAATTTTAGATTTCTTAAAAAATTAATATTTATCTTGTACAAAGTTACTAGACTTGTATCATTTTAAATAACTCAAGATTTCCTGATAAAATTAATCTATTTCGAACATAAAGCTTCATTGGTGGGAAAACAATTTCGTGCCAGAATTAAGACATTCATCCGACTCGATGTAAATAACTAACATATGCAAATGCTTTTATTGGTAGTATATAGTAGTTTATGATCGTACGGGCTGTGAAGTAGCATGTTAGAATACTAATAAAATAAATAAATACATAGAACAACATAAGTCACGCTCATCGTATGATCATTACACAGAGAGGCAATAAATGCCGTATTTGCATTTTGTTAATTTGCATTTTTGATAGTTTATATCGTTTGCCGCTTCATGACACTTAAGAGTTATATTTTTATAACGTAGGTTTTATTTAAAAATAATATTTATTTCACTTTAATACAATTACTTCATTATATTTTAATACTTTATTATATTCAAATTATACAATAAATAATATTGTATTTTATTATATGATATAATATATGTGATTACTGTTTGAATGTTAATTAAAGAATCCCAAATGAAAATCAGAGCGCGTCCTATATATAGGGTTACATATTTAGTCTAGTACACTTTGATTATGAAACATATTGATTGAATGGTAAATATATATCTTATTGTTGTATATAATTGGAAGTTATGATTATAAAATATGCTTATGCTATATGATTGAATAAGTAAATGTATATATTATTAATATATATATAACTCCACCGGCCTTAGATGAGAACTCGAGAGGTGAAGGTTGTCGGCTGGGTGTGTACTTCCTGAGGTGGTTCTTCTTCGTGTGTGATTTCTAATTTTTTCTTTTTACATTTTTGAATTTTCAATACTTATGTAAGGTAATTCATTTTGAAAAACATGAAATTCAATTATGTTTTCGCTGTTGATTGCTCGGTATAGCAAAAATTTTCATCTTGTTGGTTTTCTACTGAAGGTTGTTCGTCATTTGTGTTTTCTATATTGAAAAATCGATTTTGTCTGTTAGGGGTCTGTCTGCTGTTAATGGTTGAAACACCACTCATTGGTTGCCAGTCAGTACGTTGCATTGGTCTTGAGAATTGCTGATTAACGTAATTGTCTCTATAATTTGGATTTTGTTGTTGTAAATTTCGATTAAAATTTTGTTGATTAAGCTGAGGCGGATGACTTCCACTAGATTGATAATTATTATATTGTTGCCTGTTTTTATTAAAATTATGCCTAGGAAAATTTCGATTTTGATTTTGATTTGAAAAATTTTGATTTTGTTGGTAAGATGAATTACGATTTTTGTTGTGTCGTTCAAACTGTCTCCTATTATTTTGTATTGGGTTTTGGAAGTTAAAATTATTACTTCTAATATGATTTATGTTATCGTCCTTTGAAATTACTCGCAGAGCTTCATTTAAAGAACAAATATCGCGGCTTCTCAATGCTGAACTGTACGGTTGTTTTACATGAGCTGTGAAAACTGTTAAAGCACTTTTATGGAATCTATCGCAACGGTCGTTTAAAATATCAGCGTTTGTTACGTGAAGACATGTATAATTATTATAAATGCTTATTAATTCTTCGAATCTTTCATAGAATTCGTACACGGTTTCATTCGGTCCTTGGCGCATATTATGTAAGTCAAAATAAATAGATGTATCATCTCGTTGGTCAGAAAATTTAGTAATTAAAACTGTTATCACGTCGTCTATTTCTCTTGCATTTGCGGTTTCTACTGCCAGTTTTGCTCTATCATGTAATTTTGTTAAAATCGCGCTTCGTATTATTTCATTCTGAATACACGATGTATTCGCCCTGTCATAATATCTATTTTTAATCTCTCTTATTCTTAATATAAAAGAATTTAATTCTGAAGGGTTACCTCCGTAATGTGGGATGGTATCAATCAGAACATGATCGAATTTTGGTATGTTTTGTAAAGACATTTCTGTTAAATTTCTTATTAAACCTTCTAATTCTGAATCACTACCACTTTCCATAAACTAACTCTCATACGCGGAATTATAATTTATTGAAATGGTTCGTAACTTCTTTTAACAAAAATCTTTAAAAACTGTATTGAAAATAAATTGTATTACTTATCTTTAGGATTCGGTTCTAAGGATAGGTAAGGGGATCTATCAATTTATTTTCTTCTTAATTCTAATTAAATTGTCTCACTCACCTCTTGTGGTGGCTTTTGCTTTTTCTCGTCAATAACGATTCTTTTGTGATTCACTTGATTCACACTTGTTGCACAATTTATTTTAGTTTATAACTCTAAATGATTAAAATCAATGGTTTCCTCGATGGATGCCTGAGTTATATCCTACCGACTGCGCCAGTTATATTTTTATAACGTAGGTTTTATTTAAAAATAATATTTATTTCACTTTAATACAATTACTTCATTATATTTTAATACTTTATTATATTCAAATTATACAATTAATAATATTGTATTTTATTATATGATATAATATATGTGATTACTGTTTGAATGTTAATTAAAGAATCCCAAATGAAAATCAGAGCGCGTCCTATATATAGGGTTACATATTTAGTCTAGTACACTTTGATTATAAAACATATTGATTGAATGGTAAATATATATCTTATTGTTGTATATAATTGGAAGTTATGATTATAAAATATGCTTATGCTATATGATTGAATAAGTAAATGTATATATTATTAATATATATAACTTAAGCATCGCTTTTAAGTGCAAGCCGAGCTTAATTGGGATATTAGAGTCGAAAATATATACTGTCGTAAATTGTTTTGCTAAGTATACTAAATTGATATAAAGACCCAATAAACAGAATTCAAGTCACTCCAATATTTGAGTAATAGAAATAACCCAAAATACTCGAACAAGATTTTATGTTTCATCATATTTCTAGTAGATTGGGTATATCTATATTCATATATCTTTTTAGCAGTCTCTGCCTATTGCTTTTGTATTAGCAAATTAAAGTTAAATTTAGAATCATCAAATCAGAAAAAAAAAGTTATTCAAAATACTGAACCAATAATATGGCTTATATTAGTTAGATTCTTAATGAAGATCATAAGTAAAATGAATATTAAAGATGCTAATGATAATACTGCTCTTGAGGTATGCTTTGCATATTAATATTAATTTTTCAAAATAATATTCAACTTATGTTGAAAGAAAACTGTTATAAACGAAATTTTCATAATTTTGATTTTTTAGTGTTTTGAACAGCTATCAGAATTTGGTATTTTATAAGCTAATATTATGACTATTATGGTATATTACTATGATGGTTATATTCACAAATAGCATAGAAGATAATACAATAGCTGTCCTATTCAAGCCTTAATATAATTTTTAATTGAAAGACAATACAATGATTGTTCTATTTTAGTATTATTTTTAGTAATAGGGCCGTGAGTTGAAAACTTGCTTATTGTTAGAATAAATCTATGCTCTGGTTTTTCAAATATTCTTTATAATACTTTCTTACTGAGAAATTACTTTCTCGATATCGCCACTAAGAAAAACAAATATATGCCTATCATATTAAGAAATTTCCTTAAAATACTAATAATAGTATTTAGTATTCCTGCCAAAAATGTATTTTTTTATTATCTCAAAATCATGTAAACTGTATCATTTTTAACGGTACTATTTCAAAGTAGATGCAAAAGATCTGTAACCATTCATTAATTTTGCTTTCTTTTAGCACTGTCATTTCGTTCACGATACTTGGATAAATGTATCAGCCAATTATACGCAAGCTAGACCAATGTTATGGCAAGGCTATATGTTACGTGGCCATTTTCATACATAATTGTACTAAATACTGTCAAAATGTCATGTATTTGCTGTACCATCAGGCGTTTTACACATAAAATGCAACTTCACTTATATGTTATTGAACTATATCAGAAAGATCCAGTTATCATAACATCGTTTTTTTCGACACTTGTGCCTTTTTCTAGGTTAGGTTTTTTGCCTAAAGCGCCTGACTGCACAGCTACCACAAGGCTTTTGATAATATTTAGTGCGATTTTGTATGAAAACTGTTACATAATAGTTATGAATTAGCAAACTATATTATATTACTGTATGAAGCCGATTGGCTTATAAATAAATAAATTAATAAATAATACAGCCTTGCCATAACATTGTTCATGCCATAAATTAAACTATTTTTTTTTTATAATAACCTCTAGAATAGCTTGGTTAGGATAAAAAGGACCACCTTACTTTAAGTTCTTACATTAAATGTTTAAACGATTTTTTATTCTTAATAGATCAAATCAATAAATTTCGGAGTATACAATGAAAAAATTCATCTTGTACAAGTAAAAATGTGTCTGATGTCTGGGCAATCCTGCCGAAATCAGCATTACTCGTCGGTTACTCGGTCGGTTTTACGGGACGCAGACGTATGCAAATACACATTTACTACCAGTTTTATAGAGGTTGAGGAACCGAGCTGTGAAGTGGCATGTAAGAATATGAATAAATCCATCGGGCCGTAACACGCGCGCAAACTGAAATCGTCAAATCACCGCCACGGATGGTGAAATGACATTTATACGGCTTTTAGCTTAGGACACATGCTGGGTGATCGCATTTAGGGCAAAAATCGAGAAACTATTACTCGGAAGCCTTTTTATATACAACACTCTTGTATTTATTTATTTTTACAAGTTTTGCGAAAGATGTGCTAATTGACCTGCCTTCTATGGAAAGAGAAAGGGCGAATAAGATTTACCTCATTTAGAAGATGAGTATAAAATCAGTGTATGAATAATAACATTCTAGATCCTGCCCCCCACGAAGTAATGGCTTTCCGTGGAGACCAGTGGCAAGGGCAAAGCGGAGGTTTTAGTCGGTATTATACCCTGGTGGTATAATACCATGACCAGTCTCGGATGCGTAAAGGAATTTACTTAGCTATACAAACAAACATTTTTATTGACATTGTCAATAAAATCAGCAATTACCCTCTTAGTAATTTGACTATTTTCAAAAACAAGTTTGCCATAGTTTGTCAAGTTTGTTCAACAATTTCTAAAAGTGGAAGATCATATAAATTCTATATATACTCTAATCTAGCTTCTGAAGATAGCAGTCTCAAAAAAACTTCAAAAAATTTCCAATAGACAATATTCAAGACCTCATCTCCGGAGAAATAAATAGAGAAATAGAAATTACATATAAACCATCTTGGTCACTTAAATTAAAATTCATCTCATAGTTCTAATAACAAACATATATACCAAAATTCAAAACATATATACGCATTAACGCATTGGTAATAATTGACATGGCATTCAAACAAAACTTTGCTGACATAAATCTGTCATCTAAAGGAAACATTGCAGGAACCGATTGGTGTGTCAATAAAATCAACAGTAACACTTTCACTAAATTTGACTATTACCAAAAACAATTTTGACACAGTGTTCAACAATTTCTAAAACTGGAAAATCATACAAATTCTATAGTGACTCTAGTTTATCTTCTAGAGAACTCAAGAAAACTGAAAAAAAAAAGTTTCCAATATTCAAGACCACATCTTTGGAAAAATAAACAGAAGAATAGAAATTACTTAAAAACCTTTTCTGTACACTCGTTTATTAACTTCCCGAAGGAGAAATTTCGTTTTCATAAAAAAAAACGATTTTCTAATTTTATGTTTTGTCGACGATTCAAGCCATTCAGAATATCTGAATCGAATGAGACTAAATTTGGAAAAGAATGCGTGTGTTTATTATTATTATTTTGACGGTAGATGCCATAGTCTTATAGATCATACTAAAATATTACTGATAGTTGAAGATACTGATTAGTTGAAGGTAAGGTAAAAATCTACCGAGCCGTTTTCTTGTAATTAACTGTTGAGAAAAAAATTAAGGCCATTTTTATGGAACTTTTATTGGCAATATATATAGGTCTTATAGAACTTACTGAAATATTACGGTCTTACGACAAGTAGTTTGATTTTTAAAATTCAACAAAGTTTGAGAAAATGAGTAGTTTTTTTTTGACGTTTGTTAAAATTAAAATTGAATGATTTACTTGGTATAACGATAGAGTGTTTATTCGTTTTCAATGATGTGTGAAAAATCCACTCGAAATACTTTTAATAACTCATTAATTTATATTATATTCATTAAATCGATTATTTACACATATAGTTCATATAACTTGCGTTAAGGCAAAATACCAATACCAACTAGTTATGAGTTGATGTATTCTAAAGATACCTTCATTGCTTTCTAGCTAAATATAAGGCTCGTGGTAATGTCACTGTCATTGATTTATTTTCCAAACTTCAATTATTGCTTTATAATCACTCACAGTTGTAAAAATGTAGATTACGCATAAAATATTGAGATTCGCACATTCAATAGCATTAGCAAAGTGATAATTAATCACTAAACAATAAAATTTAAGAAAGCCAAAAATTGTCTCCCATATCATCTTGAAACGTAGAGTGAACTTAATTTTATTTTCAATTATTAGTATGAAGTTTAGTATACTAAAATTCCATTAACTTACGTTCTAAGTCAAAAATTGAAAACAAATCATTGTATATAATACCTTTCATGTCAATTCCTGATAGAGTCTATCAACTCGATGCAAGCAAAAACAAATCTGTAGATTTGTCACATGCATATCGTTCACAGTTATTGAGATACTATATATGATAGAAATAAAATAAAGAGTTTCGTTGAAAGCAGAAAAAAGGCACATCATTGAATTTTACGTTCAATCTTTTAGGTGAAACGGGAAAGTAACACGGAACTCTGCGATGAAAAAGTCGAACACCATAGTGAGGTCGATAATAATAATAATATAAAAATAGATCAACTTTTAAAGAATAAAGGACATCTAATAAAGGAAATAATAGATAAGCACAACTGATAAGTAAAACTGAATTAATATATTACTCGGTGTGAAAATTTTATTAGAGGCATTCAAAACTTCAGAGATCCAAATGTTGGCCTATCAATATTTGATATATTATTAATAGAGTTTCTCTAATACTGATGATTTTTATTTGATTGAGTGATGCCATAGAAATGCTAATTTTTCTTAGGAACGTGTTTTGAAATGAAAAACAATATCACTACAGCTTGATATCTGTCTGTCCGAGGTCGGGGTCGGAATTGAAACCCTAGGTCGCAATGACAAAGCTCCTACAGCACTAGAACATAAAGCATTTTATACAAACTATAAGTAAGATTAGATCCTCATTCACGAAATTATCAGTCAATAAGCTATAATTGTAAACAATAATCTGAGCAAATAATTTGTAGATAATTGTATATCCTTATTATTAATTTAAAGATGAACTTTAACGGAAAGTTTGCATTTTGTAAATTGTTATCGTCAACAGTTTCATCAGAAAACAAACAAGACTTCTTTATCGAATATCCTTGCTATTTCTTGTCTTTGGTCGATTTTTAAATACATTTTCACCACTACTTTTGTCATTTTTTCTAAAGACATCTTCACAATAGAAGCGAATATGGAGAGGATTACCGTGACGTATGTCAAAACTAAGTGTCTGATTTTTCGCTTCTTTGCTCTTTACTTTGGATCCGTTTTGAATTCTGCTACCGACTTTTTCAGATGCTAAATGACACACAGAAATTTGTCGATGTGGTTTTTATAGTTTGAATATCAAAAGAAAAAGTAAGACATTATACGATTTGCTGGTAGTTTAGATGGTAATTTAGAAATTAAGGGAAAATGTATTCTGGTCTACAATTTTTAAACATCTTTTTATTAGGATTATTTAAGATACGATACCCACGATTACTCACCTCGTTTACTTGAAATTTTTGCAGATTTTTTATGTGCTTCTCTTTAGTACAAGCGTCAACCGAATTCCGATTTTTCGTATTTCTAAAAAATTCTAAATATTAATACATATTAAAAAGTATCTTTTGCAGTCGTTTTACAGCTTACTATTAACTCTTTAAAAGCAATGCGGTGCACAGATCATGTTAATGTAGAACGTTGACTCAATGCAAATAATGGAAACTTGTTGGAGCAATCATACTTCATATTTCTCCCTTTGGACTCTATTTCAAAATTAGTATATTTTAGCTGTTATGATGACTGTCACTACCGTATCTTGGCACAACCGTACCCAGTCTCCCCTACCCACTTCAATACTATACAATAATGAAAGTAGATCCTTTTCTGTCCAAGTACGAACCATATGGTTGAAGATTTCATTCTTCCAATATGCAAATGATGAAAGCACAGCAACCCACAATCACTTTGTGTTCCTTTGTTTTTTATGTCGCGGGGTCCCTTATTCTTTATAGTTGTCACGTTTTATTGACCAATAAAACAAAAATCATTAACAGATACACCCTCGTAAAATGGCACGGTGTTTGTTTGAACAACCGTATTTTCTGTGCGTTATTTTATTGCATTCAATTTCCACGCGGGCCTACCTCTACCGATGTTTCACCGTTTGCGTATATAATCTAATTCTACGATATTGCTACAGATACAAAACACGGTGTAGACTTTCTGTATTTAATAACGGATATTTGAATAATATGAATTTTGTTATCAAAGTTAACATTTCTCGCTTTGAGCAGCCTGTAAGATAGTAGTATCAACTATTTTTACTTGAAAATATAGATAGCAATTTTTCCAACTAAAAGAGTTCTCATCCGGCATTGCAGCATCAATAAAAAAATTTCCATATGACAGAAGTTATCATAATAAAAGTCATCACAGAGATGGAACACCTGTTTAAGCTGCCATCTATGAACACAAAACGTAGTTTGTGCAAAATTCATCACAACAGCTCATAGGACCATTTCGGTCCTGATTGCTGTTCAAAAATATATTTTATGAAATATATATATATATATATATATATATATATATATATATTACAATATAAATAAAAAACGTGAAATTAAAGCAGCCCTATTCCAATTATAATTAATTAATTATTATTATTCGAGTCCAAGTATTGAGTCAATACAGTTATTCCGATGTCGCCAGCAATTAATGATTTGAAAAGCTCGGGGCATTTCCATTAAATCATAGGGTCTTCTAAATGTAAAAGTTAATGCAAATAAAAGCAATTTGAAAATAAATTGCAACACAGTAAAATACCTGCTTAATGATGCAAAATTAATGGGCGCAATAGATACTTTTATATACAAATCTTTGCAATTGTCATTATTAACTTCCCGAAGGAGATGTTTATTTTATATTTTTTTTTTATTATTTTTGAACAGCAATGAGAACCAAATAGTCCTATAAGCTGTTGTGCTAATTTGACTTAATACTAGTCGGTTTGACAGATGACAACCCAATCTCTATATGATATATTATTATTACAATTTCTGAAATAGGGCGAGTATTATTATTGGTGCAGCAATGCCATGTGAGGGCTATTTTCACTTGGAAACATATTACTATCTATATTTCCAGGATAAAATCGTTGTCAATGTTGCCTGACAACAGGCTGCTCGAAGTGGGTATCGAACCCGGGACCTCCGATTCAGGTCCCATCGCTCGGCTTACCTACGGGCGAATCGTTATGATTGAGTTCTATTTTAGGCATTTTGCTAAATCCGTAATATATTTATCCTTAATATATAGATTTAGTGACAGTAGGCCCGAACCGCAAGCCAAGGGCAGTCGGTTCGAATCCTGGCATTGTGTATATATTGACAAAGTTGTAATTATGAAGATGAGAATGAAAATACACCCATAACATGCAGAAGATTGATTATTATTTGAGTTAAGTAGGATGTATTGAAAATGCAAAATATCTTAATAATATGCAAATATGTTATATATTTGTAAAACTAGAATCGAATAAAATAGATTATAGGAAATGTGTACAAATATTTAAAAAAGTATATAGAAATCATGTCAAAATAGTTTGATTCGTTAGCACCTTTGATAAAATAAAATAAATAATTATTTTAAATAACTTATGAGGTCAAATATATTTTTTTCTTTTCATACTAGTACATGATCACTAACCAACTGATATTGATTTTGAAACAAATCTAGTTTCTAACAAGTTTCTAACAAGAAAGCAAAATTTAGGAATATCTTGAAATATTTTGTTGCAGAGTTTGAATTAAGTATACATGACATATTATAAAAATATATTTCATGTAGTTTGCAATTGCTGGAAAATTTTGCGGATTTAACTACCTGTTATTATTAATAATATATTTATGCATTTCTTGCTTTAATCTATATGACGACAGCATATTATATTTAGTGTTATTTCTAGGACATGTTTTATATTTTACAATAGTGTAAGAAACAATTAATATAATATTAAAAATTACACCTACCTTTTTAAAATAGCGGGCACCATTTGCGTTCACAGCTCTCATTTTCTTCTCCAATTTCCCCCAATTTGAATTTTTCATTGAAACTATAACTAAAATAAATAAAGATTATTAGAATATTTTTGTTGAATAAGTTAATTGCAGTTAACGTATAATGTATTGTTTTTAGATTTATTAGTGTTAATGTATTATTTTTAGATTTTTATTTTTTGCTGATTTTTTTATTATTAAACTATCAAGTATTTTACCATGTTACAATCCTGATTAAATGTGCCATCTTTAAATGGTAGTTGGCAATACACTTGGGTAAATTTGTTTAAAAAAAGGACCTATCAAATTAAACCAATTTAAAAAATATTAAATTGGTAGTTTACCATAGAGTTTTATTTATTATAAATTATAGGCAAATGTGTCATTATTTTTTACGAATACAGTTAAATAAATGAAAATGATAAAAATTAACCACAATAGTTGACTAATGGTCATACTTCAACCAAAGTTTTACATAGCACGTAAAAGATTAACATTATCAAAGAACATGAGATATTTTTTGAATGATAGTTACTATCAATACTATCACAGTTGAGTACTGGGGCACCTTGCATAAAATTGCAGAAAATAACGTAACTGAATTAATTGTTAAGTGGATTAATTAAATACACACTATATTGATAATGTTTTTATTCTTTTCTTGACTGTGTTTTGTGGATAATTTTAGTCGTTTTATACCAAATGCAGTCTATTAACCGCAAACAAATTTATTAATAAATTATAATACCGTATTCAAAAAATATGGTAGTGTTCGAAATAATGGTGCTCATACCCACTATAAGAATAAACAAAACCGCGCACCACAATCCTAATTCCCAATAAATATTCCGCGCAAGTCATGCATCGAAACATTTGGCTGGTGCGCGCTCCCGAAATATATTCATCTTAACTGCCTTAAGATATCTTAACCGGAACCTTTGCAAACAAAACCAATTTCCGATATATGTATTTCGAACAATCCGCTATTCAATTTCCCATTCAAGTTCCCATATAAAGGACAAGACAACAGAAGAGAATCAATCTTGCGCCCGTTTTATGCTTCTGCTCAAACTCAAAACTGTCCGTCAGGAAATAAACGACACTTTTCTAACTTCGACACATCATACGAAATTGCTAAAAGGGTATGGGATAAGGATACATTTCAATAAGGATAAAGTTTAGATTTTTTTGGTAAAATGGATTGCATACTTTATAAAATACAAATATAAAAAATGGAAATAAACTAGTTGGTATTCGTATTTTCCCTGGGGGCAAGTTACATGAACTTCCAGATAAGTGTAAATAATCGACTTAATCGATAAAAAATTAATTTATGAGTGATTAAAAGTATTACGAGTGGATTTATTACACATAATTGAAAACGAACAAACACGTTAACTCGGAGTATTTTTTAAAAGCAAATTTTCAAAAATCAATATTTTTTATAATTGAACCAGTTTCCGTAGGACTTTAATGATTTAGTATGTTCATAAAGACCAAGTACTCTATCGTTATACCAAGTGAATCGTCTAATTTTAATTTTAACAAACGTCAAAAACACTACTTATTTTTCCAAACTTTGATGATTTTTTTAAAATTAAACTACTTGTCGTAAGGCCGTAATATTTCAACAAGTTCTATAAGACTACAATATATCGCCAAAAAAATTGGCTTAATTTTTTTTTCAACAGTTAATTGCAAGAAAACGACTCGTTAGATTTTCAGCTAAAACTAATCAGTATCATTTCCAACTAATATCTTTCAAACAGTTTTTGATTTTTTCAAATCGATTTGGTTGTATGAGCTTAAATGTGGACAAAAAGTTTAACATTTGTTTTCAAATTACAAAGATACGGCTCGGCAGATCGTCGCACAAAACTAACAAACGCTAGTCCTCATCGAGATACATCGAATTTTACATTTATACATTTATACATTTTTGAGAAAACGTCGATTTACGGCAAAAAATTTGTTCACATACACACACACATTTTTTCAAAAATTGGTCTCATTCCAATCAGAATGGCTTGAAACGTCGAGAAAACATAAAATTAGCGAATCGCATTTTTTGATGGAAACAAACTTCTCCTTCGGGAAGTTAATTTTAGAAATGTATTGCCAAAAGTACCGAATCATTTTTATATATTGACAAAAAATTTATTTTCTTAAATATACCTCTTAATACAAAATATTATTCATACTATTACAAATTTTGGATCTAGTTCTTGAGGAATTGTCTATAATCCTAATTATTTAATTATTAAATTAAATTCTTCATTTAATTATATAATATATAACTTATATAATATATTTTTACATCCCCTAGTGTGGGTGTTTGCGGGTGTAGTATGTATTATGTATGTACGTGCGGATACAAACTTTTATCAACGATTTCGAGAGCACAAATCAACCGATTTGAATAATTCAGAAAACATTTTTTGGATTGCCTTTATTGACAATTTGTATTAAATTGATTTAATTTTTGATGAAACAGGTCCAGCGGTTTTGGAGATAAATTTTAAACACTAGATATATATATATAATATTTTAGTAATTTAAACTACAATCTAGTGGTGCTTGGCATCGTGCCAAAAGGCAAATTGCTGGAACTTCCCGATCCAAAAACTATTTTTTTGAAAAAAGCTTTAAAAAAATTTCAAAACTTTGAAAAAAAATATATTGGGATTTCTGAAATTTTTGAAAAAAAATTGTTTTTTGCCTATATTTTGAGTTTTTTTGAAAATTTTGATTTTTTTAGCCTTTAACCTTTCTTTAAAATACTAGTGTTTCAAAGTTTATGGTTTGTTTTCTCTTGGTTTGACTTGTTGAATAATGATACATATCAAGCGTCGATGCGTATAAATAACCAGAGAATTAAAATTAAATGTTGATTTTTTTTTATTTTTATTTATTTTGGCTTTTGATTCACATCATTTTGCCATTACAATTATCTATACAGTTGTAGCAGTTTTATACAATAAATGTTGATTTCAAATTAAAATTTCCTTGCCATTATTTTGATGAAACGAATTTCCCGTTTAAATTTATACGGCTAAATAAGATAGTACAAGCTGATAATATATCTTCTAATATACAATATATAGTAAAAGGTTGTCTTATCGTTACATAATATACTATCATCTCCTACGCATGAGGCAGGATGGATGATATAACTCGTAACCGCGCCCGGATAGATTTTCTTCGGGCAAAAGGGGTTTTAGGAAGTGTCTATATAAACAGCCTAGATTAGACTGTCAATCAAATCACTTTATATCGAAAGCTCTCAAACATTTAAGATCTTTATAAAAAATATATTTAAAATGGTTGCAAACTGAAAATAAAATAGTAATAATTGGCAATTGAATTCTCATAAGTGTTTGTCTGGGGAACCTCTTTTTGATTCGAGAAATCAAACTAATTGATCTTTGGTCTAATTATAAAAGATTTATTTTACTATAAGTATTATGATTTGCAAATTGAACGTGAATTCCATTTCGTCATTTTTTTCTTTTTATTTTTTTTTTACAAATTCATACACTGTAAACATAAAATTAGAATCAGTAAACATAAAATCAGAAAATGTACAGAAATTATACCTCAAAATTCAAATATCCACTTTTTGCTTTGTTTTATACTGAAGTATTTCATTATATGTAGTTTGTCAAGTATAATCGTCAGTTAATAAATCGTTAAAATATTATATGTTCTATGTATTATTTTGTATGTTCTTTGTATTTTACAAATACAAGTGATTTTGAAATAAAAACTAAGGTCACATTTTAATGCTTCGATTACTCATTACTCGTATATGTCTGATTTTAAATCAATGCTTTACAAAATATATTTTATTATCCAACACAAGATTCTGATCCGGAGTTTAGATTTTAGTAATTAAACGTGTATCATCTGCGAATAAAATGAACTCACACAGATCAGTATACTGATGCAGTTCACTTATATGAATGAATAAAAGTGCCCCTAGCATAGACCCTTGTGGAACTCCCATCCTAATATTTACCTAATATTATGTATAATTAAGATATTATCCTGTACTCTATCACAAATATCGCTCATTTTTTAATAAAAAATATTGTACTTAGATCATAATATTATCTCTTATTTGTCAAAAATTGTAGATAAAACAAATTTTTATTTAATGCTTATGGTAATATAATCAAATTAATCACTAAATTTTTGTTGTAAAGATATGTAGAATTCGTACTACTTAATGTTTAAAAGAAATAACAATTAAATTTAAATTTTTAACTATAATTTTGCTTTTGCAAAGATAATAATAAACAAATAAAATGAATCATCGTGAATAAATTGAAGCAAAATAATAAACAAAATAATGTAAATAAATCTGATAAATACAAATAAATAAAATAGCAAACCTCAAAAAAGTCTTTTATAAAATCACAATATTCTCCTCGACCCAGTCGAAATCCCTCGAAAAAAAATCGCCTTTCATGTTAAGAATCCTTTTTACCGCCTAATGTAACTCAAAATACCGCTGCGAAAGTGGTTGATATAGGAAGGCATTTGATATTTCCCCAAAGCACAGTTGAAGTTGACAGTTGTGATTGTATATTTGCTTGGCATTTAGTAGATGTTTGTATAGATATCAGAAATGTCGTAGATATTCTGACTACTTCCTCGGGATGTGTACATAACGATTGCTTTATACGAGTTTCAAGATGGGAAAATTAAACGAGGCGAAAGTAAGAGTTTGGAATAAAGTCGTAATTAGTATTTTGAATCTATTTTTTTGTAATATGGTGTGCTATAATGTATTCAAAGCACTACATCCAACCAACCTTGTCGAATTTACGAATTACACTTTTGTTCCATAATAAAAATGCAACATTGATTCCGAAAAAAAATCATTAAGATTTAAAAAAAAGAGTGTGCGTAAGGTTCACACGCGATTGAAGTAAAACTTATTTGCTACTGTACAAAGTAGCAATTTTAAGTTGAGTAAAAATAAATACATACATAATGTTCTGTAATAACACGATCATACGTGCTTTTGATCAAAATATAAATTCATTGTTCAATGTTGATCAAAGTCCAAGATCTTTACATGAACGCGGAAGACGCCATTCCTAGAATTGACACGCACAATGCATAATATATAGAGTCAGAATTATTTATATTAACCAGTGATGTCTTAGTCGATACTCTAGCTAGTGATGTTTTAGGAAAGATTAGAGAGTATGTCTTAGCACGAATCTATGCTAGTTTGTGATGTGAAGTTATTAAAGATTAAATAAAGTTAAAGTCAAAATTAGATTCAGTGTTTGTATTCTACTTTGCGTAAAGACTTCTTTCAGCCTATACCAATATAAAGTGCTCACGGTTCTGAGGAGACTCATACCAGTGTTGTTATTTTCTATTATAAGCTCTGCCCACGACACCAGAAAAAGGTTGGACGGACCTAGCACCCCATTAGAGAGTGAATCAATCTACATTTGAAACCCAACCCAATCCAATCAACCCCACGATACATGATATAACAATTTTGAATAATGTTTATTAGTAATATGGTAACACTCGTGATGCACATATTTACTAGTGTCAACCATTATACACATTTATATAATGATAAATTATAAATTATATATTTATAATATCACTAAAAAAATGTATGATATTTAAAAACAATAATGTAATTAAAGTCATACTTCAAATACATCATAACTAGACAGTTTTGTGTAAATTGCTCTTAAAGGCGGATTATCAGGCAAATGAGCCATTATTGCTCAGGATTACTATTATATTTGTTTTTTACTCATGTCTCTCTATGTGCCTTCAAGATTATTCTATTTCATATGGAACATTTATTTTTATTATGATTTTATTTTGCTGACAGAATGCATTATCGGGTTAGTGAGTTTTCTAGAGCATATATTATTATAAGCCCTTCATACAAAATAATTTACACTGTATCGATAATGACGTTTTGAAATCGAAAGCAACCGTATCGGACATATTATAGACAAATCTAGCAAGTCGATATGAGAAGACTGAAAGCTTTGATCTGCCGCATATTAGTGAGAGGGCAAATAGTATGAGAGGATTATAGTACTAGGAACAAAACACTAAGTTTCGCATGTTTTAGATTTTCTAGATATAAACAAAATATATTTTTTTCAAAAGAATCGAATTATTTTAAAAATTCTCAAAAATCTAATTTTCTCAGCAAAAATTTTACATGTTCGGGATATGTTAAACAACACTTTTACGTCAAATTTATATTTTTCAGCATTTCTTGAATACATATCTATTAACTATGATGAGAAACTTTCTTATTGGAAACGTCGCTATTGATAATATACGGTTATAATAATTTAATGCAGCAACATCGGGAAAGAGCTATTTTCACTTCTAAACAGATCTAAATCTATATTTTCAAGTGAAACCCGATATCACTATTACCTATAACTAGGCTGGCAAAGATGGTCATCAATCTTGAAACTCGGAGGATAGTCTATGGAGCCAATTCTCCGGTAAAATAGTCAGTAACAATGGTTGTTATGGCAACGCCATGTTACGTTTTTTTGTCCATATGAAATAGTAGTGAAAAAACTCAAAATAAACAAAACACCGGATCCAATTATAACAAAAAATGGAAAATGTTAACAGTACAATATTAGGACAATATTGGTCTGAAAGCCCAGATCAATATTGGCCCCAGATAAAAGACGATTTTACGCCACGATTCATTTCTATGTTAGCACGTATGCCACGATTTCATGTATCGTGTAATTTTATTTTCTTTTCTTTTACATTACCTCCAGCTGCCTGATTAACGTCGTGCATTCAGTATTACACCTTACTAATACAGTATTCAGATTATGTTAATACAATTCTGCTTAGTGGAGTGGATGCTTTATGACACATTGTATTGGATTATCATGTTCCCGAGCGAAAGGAGACGCCGCCGCCGAATGAGTTATAAAACATACATATATCGCTAAGCAATCCCCATCAAACGAAACATTGTTCGTACGAGATGTCGATTTAGTGTAACATTCACGTGATGAACGTGTCCGGCCATGTGTGATAGACAGATAACTCGGTTCGATAATCAAATTTTAATTCTATTAGTAATAAAATATTTGTTAACTTAAAGCGGCAGCATGTAAATAAGATGGGTTAGATTCTGTTTATATTGAGTGGTAACACCACTGTAATCACAAAAATATAAATATGTTAAAAATTCACTACGTATTTCTCTAGCTATAACCATGTATAATGAATGTCTCTTTTTTCAAATTCAAATTTGTAGCAGATGCTCTACGTGCAGTCAATTTATATAATGTCGAATTCTGTTACTTAAGTAAACGATAAAGATGTTTCTTTAAATATCATAACCTTGCCGTCAACACAAAAAATACATGTTTTTGGGGTTTTTACAGTGGTATTATGCTCATGAAGTGGGTTTGAAAGTCATAGTCATCTTAATTTAATACATATACTAAAAAATTCGTTGAAACATTATATCCATATTAGTCACTTGTAATATCTGGCTAGTTAAAACAGAATATTCGTCTATAAGCCACACGAGAATTTAACATTTTAGTTATTAATAACAAAGTGTGCAGAATTGTGCATTACATAGTTTAAAACATTTTTTTATATAATTTTGATTATAGAAGGTTTGGAAAAATATATAAATCCATTTAAATTCAATAAAATTAAATGTTTGTCTTAAAGACACAAAATAGTTTAATCTTTTATTTATTAATATTAAAGCACACAAGGTACTAACAAGTGTATTACATAGTTTAATTTTATTTAATATCTAGGATTTTGATTATAATATATATTTGAAATATTAGCATTACAGGTGTGATAATAATATTGATTTACTCAAACTTCTTAAAATAAATGTCCATTTCTGTACGTAATTCTAATGTTTTTTTTTGTATATTTAGTGCAGTACAATGCTGTGTGTACTTTCAAGGCATATCGATTGCATTTTGATATATCTTAAAAAAAAAATTATTTATAAATTTCAAAATAGCATGTCTAATAATTTTTGAATTTTTTTATTCTTTAAATATCTGTGCGTTAAGAAATCTAAGTTAAAAGTGGTTACATTAGTAGTAAAATTTAATAAATTTTAATGTCTTGGTAGTTTTATGTAAATTGAACTATACAGTCAGATAATTTTATATTTGTCACTGTTTCAAACATTTTCATATAATGAATATAAAATACATTAACAAATAATCAGTTCACTTATATTTCAGTTGGGCCTAAATTTTACTTTATATATTTTAATAATATAAATTTATTTTTATAAATAAAAATTAATTTATACAACTCGTCATTAAGACTAAAACATATACAGGCATATGAATAAAATGTTATGATCAAGCCCTTTAAAAATAAAGATTTTTTTTTGTCAATTAATGAAAAACAATCATTTTGGTATTAACATTTTATTGGGTACCGCTATAAATGAATATCATATTTTACAAGTTATTTTTTTTTATTGGTCTCGCTTACTTGGAGTATTTATCCACCTACAACATTTCTTCTTTATATTCTACACTATCTAGTAGTATATAAATTTTATTCTATTTTTATATATTCTACTATCTTCTACTATTCTATTCTATCTTTTTATTTATATCCTATTCTATTAAATTTTTTGCTGTTCACAACTGATTTCTTCATTTTTTTTTTAAATTAATTTAATAATATATTAATACAGTAGACACCGTCAAAATACAGACAATGTCCAAGATAAGAAAATTATCCGGCCGACTATGATTAAACATAATAATTTACTGATAAACGTATTTTCAAACCAATGAGTAAATGATAAATACAATAGAATCTGAAAGACCCAAATAGCTGTAATACAAATTCTCGAGTTCTTATTGGCTATATTTCTCCAGACATTCCCCAGACAAACATTTAGACAAAAGCAACGTGTGCAACCACCTGATCAATATTCAATATATTCAGTATGCAGGTAAGAATGATCGCTATTTTAACTGAAGAAGCATTTATTTATTTTTTGTTCATATATCATTCTGACGGGCGGCTCTGCATGTGGGTGTCAATGTGTCAACTCTTTGATATGTTTGCTGTTTTGGTAAGGGAATGCAATTGTTATCTTCCATATGGTGCATCTTGCAAAAGGTTTTGGAAAAATGATACTTTATTGCATAATATACAAAATTGGAAGAAACATACCAGATATAACAATATATGTCTTTAACAATAAAAAATAATTATGTGGTGGTTCAAACAGGGAACTGTAATTGATTATTTCGAGATTATAAAAACAGAATAGACGTTAATCCTAACCAATTAGCAGGTCATGTATACCTGGAAGGCCAGCTGACAAGTCCTACAAGAACAATAATTGGAGACCTATATATACAGAATATGCAGAATAAAATCGAATAAAAAAAATCGACATCATAAAAAGCGTAGAAACTAATTATTTGCCATTTGTTTTTAAATATTCTAAATTTAAAAATTTATTTGATATATGAATCCTACATATTAAATTGTTCTCGTATAATAATCCACAGGTTATAGGCGTGAATATTCATTGCTTCGAAGACATCTTGAGTTTATTTCACAGAAAGTGCTGGTGAAATTTTGACTAATAACCAAGAAGATAATATTATTATACCAAAATAAATTTAAATTATATTTCAAAATATTTAGATAAAATAATCTAAATATTCATTTTCGATTTTTGGCCCATTACTATAACTTACCCCACGGGAAGTTAAAAATACAATAATAAATTACCAAGAGACAAATAGATCGATCTTTACCAAAAACTAATCTAATACTTTTCGAATAGTAATTTAATTTATAAAATTGGTTCATAACTTTTGTAGAAAATGTTGATGAAAATTCATCTAATCGACACGCAAAACCTTATTGAATTCCATGAAATAGCTGTCAAATTTTTAAAATTTTACTGGAGTACATTTAGCACAATAGTTCATACAAGATCATTTTTCTTATTTCTATTAAATATTGTTAAAAAGAATTAAAATCGGTTTTGAGAAAACATCGACAATAAGTTTAAGGACTTGGCAAAACCAAAACAAAGTTTGTCCTTTGATAAATTAACAATTTGATTTTACAGATTTTTTAGGAATAACTAAAAGTAATAACTTGTCCCATGGTAAGTTAAAAATGTTTGCACAATTTGTGAATCTATATAAATTCGACACGATTGATATTCGTCCTTCTCCGCCTCGTGTCGAAAAGTGACGCGTCACCAACAATGGCGACAGGTTTGAATAGGTATTAAATCTATGATCTTTCGCAAGAAATTATAATGTACAATACAATATATTGCAATAATTGATAACAATAATAGTTCACTTACCATTTTATTTGCAAATATTTTTGATAGAACCACACACTTGACACTTGGCACACGACATCGATCCGAACAAAAATGCACTCGATATAAATCAAAAGAAATTTATTGCCGACGGACGACACGACGCGACAAGACACGAACCCTTCGAGTGCCACCCGGTAACTGATTTAGCAATATTATAAATTATTTATTGACCCGATCAAAGTGCTGCCATATTTGATAACAAATCCTCATGCGTTGCAGTCATAGAATATACAAATTATGCAAAAGTTGGCGCGATCTTCAAAAACAGCCAATTTGAATATTTTGTAGGAAAACCACAAACACAACCCCGAGTAAATCTTTTTAATTGAACCACTTTTTGCAAATTATATTTTTGAATGTTAGTTAAGGCCATCAAATGTATCACTATGGTAATTTATTTTTTGTTATTTGAAGAAGTAGTAACACAGGCTACTTTAACTTATTATATCTTTTTAGATTTACTAGACTGCCACTAACAATAGTTATAAATTATATGGTGAATTTTCAAAAAATAAAATCTATTAGGGTCAATTAAAATCATTCAGAATATATATAATATGTACAATTTACTGCAATTCTTTATAATATTTTTTCTGAACAAAACAAAACTCTTCGCTAAAGAGTGCTATTCTCTTAAGGAATAAAATTAATGTTATTATCGTATTTTACAAAAGTTAATGTTTAACGGTCACTCCTTACTTTTGATCAAGAAATTCCAAGTGCTAGAATTCGCACCAAAGTGTTAATTCAGAAACAAGAAACTTTTATATAGACGCACTTATCCTCAAGTGTTTCAGGAACGATCGTAAAGGATACCAATTTTTTATGATCTAAAAGTTTTTGTAACATATTATCCAACACTATGTTCAAATAGCCAGTGTGGAAATATTGCGTATTAAAAATTCTAGCCAGAAGCAGATCTAGATGTAAAATAATAAAATAATATATAAAATAATAAAAATATTAGATTTTAATAATACTTTGATTCAAGAATTTAGAAAATCAATGCAATTAAAAAATTATCATCTTATTATTATCATTACACAATAGTATAAATCCTGACATTAAAAACTGAAATTCAAACAAATTATTATTCTAAATCTACAATTGCTTTGCATTTATTTTTGATAAAATTCACAAATAATTAGTTTTGTTGCAAAAATAAACCGTTGTAAATTAGATAATTTTACATTTTAAACTGTTGGAAAATATTATATTGCTTATAAAATTAATTACAGAACTGTAATCATAATGGGAAATATTAATTTTCTAATGATCAATTTCAATAACAATAAAAATTTATTACATGTGTTAAAATAAAATTCACATAAGAAAATGTGTAATTTGAAAATATTATGTATTATAATATTAGACAAGTTTAATTTAATAGTTATTCTCATTATGCATATATTAAAAAGAAAAATATTCCATTTGCTTGTAAATGTCTCAATCTAAACTTCGTTCAATATTATATAGATCAGGTCAATAACAATTTTAGAATAACTTAATGAATAAATGAAAATTAAGTTATTTAACAAGGATTTAAGTAATTTTATCATTTTGAGGTTAGGTTGTTCATTTAGATTAATAAAAAAATACTATTATTTCTAACTTATGAGATATTATTTCATCATAAATAACAAATAATTATAACGGGGTATCATATATTACTTACTTATAGTGGTTCAGAAAAGCCAGAAAATGGCATGTGATTTTTTAATAAAATATTTAATTCGTTTAGGTGATAAAGAAAAAAAAATATATAAATTGGCTTTAACATTTACTCTTGAACCAAAATAAATTATAATTGAAATGAAAATAAATAGTAATGTTTTTTTATTAATTTTTGCATAAACAAATGCTTTAAAAAACTTCTATTTAATTTAAAAATATGCTGATTGATATATTATATAATTTATATCAATAAGAATTTTGGAACATTTTATCATATAATAACATAAACGGTTGTTAGAAAACTAGATGCAAAATAGAAGTCTATATTATAATATAAGTCAATAATTTATATCAATAATAATTTTGGAACATTTTATCATATGAACGGTCGTTAGAAAACTAGATGCAAAATAGAAGTCTGTATTTCCTCAAAGTGTTAGGTTATTAATTTATATATTTATATTTATATAGATAGTCAATGCATTTGATAAAACAATTTTATTATTATTTTTAATTAGAGCTAATCTCAAATCTATTATTTTATTATTACTATTTATGGGTAGTACTTGAGATATATTTTTATGCAGATAAATAAAAAGTTGATGATTATAATATACAATCATATACAATCAGTTAAATAAATGAACTACCAATTGGCACTTTATTTTGTCAGCAATGTGGGTATTTGTTTTAAAAAAATAGCATGTAATCCTCAGTATAGAAGCTTCAAGTTCACCTAGATTTTTGTTATAGAATGTCTTTATTCCGAGTAATCTGTTTTGACTACTCTGGCACAGAACGAAAGTAGAAAGGGCGATTAAATTGGACTGCGAATGTTTCTTCGGCGATAAAAGATATTATAAAAAATATTATCGTTTAATCTCGCTTCGCTTGTGAAAGAGTTTTGCAACATTACAGAATTTTATCGCAGAACTTCGGTGATTGGTTATTCAATTTTGCATAACGCTGTAAATGAAATTGAGTCAAAATGAAGTTAGATAAATAATATAAAATAGGCAGTAAAGTTGAACAAGTTCAGAGGAAAATGCGTTTTTAGCGCATATTAAAAAACTTTTCGATTCGGCTTCAACATGTTCTCACGTTCTACTTCTATAAAGTTTCATGTGTACTATGAAACGCGTATGAGAAGATACTTGAAAAAACTCATTTCACGTAAAATATGACAATACCTGTCATATTGAAGAAAATAAGTGTTTAACATTGGTTCGCTATTTTGCCCAAAAACTATGGTTTATTGATATGAAGATTAAATTATAACATACAAACCAATAAAGTTTTCAACTATTCTGTGTTTGAAAATTATCTATTCTCCGGTAATATCGAAATATAACACAGCGTTGTCATGACAACAAATCTTCATATAAACTTTGTACAGCAAATACATAGCATTTTGACAGTTCTCACTACCAAAATATATGAAGACAAAATCAAAACATATTGTTGCCGAAACATTTCTATTTCATCGGAGAAATGGTTCCTAAGTTTTCAGCACCAACAAATTTTCATTAGCAAAGTGATTTTCTAACTATTCTTTATTTTTGTTTAATAGTTGTCTTCAGATGGATTCTTTCAGCATTTCTATTTAATGTAAACATTTTTAAGTGTTTTGAGTGATAAGATCGTCACTGTATATTATATGAACTAGAGATGGGTAACTCATTCCGGAGTTATCACTCCGATACAATTCCTCCCTCGGAGTGAATCCGAGTGGAGTTGGCTCACAGAATTTGTCATATACGATTTCCTTAAACTGATACTAAATCTGCTAATATGTGCAGATATTTGCTTGAGATATTTTACTAATACAAAGATTTGCATCGAAAGAAGTGTTTTTTTTCTCGTCTCACAGCCAGATTTAGGACTTTCCAGGTCTATAATGTATCAAATTAATGCTATTCTAAATACCATAATGTTTGTTAGTAAATGAGCTCTTTCAATGGTATACAACCAGCTAAAAAATATTTAGTATTATATTATAACTTTTACACAATTATGATTTTATAATTGTGTAAAAGTAATAGTATGCTGATCAAACTACCTGATGTATAATTAATTCTCGAAAAGGAAATTATAAAAGAATGTGAGGTATTATTATTTTGTGAAAAATACCATACACAAAAATTTGTTCTTATTTCATATATAAGATTCACTGCATTATTTTCATATAAAAATAAACATACTCAAAAATTCTATGTTTTCTCTTCAAAAATAATTACAAAATTGATATTGATTCCCAAGTTTATTGTCAATTTGAGATTTGTATGCATATTGAAATGCATAAAATAGTAATTATTATAATAAAATGAACAAAAAAGTTTGAACTATTTCCAAAGTCTTAATAAATCCTTAGATATGTTGACAACACACTAGACACATTTGTGTCAAGTATTATGGTTCAAAGTTGTCGGAGTTGTGGAGTTGTTAATTGGATATAACTCCTCTCTGAAGCGGAGTCAAATCCTAATCGATGCGGCTTTGGATCTCTAATATGAACAAATAAATATGTAGTAACAATAATTAATTATTTCTTTGAAAATATTTAAAACAATTGTTATTAATCATTGATCAATATTTACTGATTAATAATTTTTTTGCTCGAATATTTAATTGTGGTGCGAGCAGTTACAGCAATTTGCCTTAAGGCGCGAAGCCATGCACCACTAGTTATATTTAAAAATATAAATGTTTTTCCTTTTAGAGAATTTTCAATTACAATCCACGCTTTGCATTATTTCGTCCATAAAAATTGCAGAAACTTGTTGAAAGAAAAACCCGAGACATTAATTTATTTAGCAGTCTAAAGTAGTCCAACGATGTGTGCAGAATCCTTAGGATTATAGCAATACTTCTCAGTCCAGACAATAGTACGACCGTTGCCCATTTGGGTTCGGATGGTGTCTTTAACGAAAATTGGATTTCGTTTTAGCGGTTTTACTTTAAGAAACAACATTCGAAAAGTTATTAATGGTTAAGTTATTGGTATTGAGGTCAGACTTAGACGAAGCTTTCCTACTACGAGAAAATTGCGAAGTAGGTTTCTATTGTGTTTTTCCGCACGTGATCCGGAGGAAAAGAAATAATTTTGTTGGCGAAGCTATTTGTTTGATACAATAAATGGATTGTCAAATAGGATATAAAAAAGAATAACCAAATATTATATAAAATTATAATGATGGATGGATTACTAATTATGTAATTGAAATAATCGTTTGTCGAGAAGGCTACGCACCGTTTTACTTTACTTTTTTGGGGATTGTGTTAGATATATTGAAGCAATACCATTTAAGTATACTGCTCGATATCAAGTTGACCAACGTTGCTATTGACCTCAAAACCAGCTGTTACCTTATTGGCTTTAATAACTTATAACATAAAGTGTTTTCAAACATATGTACTGTAAAATTCAATTTCTAAATTCTGGCTGCAGAAAACTGCTTAAAATTATACTAATAAGATCTACAAGAAATATCAACAATTCTAGCAAATAAATTTGAATTTATATAAAAGTACAAAATCAAAATAATTACAAATTGTAAGGCATTTTGTTAGTAATTCCAAACGTGGTATATTGTTTTGTGTGCTAGATAAGACTACTACTACTGCTAGATAAGACTGTGCTAGATACGACTACTAGATATATTGTTGTGTCCCCGCTGCCACCAAATAATGTTGTGACAACTCTACTAACAAATAATGTTGTACCCCTTTCAGCGATGGTGCCAACTAGGGTTTATACAAAAACCGACATTTCAGAAAACCGGTTTTCAAATTTTAATTTTACTAAAAAACCGGTTTTCGAATTTTATATAGAAAATAAATTTTTGTTCGAATATTCTGTAATTTATCCGCAAATTTAGTGTGATTTAAAGCAGTATTCGACTAAATTTATTTATTGTTCAATTTTATGGATAGTAAACAAAATTATTTTAATTTTAATTAGTAGAACTAAAAGATAATAGTTTATCTTGATTAAATAACTTTGAAAATAATTATTCGTTATTTATGCATCATTTTCACATATAGGAATGAAAATATTTTTATGATAGGGAAAGGAAAATTTTTGAGTAAATAAAAATAATACATTTTTAAATAAAAACAAATTTATTAAATTAAACAAAAATAAAAAAATATTAGATACATGTTGATACATTCTTGTTAATATCAATTTTAGTTTTGAAAATTAGGCTATACTTTAATTTTAAATATTCTAATTGTTTTTTTGTTTAATAAAATGATTTCAAAAAGCTGAGAACGTCTATCGAATTGCTACTTAGACATATGCTCTGTTCACTCACTGAAATAGAAAATGCTCTCATACTTGCGACCAAATTGTGCTCAATTGTTTTTAAAGCCTGATATAATAATTCTAAGCTTTTTGTTCTTTTATTTGTGGCTTCCAAGGTTTGAAACTCTTTTTTTTATGTTTGAGTAGGGGAAGTTACTTCTTCAAGAAGAAGTCACACTGATTTGTATTAGTATATACACTGGTATAAAAATCTAAATTAATATAAACAAAATCCTTCTGAGAACCATTGCAGACTGATGAAATATAAAATGCTATTGGACCGAAATGATTTCATGAATCAAAACGCTTTCATCTATCTTTTATATTTGGCTATATTTGTCATTTTCCATTTATACAGTGAAAACCGACTTTTCGAGTTCCATAATTTTCTCTAAAAAACCGGTTTTTAAAACCGGTTTTTGAAAACCGACAAACCCTAGTGCCAACAATACCTAGGTTCTTTCTGCTGCTAACAAAGCTGTTACCAATCTGTGAAAGCAGAATCAGTGTAAACAGACGTAGATCTTTGATATATTTATTTATTCCATTATTTCTTGTACACGTTACATATAACCTTAAATTTATAATAACTGAACTTGAATATTACTATATATGATTAACTAAAGTACGACTCCATTAAGTAAAGTAATGACTTCTTAGTGATGTGTCTTTAGATGCCAACCAATAGTTGTGATACCTTGGTTTCATAAATTTTATTATTAGAATAACTACAATGCGCAGGACTTGCTATTGGATGCAGCAATGTCAGGTAAGAATTGATTTTGGAAACATATTGCTATCTATACTAATAAAGACAATGTAGTATGCACACTAGATTGGAAAGTCAGATTTATCAACAGAGCACGAGTAAAAGCTCAATAGGTCAGGGGACCAAAATTCTCAAAAGCTGAATGTAGTCAGCTCTTCCATTACCCGATAGTTAAATTCTACCAAGTATCTTTGTATTGAGACCACGACCAGTGTACTACGTCACCGACTAACTGATACAATAATCATCGAATTTCCGAAGCCCTCATAGATTCTCCTTATCTGTACAGTTGTTCTCATTGAACGTAATTCTATTATTCCTCTACAGGCGCCCGGCAAAGGGATAGGATATTACCGAACACAAAGCACGATAACGCGGACTGAAGTACTAGAAGGTGGAGACTGCATCGAAAATGGCTTTCAGAGTTATTTCGGCCGGTTAAACTTCTTGTTTGCACTTTACCTATTTGCAGTAAATATTAATCGATAAAGTTTCATTGAATAATTCATTTCGTGTATTTTAGCGCCACTCGATTTAGTTGTTCCATATATCAAAAATGGAAGGGATTCTGGTCAATGTATGGTGTCTCATTCTAGAATGAGAATTATTATACTAAGCAGTAGAGGGAAGTCCCGTAACGCCGGACGGCACCTAATGCCGGACACTATTTAACACGTACTATTGAAGCGAGTATAAATCTTTTTATATCAAAACACAAGTGAAAGGGGCGCGGCGGACGCACAGGTGCAGGATCACGCGCCAAGACTCACGGCGTCACCTAAATATCGATGGAAGTAATTCAAGTATATTATTGCTATTACATTTGAGTGGCATTCAAAGACAAAAGTAGTACTTGATTGTTATCCGCAAAATGATAGAACATTATTAGATATTTTAAACAATTTTAGTAGGTACCACCAAATGAACAAAATTGTCTGTCCCTTAGCACCGGACACTAAGTCGTCCCTTAGCGCCGGACAGTAAACATGTTGATATTTCTTGTGAGAATTGACGTAATTTATTCTAATTATTCAATTCTATGAGAGCTAACGGTTACTACATACCTCCATTTTTCGTATTTCCTAGTCAAAGAATGAAAATCATATGATGAATGTTCCAGCTGAGAGCATCGGTGTGGCCCAGCCAAAAGGGTGGATAAATAGTGATTTTTTTTGCAATATCTAAGAATCAAAGGCACATGTGCAGACACTCCAGAGTGTGGATATAGCTACATATGGTACCTAGTACATTTTGTAAAATCATATTACTTGCTACCAAAGTTTCATTGATAGTATTAATTATTTTCAGCAAAGATTGCATATTTGTTAATTCAGTTTGATTTTTAACTTTGTTATTTTGCATAAGTCATAATTTAATAAACATTTCGTTAATTTTTTTTTGATTTATTTATAAATAACCTTAGATGTCCGGCACTCAGTGACTTCCCCCTATACATTTTTTATCTCATCTATTAAAATTGTCTATTGAGCAAAAAGTAAATCTATTGGTTATTATTACAAAACATATAAAAATATTTTAGAAATAATCTTCTTCTCGTGAAAACATGTAACAGTTATGTTAACAATTTTTATAATAACTTGAATTATTATCGTTCAGAGTTCAGTTGCATCTCGAAGTTCCATTTTATTAGTGATCAGAACAAAGTCGAAGCCGCCTCGCGTTGCTGTGCGTCGATTAAAACGACAATAAAACAGTCAATTAGTTCGCGCTTTTTGCACTCGATGTCCTCGGAATTATTGCGCTGATTAAAGATATTTATCACAAGTACGCCAGCCAGTGGACGACATCACAGAACCGAATTTATGATGTAATTGCTAAAATTTAACTGGGTTCAAATATATAAAGTGGTAAGATGGCTTAAAATCGACTTAGAATTTTTGCAAATCAATTGACAGATTTTTTTTTTGTTAAATTGTTTTATTTTGGCGAGCAATTACTCAGACTGATCACCAAGCAAAATTAACCAAAGATTGAAAAACACAATAAGTTTCTAAAGCTCTATGTCATCATATCATAAGATATCATTATCAATTAATGTTATTGAGCAGTTAAAATAGTATCTGTAAAGAGTTAAACCATTTATAACACTTATTTTATTAAGGAACTCATATTTATACAATAATGTTTCAGTTTAAAAAGGTTTTATTATAACTATTTGGAATAAAAACTATTTCGGTTTACACTTTTATATATTTCAACTCACAAAATAATGAGAACTATACTAGCTTTGTTAAATTTTAAATAGATATAAGTATTTTAAATTTTGTACTGCAAGATAAATTTTATAATACAGCTGAAACGTAGATTGTTTAGATCTATAGCAAAACTGGTGGTATTGAATTATTGTAGTGAGAAGTAACTTTTTTATTCTAACCAGTAGCAATACTTCAATAGTTTTTTATTTTGGACAATGATTGGCAATAAGCTGTTTTATTTACATGCTATATTCTCATAGCTTTGGACTGCAAATATTTATAAAAATTGCAAACATTCAGATGTAAACCTTTAAAAGCTGCTTTGTTTCTTTGAGTAATGTACATAATAGGTTTTAACTAGAATATTTTCAAGACCAAGCGGTACCTATGATGGAAAACACTGCCTTAGTGGGAGTTTTTTTTTTGATTCATTAGTATTATAATTTTAGATACATTAAAACATTTAAGCAAATAATATGCAAGTTTAATGATGTAATTGCTGAAATATATGCTTGATAAAATATATGCCAGAGTCGCGATGCATTATTGAATTTCATCAAATAGCTTTTGAATAAATATAACATAGCTTCTAAATGATAAATGAATAATATATATATATATATATATATATATATTCAATAGATAAGTCCTGGATTTTTTCAATATATTGATTGTTTCTTTTCCGAACAGTAAATCCAATAATAAAAAACAACTTGTTTTTTGAAGATGTTTAATACGACGTTTCGGAACTAGGTACGTTCCATCATCAGGTTTATTCTGTCAAATACAATGTTTTTTAAAATACTGATTAACATTAATTAACAATGGTCAATACAGATTAATTAGAAAAAAAAAAAAATTTTGTTATAAAGGAATGGATTATGTACCGGATAGATAGTAATAAGACTTAACTAAAAAAGGTTTTATATAAAATTGAGAAGCAAAAATTATTTACCTGTAATAATTTATATATCCATATCACTAATATTTTTTTTTGTTAAAAACACTCGATTTTTTTGGAAGATATTTGTAGATGTTACGACTACACAAGACTTAAACACACTGATATGGATTTCTGTCTGCCAGATGTAAAGGACAAAGCACGGAACTCTTGGCAAAAATGATTTTTTATGGCTCTTGTTTGGTAATTTACGAAAAAAGGAAAAATATTGCTTTAGTAAATGTTGAGAAATATTATGTATATATATATATATATATATATATACATATATATATACATACATACATGAACATGTATATGCACACCTACATACTCATACATACATATGCACATATCTATATATCAATGTATCCACAATTATACACATGAACACATATGCAAGTGTATGTGTATAGTGTATACCCAAAAAACATACATATAAGCATATATATGGATGTACATATATTACAACATATATACATGTATATATATACACATATTCAAAAACTATTAGGATTAATTATTTTTAATCAGGTTTAAAAAATTTAAATATGAGTCATGAATGATATTGTGATCTGATCTTTTATTAACACTTTTTGACGAATTCAAAAAGATTAAACTGCTTTCAGAAAAAAGTCTTTTAAAAGTACAATCCTCTCTATATAAAATATTGGGTTCAAAGGTGAAATTATGTGAGTTTTCGATGGAATGCTGAACAAGAGTACTTTGGAAATTTCGGCTTTTATGATGAGTGACGCTTAATTCATGTTGTCTCATTCTCTTATGAATGTACTGTGATGTTTGGCCAATGTATTGTTTTTGACAATTTTTGCAAGGGATGGAATAAACTATGTTAGTATTGAATTTAGGAGGGGTGGTGGATTTAATTTTTGAAAACATTTCTTTAAAAGAATATAGAGCTGTTCCTGAAATGAAAATATTTTCTTCTTTGAGTAATTTGGCAAAATAATCAAATAAGCCTTCAATGTAAGGCATGCTGTGAAAAGTTGGTTTAATATTGTTGTCTTGGAATAACTTGGAGATGGATTGATAATTGTATATATATATATATATATATATATATATATATATATATATATATATATATATATATATATATATATATATATATATTAGGGTGGTCCTTAAAATGGTTATTTTCGAATTTCCTTGCTCCCAGGGGCTCAAATGGTTCCAAATAGATAAAAAACAATTCTCTGAAAGTTTTAGCTCTTAATATTAACGTTTAGATAGAGCGCTATTCAATCAAAGTTTTGTATGGAAATAGCATGGAAAATTTTTCAAAAATTTTAAAAATGTTTTTTAGATGTAATTTAGCGAACAAATGAATGAATAAAACTCATTCATTTGTCGCTAAGTTATACCTAAAATATTTTTTTTTAATTTTCAAAATTTTTTCCATGCTCTTTCCATACAAACTTTGATTGAATTGCGCTCTATCTAAACGTTAATATTAAGAGCTAAAACTTTCAGAGAATTGTTTTTTATCTATTTGGAACCATTTGAGCCCCTGGGAGCAAGGAAATTCAAAAATGACCATTTTATGGACCACCCTAATATATATATATATATATATATATATATATATATACCGACCAACTTATAGATACCAATATATGGTTACATATGGAAATTTTATAAAGATAATAATGTAAACCATGTTTTCTGATCAACAGTTTCAAAAAGTGGTACATCATGCAAATTCAATAGTCACTCAGCTCCTTGGCACACCTATTTCAGTAAAACTGAAAAAGAAGCTTTCCAAAAAAATATCGAAGACCTTTAGCACTTTCACATCTTTGTAGAAATGAATAGAATCGGCAAATTACTCACTGGAATGATTCTCGATTTATCGATTTAGTAAAATTTATCGCCAAATTATATGTATGTTTGAGATTGTGTGTGTGAAGTCAAATAGCTCATAGTATATGAGCTATCTTGCTTATATCAATCATATCAGTCATAGAAGTGTATTGTATTCTGATTTTCGTTGAAAATAAAATATATAAAAAAGGTTTTTTGAAGAAAACTAAACTTTTACTTCACATGCTAAAATCTACCATGTGAATTTCAGGTGTCAGTCATTTAAGCTTAAATCAGGTAAGAATTTTGGAATTCGAAATACCCAGGTGTAAGTCTGTGAATCCTGTATATTGACACCCTAAAAATTGTCTCAAAACCTACATATGGTAAGTACACCCTACCATATATAGGTTTTGAGACAACTTTTATTGTGTCAATATATAGTATTTACAGACTTACAGCTGGGTATCTCGAATTCCGAAGTGAACTTACTATAATGACTGGACTATATACAAAACTAGCAAACCCAGCGAACTCCGTTTTGCCACCAGATGGTTTCGTGAGAAAGATGAAGAAATTTTTTTTTGTTCAGAAATGTTTCTTCAATTTTCTTTGCTATAAACCTCACGGATCCCGAGACCACTTTCATATAGAAAAGTGCCCCCTAACTACTATTTCCAAATTCGCCCCTGGGCTCACCGCGATCAGTGGTTGAGAGTGAGCCCTGCCGGCCGCCCGGGAGCGACGACCCCGTTTCGCCCGCTATAAATACAGTACGGCTGAGACGAAACCCATCTCGTTTGAAATGAGACAACTCCAAATCGAAATCGTGTGACTATTCCGCATCCTTTCCTGTGACTAATTACTGCATTCCCGAAGACGTATTATCCTTGCTACAATTTTGCGCAAATGGGTACCAGACATCGAGAACCACATGGAATTATTCAGTCACACCGAATAACTACTCAGAATGAGCTAATTAAATACACGAGGTTTAAAGATTTTACTATGTGCTGGTCTGATGCAAAGTATAAAGGATATTTGCATGTTGTGGTTTAACTGTCGGAAAATTAGAAATGTACTCTTAACATTTTTATCCGTATGGTTCAAGTTGTGGAGAACAAGAATTATCGACGCATTTTATTTTATTTGTATCAAAAACATTTGGTGTCATTAACATTTTCGTAAACCTTTATGAAAAATTATAATAAAGCTGAAAATAATGTGTAAATTTTTTAATATACTTTTACTATTTCAATAATTTATCAAATATCTATTAGGGGTACTAATTATGTGCTAATTAAACAGTACTAATTATATTAAATACAGGTAACTCGTTAGTTAATGTTTGTTAGGTAATTTGTCCTCAATAAATAAAAAAAAAACAATTTTATTGATAATACATAAGTTTTTACTTTTAAATAATATTTAGAAAATTTAAATTCGCAGTTACCCGAATGTTAAATAAGGATATTAAATGAGAATATTAAAAAATTATCGTAAGCTCGTAAGTTACTTCACGTCAACAACAGCATTTTTTCTTAAATTATCTTTCTACTTCTCAATTATAAAAAATAATTTACGACATTTTAGTTTCAGATATTATTAAAGTCAAGCATTTTACTCAAATTTGTGAATTATAGCATATTTAAAGAAAGTATAAATATTAGTTGATTCGTGTATTCTTGTTTTCTTAAATTGAATTATTTTTTAATAATAATGAGCTTACGTGTGATGCAAAATATTTTTAATTTTAGTATATATGTTTCCAAAAACAATTTGCATCGATTTACGATGACAATTATTTAATTTATTCGAAGTAAAAATTAAAATACCTCTAAGTTTTTTTTTAAATAGCAGTATCTACAAATATTCAAATCATTTTTAAATTCATATATTATTAGAGTAAAATTTATGAAAAACAAGGTTAATTACAACTGTTTGAATTAAAATAAAATTCAATTCAATTGTGTATTATTTGCAGCTCACAAAATAAAGTTTTATTCAGATTCTATTGAATTAAATGAAACACTAGGCTTCACTCTTTGAAATGAACTCTAGTTAATTATTTCTTTTTTTTAATTTTTTTTTCTTTTTCTTTATTATAATTATTTTTATTATTATTATTATTTTTATTTTTTATTTTTTTTATTTATTCATTATTATTATTATTATTATTTTTATTTTTTTCCCTTCGTTTCACAATAGCTTGTATCTTGATTGCTATTAATAAATAAATAAATTAATTGAATTAATTAATTAACTATTGAATTAATTTGATAAACAATTTGGCTAAAATATGCAATATATGTATGTAATTGTATATAAAACAATCTGAGTATATAATATATCATGAAAAATAAGATATAAAATAAATAATAAAATGCGATCGGTATAATTCTCCTATAATTATTCGGTATCCTGCAATTGTCGATTTAGTAACGCTTAATAGTTTTTTATATTATAATAATATTATAATATTTATAACACAAAATATAATAGAAACATCACGAATTATCATGAATGTATCATAATTTAGGATATGCAATATTATAATGATAGTGATTTGGAATTATCGTACATTCATCGTATTCAGATGCGCTACAATGATGAAAATCAGTCCCATGATTTTCATCATTGTAGTGTCGGGAAAACAGTAGTTATTTTGGAAATAAGCCTATGACCACCTAACTGGTGATCTGGTTATTAACTAGATTTTATTATATTTTTTATATAATGACTTGAAGAACCAGGACTGTCCATATACATCGCCATCGTTTCTTCTCTAAATTTTTCTGATATTTACTAATACTACTTAATAAAAAATACTCCGGGTTAAAGTGTTCGTTCGTTTTCAATTATGTACAATAAAACCTTTCGGAATACTTTTAATCTCTCATAAATAAATTTATTTTTTATTGATTAAGTCGATTATTTACACATATCGGGAAATTCATGTAACTTGCCTCAAGGCAAAATACCTATACCAACTAGTTTCTAAATGTGATCGGTAGAGCGAACGAACCTTTTTTACGTGTGAATCAATTTTTTCACGGATTGATCATCACTGGCACAAAGGAAACGCCTATTATTATGTATAATTAGAAATTATACCGTAGCCCTGAGCTGAGCATAAAATTATTCTTCTCGCCACTGTTCGTCGAATGTGTCTTTTGTTTTTATGCAAATAAATATAATGCGAATGCAATCTTCAAGATCTGAATATGTCGGTCATTTCATGCTACTGTCATTTAAAGAAAATGATGGCGACAATCGTCTGATATACTAGCAATTAAATGTACTAGTTTATTTTGTACTCTATACCCAGGGTGTAAGTCGTTGCTTTATTTTACCCACAAGTGATTCATCCACATAATTTTATTTTTAATAAAAATTTTAGACGTCTCTATTTACAGCTATGAAATACGAGAGAAACTTTTCTAGATTTCTTTCTAGTGAAATATTTTGTTTAAAGTATTTTCTCTGCATGAAGCGTGAACGTTTATGTGCACACAGAAGCACCAATCAAAACTTCCACCTGTGCTCCGTTCTGGCACTTCTTTCTTTATAGATTGCATTCCAGGGCTTGTCAAGTTGCCATTTTATCAAAAAAATCAAATAAACAGTATAAATAATTCATGTATAAAGTAAGTGAATGCATAAGTTCAGTTATTGATAATGCCTAAATATTCGAAATCACCGACTTCCTTTCTCTTAGTTTTCCTTTCATAAATATCTATTATATTATTTTCATAAGATCAATTTTTTTAGCAGTCAACATAATTTTTCCTTTCATCCTCATTTATTCTATTTTCGTCCTAAAATTAATTTTATTTTGGCATTCAACATAAATATGTTACATTTACATTTTTTCTAATTATTACTATTTTAATTGTTCTATTTTTAATAGTGATATCCAACTATAGTGAATTGTTAATTAAATTACTGAATTTGTATGAAAAGGAATTTTATTTAAGTTAATTAATGAGTATAAGAAAGTAATATTTTCTGTATTATCCATATATAATTATATCAAACATAGCAGATATTTAATAAATAAATAATACATATGAAATTTATAATTAAATAGAAAATTTAAAACAATGTCTCTAATTTAGAACTATGTCTCAAAATTAGATATATATCTCAAAATTAGAAATATATCTAAAAGTTAGAGCTATGTCTAAAATTTAGAGCTTTGCCTGAAATTCAGAGCCATGTCTAAAATTTAGAGCTATGTCTAAAATTTAGAGCTATATTTAAAAGTTAAACTATGTTTAAAATTTAGATCTATATCTAAAATTTAGAGCTATGTCTTAAATTTAGAGCTATGTCTACAATATAGAGCTATATCTACAATATAGAGCTATGTCTAAAATTTAGAAGCAAGATTAAAATTTAGAAGCAAGCCTAAAATTTAGAATCATGCCTAAAATTTAAAACTGTATCTACAATTTTAAACTATGCCTAAAATATGAAACCATGTCTAAAATCTAGAACCATGCCTAAAATCTAGAACCATGCCTAAAATCTAGAACCATGCTTAAAATCTAGAACCATGCTTAAAATTTATAACCATGCCTAAATTTGAGAACAGTGTCTAAAATTGAAAACTGTGTCTAACATTGAGACTGTGCCTAAAATTGAGAACTGTGCTTAAAATTGAGAACTGTGCCTAAAATTGAGAACTGTGCCTAAAATTGAAAACTGTGCCTAAAATTGAGAACTGTGCCTAAAATTGAGAAATATGCATAAAATTGAGAACTGTGCCTAAATTTGAGAACTGTGCCTAAATTTGAGAACTGTGCCTAAATTTGAGAATTGTGCCTAAAATTGAAAACTGTGCCTCAAATTAAGTACTGTGCCTAAAATTGAGAACTGTGCCTAAAATTGAGAACTGTGCCTAAAATTGAGAACTGTGCCTAAAATTGAGAACTGTGCCTAAAATTGAGAAATCTGCTTAAATTTGAGAACTGTGCCTAAAATTGAAAACTGTGCCTAAAATTGAAAACAGTGCCTAAAATTGAAAACAGTGCCTCAAATTAAGTACTATGCCTCAAATTGAAAACTGTGCCTAAAATTGAAAACTGTGCCTAAAATTGAATACTGTGCCTCAAATTGAAAACTGTGCCTAAAATTGAGAACTGTGCCTCAACTTGAGAACTGTGCCTGAAATTGAGAACTGTGCCTGAAATTGAGAACTGTGCCTAAAATTGAGAATTGTGCCTAAAATTGAGAACTGTGCCTAAAATTGAGAACTGTGCCTAAAATTGAGAATTGTGCCTCAAATTAAGTACTGTATCCCAAATTGAAAACTGTGCCTAAAATTGGAAACTGTGCCTAAACTTGAGAACTATGCTTAAACTTGAGAACTATGCCTAAAATTGAGAACTGTGCCTAAAATTGAGAACTGTGCCTAAAATTGAGAACTGTGCCTAAAATTGAGAACTGAGCCCAAAATTGAGTGCTGCGCCCAAAATTGAGAACCATGTCTAAAATTGAGAACAAAAAGTTAGAGCTATATTTAAAAGTAAGAGCTATCTCTGAAATTGAGAACTATGTATCAAATTTAGAACTATGTCTAAAATTTAGAACTATGTCTAAACATTCAAACCATGTTTAAAATTTAGAACCATGACTAAAATTTAGAACTATGTCTAAAATTGAGAGCTATGTCTAGAATTTAGAGCTGAACTAAGTCTGAAACTTAGAACTATGTGTAAAATTTAGAACCAAATTTTAAATTCAGTACCAGATCTAACATTTAGAACCAGATCTAAAATTTAGAACAAGATCTAAATTTAGAACAATATCAAAAATTGAGAATAAGGTACTGAATTTATTATACTAATTTATTTAAAGCGCAATGCTATGTCTCACTAATTTAAATTAATTCTTGTCCTATATAAGTTTATAGCTTTAAATACTAAAATTGTTGAAACTTCTACAATGTTATAAATTAGCAATTAGAGCAGTTAGATATGCTAGTAATGTCATAATTTTTGAATAAAGATACTATATTCTCGGCTTTTGTTTGTAGAAAACGACTTTTTTGTAGAAAATATTTTTTTTTTCTATTAAAATAATCTAATAATTTTTGCTTTTACGTATTAGGCTTCAATTAAGTTCATTGCCTAAAACTTTGTCCAGTCCTGATTTTCGCCAACAAAGATTCTGTGTAAGGATTGTAAGAAGAATTGTTCGCGCTGAATCGGCCCTTGTGAACCTCACTATGACACTTCGAATCTGAGCTTTTACTCGTTAGCATTATTCGGATTCTGTATGGATTCAAGCTTCGGATGTAAGTTCTCGAAAATCAGGGATAATAGAAGAAAAATAGTTCGATTTGTAAGAAAAAGTTACAAAATAAATGTATGATTGAAAATTGAAATATAAGGTGATAGGTAATAGGTGAAAACCTATTCATTGGTGGAAAAGAATTTGTCTTTTTTTTAAAAAAAAAAAATGGTTCCTCTATTCTTCTATGGCTTCTTCTAGGAAAAAAGAACTAAACATTTTTTGATTAGGAAGTGAAAACAATATTATGAACTACTAGTGTAAAAAACTTTAGGCCAAATCCAACAAATCCATTATCGAGAACGAATCTATTTGCAACAAATTAAGTTTTTTACAGTATAAAATCTACAAAACTACCCAAATGTCTTCGTTTCCCTAATGAGAATGTTCCACAAACCGTATGTCATTTTGCAATCTAGCACAAGGAACTAAGCTCACTCATAGAAACGCCCGTTTGCAAAAAGTGCCATTAATATCATCGTCCTGGATATAAAAAGCTTCAGAAAAAGCTTCGATCGTTTCCTAAGATGATTCATTCAAACATACAGTCAAATACACATTCGACGAAAACATGGTCCTTGCTTTGACAAATGGATATTTGAAATGCGCGAAACGCATTATATTTCCCTCATTTCATGAGAGTAGAATTTATATTACGTTTATTCGAATTTATGGAAAATATCCGCACATATATTATATATGTAGTAGAGATATATGACATTTAATAAATCTGGTATTTTCTGGATAATTTAACAGTTTCATAATTTACGTTAAGGTCTCTTTGATCAGAGACAATTAATACTTTTTTACATTTTTCTTATTTTTTATGCTTGACGGTTTAATTGAATAACCATATATTAGGTTTGCAACTAAGTAATTGTAGTTTTCAGCTTAGAGTGTTTCAATTAAATTTCTAGGTTTGCTGAAGTAGTCCAATATAAATTACCTTTTGTTAATGGATTGTAGACATTTTAGATGTCAATCAGAAGAGAAAAGTTTTTTGATCAACTGTGTAGCCTTCTATTGGTGTATATTGAAAGATGGCATTTATTTGTAATTTTTTGCTTTTTTATTTTTGCAAAGGTAAAAAGGCGTCTCATACTCACAAAAAGTAATGAGTTGTTCATAATGACATAGCCTAAGAAAACGGCAGTGTCAAAATTGGTTTCTTGATTACAAAGAAATAGTTTACTTTTACTCCTTCCACTCAACCAAACGATCAATTCTGAGGTCTACATTGACCAACTAACAAAATTAAATAACGCAGTCAAAAAAGCAGCCTAAATTAAAAAAATAAAACGATGATTTATTCCATTATTGGATATCATGAATCTTTGGCCACTTGGCAAAAATTTTTGGAGCTTGGTTGGCATATTGTGCGTTATCCTGGTCTTGCATCTTCTGATTACTTTTTGTTTCAAACTCTACAAAAGTTTTTGAATAATAAACAATTAAATGATAATGATGTTAAGTCCCATTTGATTCAGTTTTTTGCCTAATTATTTAGTTCCATAAAAAATGTTCTTGATTTTCTAACAAAAATCCGCACTTACTTAGTTGCCAACCTAATTTATATATTATAAAATTATTTTATATAATATTTTAAAATTATTTGCTGATTAATCATGTTTTGAAGACCATAATTAATAAGTACATAAGGAATGCTATTCAAACTTTTAGTATTGATAATATAAAATGTCATAAGAAAGATAACCAATGAATAATTGGATAAAGATGAAATGTTATGGAGACAAAGAAAAAGTAAGTTGCTTTAATAAGTACTTATATTCAAAATATGATCGAAGTAAAAATTTCTTATATTCCAATCTGTAACTTGAATTTATACTTTTTTAATTTTATTTATTGATCATCTACCTACATGAAATATAAAATCAATTGTACATGGTTTGGAGTAGAACAAAAGCTAAGAACTGCATTCATTGATGTAAGTCTTCACAGTGTTGAAATAAAAATTGCCAAAAAAATAAATAAATTACAAAATTAAAGAATGCTTATAATCAATTAAAAAAATATCTGTCTAGTTGATAAAATACGCAACACGATATAAATTTTTTTTTTTTTCAAAATCCATTATCGGTGCAAAATAAAATATATCTGCGAGCTTTTCTATGTTTAAATATTACATTAATACAAAGAGAGAGTAAGATTTTAACAATTCGCGCTGGCAAACTTTACGAAAGTTCTTCGTCAAAACTTTAAGGTTTGATGCATATTACAGTTCACATACAATTTTAATATCTATAACGCTTTGGAACTTTTACTGCGTATGCAAATTTCCATTTTTCTGAATATCAACTCGATCGTCAGCAAGCACAGGAGGCGATGAGATTATAAAGTACGTAAATTCTGAAGTAGTTTCTTATGTAATGTAAGTTTACTGTGATGTTGTATCAAATAATATAGGTATTTTTTAAAATTATATTCATAGGTTTTGTCTACTCCTAAAACTCGATCCCTTAGTTTTTCGTATTTTTTGTTACCTTTCAAACATGTAAATTATTTCAGTCTTATAGACCTTGAATAGAACATTAATACCATTTATTTAATGTACTTGATTATAAAGCCAACCAATAAGCCATTAAAAAATACCATTTGTTCGGAACTTTGTGCAAATATTTTGCAAATGTTTAAAATTGTAATAAACAATGATAAACTTCTATTTTCAGAAATTGCATGAGCAAGACAAGTCATCATTAAGTCAATATAAAGCTCATACTCTATGAGACAAATATATGTTTTAATCAGTCAATATCATTTTCTTCCTAATAAAATAACGTCAATAGATAATTTATTGCATGGTCCATATAAGAATATAGGGTAATTTTTTTAGTATCGTTTTTTGCATAAATAGATGCAATAATATTTATAGCAATGAAATATAAGGTACAGTTACAAATATCTGTTCAAGAACACAATAAAAAAATTGTTTTAATAAATTATTTCTAGAAAACCTACACTTAATATTTTTGTTATGCATTTTTTGCACTATTTTGCTTTGCCTATTAAATACAATTTTTAAAATTAACTATCCTGTGAGGACATTTTGTTATATGAATGAAGCTCAAAAATGACAAAAATTTGAAGTTTTTTATGCATAGATGTTATTCAAATAAGCATTACTTTTCGTGTAGTTTTCTCCTTATCTATAACTCAAATATTACAATTTTATGCAGAAGTTTTGCTCACTATCAGTAAGGATAAACATTGCATAGAGTTCAGAAAGTTACGAAAGATGCTTTTGACGTTTTGAATTTACATTTATCACTTTTAACAGAATAAGAACAATGAACAATTTTATCTTTCTATGGTTTATTGTTATACAAATCGCTTAACTTTAATATTTATTCTATATAATGACTAAAAATATAAATATTCTAGTAATTTACTATAAAACGCGTTTTTTACTTGTTTTTGCTTTGAGAAAATTTGTACTTCATTCTCGGTTGAAAAAAGTAGAAAAAACCATATGAAATTATTTTTTGAGAAATTCTATATATAAAATCTTTGATAAAGCCAACGTTAATGTAAAATAATTCCCAAAACAAATTAATGAATATGAAGTAATATCATATATTAGGAGGAAGTCCCGTACCGCCGGACGGCACCAAGCACCGGACACTTTATTTAACACGTATTATTTAAGCGACTATAAATCTTTTTATTTCAAAATACAAGGGAGAGGGGCATGGAGGGCACACAGGTACAGGATCACGCGCCAAGCCTCGCCTGTGACGCACACGGCCACGGCGAGAGCAACCCTTTCCTATTTTAGGCGCAAAATCACGGCGTCACCTAAATATCAATGAAAGTAATTCAGCATATTTATGCATTTACATTTGAGTGGTATGCAAAGATAAAAGTTGTACTTGATTGTTATGGGTGTGGCCCAGCCAAAAAGGTGGATGAATAGTGACTTTATGCAATATCTAAAAATATTCGCCAAAGACACATGTGCAGACATTCCAGAGCGTGGAGATGGCTACATATGTGATCAATTCAGGTTATTTTGAAATGTCCGGTACTAGGTACCACTGTTTAAAATCATATTTTGATAGCACAGTTTGATTGATAGTATTAATTATTTTTTAGCAAAGATTGCGGTTTTGTTAATTTAGTTTGATTGCTAACTTTGTTATCTAATATAAATCATAATTTAATAAACATTTCGTAAAATATTGTTTGATTTATTTATAAATAACCTTAGGTGTCCTCCACTTGGGAACTTCCCTCTAAACATGATCTTTGGCTTAATACAATACTTGCTTACAAGAGCAATAAAGTGAGAAAAAAACGATCTCAAAAAGATTTCAAGACCAAAATGAACTATTCATGGAAACATCTGATTTGAATGTAGACTCTATCAGAATTCTTATTAATATAGTATTTTAAAAAAAAAACTACAATAAAAATATTATTTTTTACTCGACTTTATACTTCCCCTTCAGCCAAGCATGCATCCCTACTATTGTTTCATAGTTATATTATTTTAAATTTATTTAACAGTTTTAACATAACATTAGAGAATTTTACATTTAGATCTAAAAAAGTATTTAGTATTTATAAAAATGAAAATTTTAAGTTTTGCTTTTCTAGTTCATCATGGACTAATGAAAAGTAAATAAATTTTGTCTGATTATCCAGGTAATTCAAAAACAACTGATTAACCAATCTATCTATATAACTTCTTGTCAATAAATCCACATGATAATTTTATTTCCTAATGTGTTTTAATTGTCCTTGTTTGCTTTAGATTAGACATTATTGATTATCAGACACATTATTGCGAAATTCTGCTAATGAATATAAACTGTACGATTATCTGTACTTTCCATGTTCTGTAGCTGATTGGTAATCCTAATAAATAATTTAGGGACATTGATGAAGAGCTCACATAACATATAATTTGACTGATTATGATTCACTTCGATGGGGCTTATAGAAGGTACTCATATTGGACATAGGCACTTATGGTAATCTCTAGAGGGCGATGGACGATGGTCACTGCTGTTCTAATGGATAATAATCGCTAATGATGTATTATGCACCTGAGTGACATAACCTTCTGATATTAGATGGATAAACCATATACAAGTACATACTTATGATGCAAATTAATTACATATTAATTGCCTATGTAGATCATTGAAAAATCATAGATGAACTATAAAATCAAGAAGATAATAATTAAAAATTCAAATATATTAAAACGATCACCATAAGAAAACCCAGCATCGTCCTCAAAAAGAGGATATATTTTAAACCTAAGTCGTCACAGTATCATATTAATTTTTTTCTAGAAACTCCAAAACCTCTAATTCAATAATTATCTATACTCAATAACACTTTCATTTATTTAAATAACGTCCAGATTCCGAAACAGGACATATTGAAATATCTTGGCCTCCATTTAGACAGCAGGCTTACTTGGAAAAGCCACATAAAAACAAAAAAGCAGCAAATAATGATCAAAATGAAAGAATTTGATTGGTTACTGCGTAAAAAGTCTAAGCTCTCTGTTGAAAATAAGTTGCTGCTATATAAATCAACCACTAAACCAATCTGGACCTACGGGATTGAGCTCTGGGGATGTGCTTACAAATCAAATATAGCTATAATGCAGAGAACTGAGTCAAAAATTTTACGTACAATACACACACGCATTTATTTTTTCTGCGGTATGCCAAAATGTGCAGAAACCTCTGAAACGTGAAGGTATGCTAAAATTTTCATTTTCTTTTTTTGGCCCATTACTATAATTCATCTTTCGAGAAGTTAATATAGTATGCCAAAATGCTCAGAAACCTCTAAAACGTGAAAATATGCAAAAATTTTCATTTTCGATTTTTGGCCCATTACTATATCTCACCTTAGGTGAAATTAATATACCACACATAATATAATCTTAATAATAAGATTTATTATTATGTAATATTATAATACTCTAAATTAATTTCAATCCCCAGAATTCAGAAAACCTGATTTCGTTAATTATACATGTTAATTTAAACGCAATTCCATGTATTCGTATACGCATTTAAGATAAGCGCCCCTTACGAAATAATTTTGTTTCCCGCCCTGGCAATAGAGTGATATAATTCAAGATGTTTAAATAATTGATATCGAACACATCCCTATTTTCTTGCAACCCCTAACCTTATTCTCTTGTATCCTTGTAGAACACGGGTTGGCAATCCAGTTTAGTATAACCTGCTACTTTATAATTAAATATCTGTGAATCTTCTGCACATTGGTGGGTAGAAGACACATGGTCTGTATGGAAGCTCCGAAGTGATGAATATTTTACAACAAATATTGATAGAGTTGTAATTAATTGCTTTTCTTAACTATTATTTGGTATTCTGATCTAGCCCGACCAAGATAAGTTTTTTTTTCAAATCATCTTGGCAATGATTTCTCTATAATTTTTTACCTTTCCGTAGGGTAAGTAAGGTCATAGTAACGCAATAAAATCGAAAATGGAATTTTATATTACGATCCAGAGGTTTCTGAGCGTTTTAGCATACTTTAGAAAAAAATGTATGTATGTGTGCGGATACAAATTTTCGTCGACTATTACTACTGGTAGGGAGACGTGCTGATTAGTTTTTGGTAAAGGCAGGACTAACCGTTTCGGAGAGACGTGGTAAAAAATTCCAAAAGTGGTACTTCAGTTTTTGAGATAACGAAGCGTCCAATTTAAATAATTCAAAAACTAGTATTGACAAAATGAACAACTGGTAATTTTTTGTAAAGACAGGTCCAGCGTCTCCGGATATCCAATACAAAAAGTAAAATATAATGCCATTTGACGGTCAAAAATGATTATTAGACATATGTAGATTAGATATCAGTACAAACTTTGTGTACATTTATATGGGTTCCATAATGTTTACAAGTTAGACGACTATGCGGCGCTTACGCGCTTTGATATTTTGATTCCGAATAAAAATTATAATATAAAATATAATATAAAAATTTTCAACATTTTCAAAAAAAATCAAAATACAAAAAAGAGTGCGCGTAAGGATCAACGCGATTGAAGTAAAACTTAAGTAAAAATAAATACATCATATAACAATTTTGAATAATGTTTATTAGTAATATGGTAACACTCGTGATGTACACATTTATTAGAGCCAACCATTATACACATTTATATAATGATAAATTATAAATTGTATATTTATAATTGCATTAAAAATACGTATAATAATTAAAAACAATAATGTAATTAAAGTCATACTTCAAATATGACATGATCGGTTTGTCATTGTAATTAGCATTTAGAAATGAACCTTCATTAGAGCAATGAAGTAATTGCTAATTAATAAATTCTATAATATTCGTTCACACAGTGAATTATGTTCAACAACGCCTAAACAAATATTGCTTTCGCAACTTCATTCATCATGTAATTTTGTTTGAAGAACTTTATGTAATAAAAATTAACATACATTTATTGACTGCTTGTATCTTTTTTACTTTTTAACTGGCGATATAATCTCATTCTTTGAACAGCTGTAATATCTGTCTTGCCTAAAAAATATTTTTCATTTTAATAACTTGAAAGATTTATATAAACTACGAATAATATAGAAATAATTTTTAATCAATAAATTTACGTTTAGTACAAATGTTTAATTTGTTTTATTATTTCCAAGAAACAGAGTAAAATAATCTTTTGATTCAGGCATTTTTCATTATATTGAGATTTGTACTATGATGTAACTTTAAAATGTTTATTTATCTATGCCGATTTTCTTGTTGATATCGGTACGCATACAACGTTGATGCCGGTACGCATACAACGACAGATCCTATTCACATACACGACGACTAATCACAATCAACCCGATAGAAATGATATCATCGAGAACGAATGACGAATCATTAGAACTCGAGTCATATCTTATCTGCCGTAACGCACTTCGTTGAATGTGTACGGATTTACACCCTAATCGCGCCTAAAGAAGTTTTACTGCAAAAATCTGAATCTACAACAAAAACATTTTTTTTAAATCAAGTATTTTCTAAGCTTTCAAAATTTATCAAAAATCTAATTTTTTCAAAGTTTTGCAGAGTTTTTTACAAAAATTTAGTTTCAGCAATTTGTCTTAAGGCACGATACCATGCACCGCTAGTTTTGCTATTAATTAAACTATGATGTACCAATTAGAAATTATAAATTTTTATTCGACAAATACTAACAAATTTTATTACACCATTATTACACTGGTCACATTTTTCCAATAAAGGCTTCAAATAAAATTTATCTCTACGCAGACGATTTATTATTATTATTATGACTAACTTTAGAACCCCGCTTGTTCTAGTTTAAACAAATATTAAGTCGGCGTGTTATAAAACTTTTTAAATTCATATTTATTTTACATAAACTGGCCTTAGTTTTGCCATAGTATCTACTTTAGCTTTGTCATGTTCGTTAGCAATATGTTGTTCAACTTTTATCATAAAAGTTGCAGAAGCGAAAGCTCGTGGCCCCATACGCTCCATTATGAAAAGTAGAATTGCTTTGTTGACATTTACGTTTAAGCGGAATAGTTTAGATTACAATACAAAGCAGAAGTGGGATATATTATGGCATTTCTCTATGAATTTAATCAAATGGTAAAATATTTGAATTTATATTTAGTTTATTTGTATAAGCATCAATCTACTAATCTTATTAATCATTCGAGGAATAAAAATAACTAGTGGTGCATAGCATCGTATTCTATGGTGAATTGTTTGAACATTAGAAAAATCTAGATTTTTTAAGATTTTTAAATTTTTGAAAAAATTAACGTTTTAGAAAATATAATTTTTTCATATATTGAAAATGTTTGAATTTTTTAAATTTTTTTCAAATTTTTAATTTTTTTAAGTTTTAGAGACAAAACAGATAAAAATTCGCATGAAACCCATAGAAATAAATGTAAAATTTGTACTTATTATTGAAATTTCTATAATATATCTGATAATTTATGCTGCATATGTCTAATAATTATTTTTGATCTCCAAATGGCATTTTTCTAACTGTTTTTAATAAATCTCCGAAACCGCTAGACCTACCTCCCAAAAATTTAATCAGTTTTTCACTTCATTATTATATATAGAATGTTTTTTATCACTCAAATCCTACGTTCTGTTATTCAAAAACTGAATTACCATTTTTGGCACTTATTGCCGTATCTTCGAAACGGTCAGTATCTTCGAAACGGCTATATGAATCGTATGTTTTTTTATTATTCAAATGGATTGATCTATGTCCTGGAAATCGTCGACAAAAATTTGTATCTGCACGCACACACACACACTCACATTCATCCATCTTTTCTAAGGTGTCCACAAATGTTCATAAATCTTTAAAATGTAAAGATATATAAAAGTTTTCAATTTCCATTTTTTGCGATTACTGTAACTTAACATACGGGGAGTTAATTAATAAGCAATAAGAATTGACAATTGATAAAAAACAATTGTTTCAAATAATTATTATAAATACAGTAAATTTCCTTGTTGCTTTTTTATAGATCTGCAGTTTAAGTGCTTTTATTTGGGCCATGTTTACTATATACGATAACATAAGTAAATCTAATCAGAGTGCATCCTGAAATCTTGGACAAAAAATTGTATCCGATCATAGAAATATACACACACGCGCACATATTTAATTTTTTTCTAAGGTGCAAATATCTGTAATATTTTAACTATTTTCGAGTATCATTTAAAATTATTCCTATTATAATAAATGATTATAATTCAAGACAAATATTTATTGTCTGGTGTTCTCCATCCAGGCATTTGTCCCTAGGCCTGTATAATTCAAACATTTACACACTGATCTGTCAATAGACATCATGAATAAATAATTTCCATTTGCTTAGTAACTGTACGCTAATCTCTTGATTGCTGCCCGTAATTATAGTCACTTAACAATAATGCAAAATTATCTACGACCAAGTCAAGACTTAAGACGAGAGCAAAAGGATAATTTTGACAAAAATAATCTTCGGAATTATTGTAAAATTTCGATGTTTTTCTTCGATATTTTCCACATCTTTAAGTTTAATTTTAGAGCATGAAATGCATATCCATACATTTATTATACCCATATACATTTATTCATCATTTGTAAATATTCTATCATATATACATCTTGTTTGGTACCACTGCTATGATTCAAAAAAATTAATAGTACGTTGAACATCAATGAACACTTGCATATTTTCTTAATTGAGTATTTTTATACTTGGATAAACTTACAGGGAAGATTTCCTCATTACACTTAACAAAGCATTTTGAGTAATTAGGTTGAGAAAAAAGAAATCCACTATTTTTTCGGTAAATGGCTGTACTGAAAGAGTTCTCGTAAAGTATCAATCAAACTATTTCTAATTTATGCTCGTTAGAAAGGTGACGAGAAGAAAACTACATTAGTTGTAAAACCCAAAATCTCAGTTGAGCACGTGGAATAAACTGTTTTTGTACAAAGTTATGTTAAAACCAATTTGGACGTACGGAATAGAACTTTGGGAAACGGCGCGCAAATCCAACATTGCCATAAATTAAAAATTTCAAAACAAGATTTTGAAACAAATTATAAACGCGCCCAAGTATATCCCTAATTGGTTGGTTCATACAGATTTGAACATGAACACAGTTAAGGAAGAAATTGAAAAATTCAGTCTGAGATACAAGGATAGAATACAGAATCACCCAAACATCATGGCCAAAAACTTAATAAAAAAAACCTTGGCATTGGACGACTCAGAAGAAAACGGCCCATTGTCGATATCCTTTAGTAATCCTATAATATGTATAATTACTCGTAGGCTTTATTTATTTTTTTCATATCAGGACTATATCTATAAGCTAAACATATCCAACATCGAATCGGATCACCACTGGGTGACCTTTTGACCTTTTTTCCTTATCTAATACACCATTAAATTTACTGAATGTTGTTTATGAATGATTGTAATTCACAAATGTAAATAAAAAATATATTAATATGTGTTACAATATAATACTTTCTTACGGAGTCCCTTACTATATGAAACTGGCAAGATCTTTCACTAGTTTGTAAGATCTTAGAGTTCATAATTGGAAGTCTTCCTAAATGACTAAATTGCTTCGCATGAAGCGAGTTCATCACTTTAATTGTTATATTACAACTTGTCATTATAATTGTGACGACTATTTAACATCGTCGATATTGTAACGCATTGAAAATAATTGCAGACTATGACATCAAATGTCATATCTAATTGGTAGAATGGGTCTAATTACAAAATAGTTGAACGCACAAAATTATAAAGTAATTATATTATATAAATATATATGTATATATATATATATATATATATATATGTATATAATCAATATGATATTATATTACCTGGAAGACAATCATAATGAAATTCTATAACTTACGAGTATACATAAGAAACCGCATCTCGCCCCAATTACGTGAGCAATATCATTTATTTATAGATTATGAGAAATATATAGGATACTGTAACAAATATATTGATACAATCGTTCATATACAATTTCAAGGATTCTATCTACTATGAATATATATTTCAATTAAGAGACCACGCAATATAATCCGCAGAATTTATTACGTTTATTAGTAGGTAAGTCCGAGATATAAATAAGGGTAATACTTGGATATAAATCTTTATAATCCATTTTCATGGTAATGATTAATTTCAAATATAGTATGTAGACCGAATTGGGTTATCTGTACGAAGTAGCATTCTTGTATTAATTTATAGATAACATTTTTGAAAATTAAATTTGTAATAGTTTAGTGCTCAATATTCGAATACATTTCACATTTAAATAGTGTCTACGATTGTTTTATTGGTGATGACAGGATATTTGGGGGTAATAAAAAGTTCAATTTTTTTAACTTCCCGTAGGGTGAGTTATACGTAGTAATCTAAAATTTAATATGACTTTTTTGCATATCTTTTGGTTTCAGAGGTTTCTGAATATTCAGGCATAACTTAGAACAAATAGATATGTGTGTATATATGTATGTGTGTATACAATTTTTCGTCTACAAACATTCGATTCCTATTGATAGGAAGACGTGTTGATTAGTTTTTGGCAAAGACGGATCCAGCCGTTTCAGAGATTCAGAGTAAAGAGTGCAGGAAATAGAAACGAATCATCTGATTCAAAAAAAAAAAAAAACATTTTGCATGCGTTGGCAGTATGAAGAAATAATTAGTTTTTGGGAAAGGCAAAAACATTTTTTTCATTTCAGAATTACAAAAAAAATAATTACCATTTTTTAATGTCTACAGTTATTCGAATTATTTCAATTTTAATTAAGGCTAAAATATTAATTAAAATAAACGAAAAATCTAGCAATTTATGCCTAGCATCACAGGTTATGATTTTATGCAACCAGTTTATGTATTTTGAATACATAGACAGCATGTACTATTATTGATACAAACCAGGATATTTACGTTTGCCAAATTTTGTATATATATTTTGAATATGCTGGATAACTAATCCTCTAATTAATAGTTTAATATTGGATCTACAATAATTTTTCTGTGTAATTTAAAAATGCATGAAATAATTAATAACCTGGTGAAAATATATTATCTGTTATCTTTGCAATACCTACAGTTTTTATTTTATGGTTACATTTTATTTTGGTCAATCGAATTTGGAACAAAATTCATGTATGACAATAAAGAGACAAGCAATATATTAAATATACAACAAAATAACAATAGTAACATAAAATAATGAAAGTGATACAAAAGTATTAATAATATTTTTTGCACGTATTTATTGCCGAACAAAGTAACATTATTTCTTAAGACAGTATGTTGGTCTTTATGCATTTAAAGAGTTCATCTCCAATGAGATATCCCATTTTTTAAATAATTTTAGTTTAGATCGTATAGCCATTTTTATAAATCTTGGAGTATGAGATTCCCCACTTAATTCTTTCAGTTATTTGTTTGGTGATTTTTCGTAATACTTTTAATAATATAAATGGATGGATGGTGTGGTGTTCAACAATGTTGGTTTGGTTTGGGAGGTCACATAGTAATTTTTTTTCTAGAACCAAAATCGTTGGATTGTAGCACAGGTGGAAAGTGCTTCAAGTTTTAGTAGTTTTTTTTAATATCGGAAGTCCGAAGTCATTATGTAAGCAAAAGTTGGATATTCATCATGGTGCTGTAATACTTAGTTTTTTTCTGCTTAAATATTTTTCACTATTGGAGTAGAAATTGAGGAGTTGTTATATTTTTTTTGTATTAGTTATGCTATTTTTGCAAAATAAAAAGATGCTGAGATTTGACATTTTAACAATCATTTTTTGAATGCAAATATATAATTTTGAACCTGGTAAATTTCTGTCATGTTATTATTATTGTATCAATTTACAGTTATGTCAATTTAAATTGTTAATGTATAGTTAATTGATGTCTTCATGGAAACCTATTATATTATCAACATGTTTCAAAATGCTTTTAAGATCTTACATTATTGACATTAACTTATTTTTTATTTTTCTTATAATTATGCTCTGGAATGACAATTATAAAATACATATTGAACATCATCTTTATTGAAATTTCTAACCAGATTAAAACATCTTTTTAATATATGAAATACACAAATCGTAAAAAGTATCCAAGAAACTAAAAAATGTGCCATATGTGCAATAAGTCATATTAAATTTTAGATTACTATGTATAACTCACCCTACGGGAAGTTAAAAAAAATGAACTTTTTATTACCCCCAAATATCCTGTCATCACCAATAAAACAATCGTAGACACTATTTAAATGGTACCATTTACAAGGTTAGCAAGTAATTTATCTTTCCATTATCTTATCTATTATCTGATCCTATCAGATAGAATTGTCTGATGAGTATGCACATGCATATCCTTCCTGATAATGCGATCGAATCCAATATTGTTCGCCGCATATTAACTGAGGGCGGAACGAAAATGTCATAAGATAATGTTATTTTCGTGTAGTAGGCGTAATAGATTAATTTTATGATATCGTAGCCAAGCTTATATAGTGTGATGTTATCGAAATTTGAACTGCTAAGTGCTTTATAATCGATTAAACAATTCGAAAAAGTAGGTTATATTTTATGGAATGCAGTAGATATTTTTTTACAATTAAGGCGTTCATTCGCAATCGGCATATAAGTAATTATGGTGCAGACATGTCCGTTCAAGCTAATTTTTACTTTATTTGATATTTAAGATATATAATTTGATATCATACTGCTCGATACCAAGATGGTCGTGTTTGTGATCAAGCACGAAAGCAGAAGTTGCCAATTAAAATTACTTTTCTAGCTGTGGTGAAGTGATTTTGCCACACAACAGACCAATGTTATGGCAAGGCCATGTTTCGCCTTAACTTGTATACATTATGCTATTGAATTATATTGAATACTGTCAAAATGTCATGTATTTGCTGTGCATTCAGGCACTTTACACATAAACTGCAACGTCACTTGTATGTTATAAAGCTGGGTCAGAAAGACCCTGTTATCTAAAATCGTTTATTTAATATATGTTCCGTTTTTAGGTTAAGTTTTCCATCTGACAACCTGAGAAAAACGCCTGAATATTTAGAACACTTTAGTATGGAAAGTTCTACATAACATAACCTTCCCATATCATTGGTCTTTTGTGCGACAGAATCTGTGCATTAGTTACCGACATTAACGCAGAAACTAAAAATGACATCACCACATTTTTAAAAGTATAGTTATTAACTTGTCTCAAATAAAAATATATCAGAACTAGAATAAAATGATAATTCAGAAAAAAGAATCCGCCATTAATAAATAATTATAATCTTAAAAAATATGAAAATTTTGATGTTTCAAAAGTCTGCGAGTTTTTGCCAAAATACTAAAGTTGAGGCTTCCCTGTGGATGTTTCGTTAGAGTTAATGGACTTCTAATTGGTGGTTGAATCCCTTACAATAAATTGCTGCACCAATCAAAACCATCATCATCATCAGAAATTTTAAATTATAAATTTATCACATAGAGTTAGGACTACTGTTTGGGCTGGTCATCTATAGCCACGACTTCCTGAAATTCTTTATTTTCTGATTGCTGTTACACATATAAAAAAGTTTATTGAGTCATTTAACAATGCAAAATAAATGCACAATTTTCAAGTAACACCCTGAAGATATATTATATTTTCCATGCCCTTCGCATAAATCTAGACCCGTCGCGTTGCACCTGAATGTGTTCCATGATTAAATTGAAGACAATAATGTTTTATGGATATGTCGTGAATGCCGTCATTATCTCGGAGACTTTAGGCTTCATTTTGGCTTTTCGGCATTTTGGCATTTCGGTTCCTCTCGCTCCAGAATCGAAAGACAATCGACGGTAAAACGTGAACAGAAGCGCCACAGCCATTGTGAACGTTAATGATTCCGCGCAAAGTAATTTGGATCGAAGCCAGTGATTACGAATTTCGTTTGTATGTTATGTTACTTTATTGTAGTATATATATGCTGTGTTTAGAATTATATGAATTGAAGGAATATTATAATTTGGATATGAGTGTTAACAGCTGGTGCCGCAAACAGCGAAGATGTGAGTGTAATTACTCACAATAGCGTCTTGGTTTGCATTGATGTGTTATTAATCTGCGATGAATAATTTGGGGACTGAATACTTATGTAGCAACGTCTGTCATATAATATATCTTTAAATGAACAAAAATCCTCATGACTACATTTCAAAATGTGTGATGTTTATTTTGTTGTTCCATTGAGATCTCTGATGCAACAAAAGTGTCATATAAAAATATGATTTTTATGTGAATAGAACTGATTTTTAGCTGTAGTCAATTTGATTTTTTAACTTTATGTAGGCGAAGTTATATTAATCGCAAAAAAAGCTTTTTGGCATATCTTTACGTTTCAGACGTTTCTGAACATTTTCGCTTGTTATCTACAAATATTTCCCAATGTGCATTAATATTAAAACTGAAAATACAACTGTTTTTTTGAGGGAACTGAAATTTTTTTAAGAGTTAAGTAAACTTCACTAGATTCGAAAATGTTTGACACAACATAATTAAAAAATGAATGATAAATGTGCCAATTCAATTTGAACAAGATTAGTTTCAGATTTTAATAGCAATGATTATTAATATGCCCGTAAAACTTATATATGTGGCATTCGTTGCAGCGAGTAAAGCATAAATTTAACTTGTATTAGCGGTACCTTTCTCTTATATACACCATATACTTTTACGATCAAAATTGATTAGATATTTTTTGTATCAAAAACATTTTAGAAATATTTTGTATATATATATATATATATATATATATACAGTACAGCAGAGCTCTTGGCCATTAGTAAGACCCTTATCACTGTAGCCAATCAACTATAATGAATCACCTGTTAGGGTAGCCGAATGCATAGCTAATGGCAGGATTCGAAACCCCCAGTACTTGGGGTAGTTTTTATTGTTTCCACTCTACATTATCCATAGTACAAGTAATGTGCTCGGTCTTGATATGAATTTGGTTAATTATAAGTAGATTAATTAGCTTTTGAACACGAATGACTGTTATTAGTTCTTTTGTATTCATACACAAAAATTCAGTCGGGAACAATATTACTTACAAGTCGCATGTTATAATGAATGAAACATTTTGAACATTTGTTTTTTATTTAATTTAATACTTGATTTTTATTTAATTTTATAAAAATGTTAAGTCACCATATTTTAAGTTCTTATATATAATTAGTTCAAAATCATTATTATCATATTTTTGATAGAGAAAACATAATAATTACATTGAATTACATATTAATTAGTGGTTTGAGAATGAAATTATAAAATTAGTTGAAGGTTTATAAAATTAAATTGTTAAAAAATTAAGTAGAGGCGCAATAATTTTGTATAGGAACGGGGTGGCGTAAAAGATTGAAAACCACTGCTCTAACGTATTTCAAGTGCACAGATGATATGATATGAGAAATAACTGACAGATACAATATATCTTAAATATATCTCAGCTCATGGAGAAATGGCTATAAAAAGTAATATAGATAATTTATATGCTACATCATTCCCACAAAATCAACGAAGGTAATATAATGATTGCATATTTAATTTTAAACAGTAATTTGAATTAGGAAGTCCTATGAGCCACTATTCCTAACTATTATTTACAAATTATTGACAAATTACTACAGTTTATTAGAATTAATAATGATGATGTATATGAATGGTGAAAAACTTATTCTGATGAATGAAAGTCGTGTGAGCATGTTATTCAAAACAAAAATTATATAAAAAATAATGAATTCAAATATAGGTATGTGTATCTGTAACAAAATAATTCATGTATTGTACTTTCATATTAATTATGCCATTCTTCACAAATGAGAGGAAACTTTTACTTCAAAATAATAGAATTACAATACACATATCTATTACTTGTTAATAGCTTCTCTATCATATAAAAATATATCCACTCTCAAGAAATTGCATTTACTTAATAACACTATATCATTAGTTTCCAAGTGCACGATCAATTTCGAATTAAAACTGTGTTAGAATGGATATATACATTATACAAGTATCGTTATTCATTCATTATCAAAATAACAAATTGCCTCCTAATGACACTCAAACCCTATTTGGTAAAATAAACGACGTGTAATCATTTACAGCTGTCATTTTGTCTTAATGGACCGAATTGAGAATATGTGCTCATTTATGTTTAACAATGTTGTTTACAGATAAATAATTTCAGTATAGGAAAGAGTTGTTGGAAGATTGGGTATAGAAACATTTAGAAAAAGTAAATATTAAGAATGTTTATATTCTTTATTCATATGTTATCTTTTTATTTTTCTCAAAGGAGTAATTTTTGGCTTCTTTGAATTCCATACATATCAATGAAGGTGGACTTAACAAAGCTTTTTATAGTCTACAGAAATATAGAATTATTGAACAAATTATTATTTCGTAGAGCTTACAAGTATGTACTTGCAAGTGGATATTTATTATATAATTGTTCAAAAGTACGATTTGCTGATTTTTGTGATCTGACATATTGTTGCTTTGCTGTGAATAGTTTTTCAGACATGTTTTTTTTTTTGAATTTTGGAAAAAAATGTTTTAAAAATTTTTACTTTTTATGTTGTTTTGACTTCATATTATGATTTCTGCAATATTAATATTTTAATTGAAATTTAATAAAAAAACTGTTTTTTTGACATCACTTCACTAAAATCTTAGCGTTTAGTAGTTAATGCTGTTCAATGTTTTAATAATTCTTACACGTAGATGTTTTTCCTCAAACCAATGTTGGAAAAAATTAATTTCATTCACAACCTTAAAAAAATGACCTCTTAAAGTCGACTGATTTAAAAAAAATAATTGAATGAAATTCTCAATTCTTGAAAACTTTAGACAATTGTTTTATTGGTCTTTACTGTGGTCGTAGAAATGTTACTCACGGTTGCTGTTTCAAAGTTTAAATAAACAAAATTAATTTAAAATTAACCACAATAACCAAAAATGATCATAATTTTACCGAACACCTAGAGGTTGTACTTAAAAGCTCATAATTTCTGTACATTTTTTTCCTATTTTTTTTTCAGGATAGTTAAGGTCAGTTTTATCACCCATTGTCGTTGAGTTCTGAGACACCCTGTACATGCCTTATACAAATTTTAATCAATACGTTCTTGCATAACTTTTATGAAAAAAATAATAGATAAAATAAAATATATTTAAATATTTGTAACACTGTTAACTTCCCGTAGGATTATAGTAGCAAAAAATCGAAAATGAAAACTTTTATATATCATTACGTTTCAGGGGTTTCTGAAAATTTTGGCATAGCTTAAAAAATGGATATATGTGTGTATGTGTTCGGCAACAAATTTTCGTAGACGATTATAGGAACACGGATTAACCGTCATTGTTTATCCGTTAGACCCAGACGCGGCGCTTACGCGCTTCGACATTTTGTCTCTACGCAACTAAAGCGCGATTACTTTGAAAAAAGTTCAAAATTTCCAAATTATTTCACGATATAAAAAAAAATCTTTTTCTTAAAAAAAAAGTCAATTATTTTCAAAAATTTCAAAAGGTCTTAAAAGTTTGAACCTTGTTTTAATAAAATTAATTTTGGTACGGAAAATTTGTAATAAATTTTTATAGAAGTAAGTTCACTGATTGTTCGAGATGTCCTGCAGGTAAGAAAGGGATTTTCCTGTTTCCTGCCTTCTATCTTTTGAAATCGTAAACAACTTTATTTAGAGATCACCTTTAGTATGAACTTAAGTATTCGCATATTAATTAATTCTTATATTTGATGAAAATCTATTATAATGAAATCAAATATAGTTTCTGTTATTTTAAGAATGAAAGTTTACACGAGCGCTTCTTGCCTATCGCGCAAATGTAGTTTTGCGCATGAGATTAAAATGCACCCGGAAGTTTATAAATTTTCATTAAAAAATTCACTACATAATCCGACGGGCTTAAGTCCGGCAAAAGCTTTAGGACAGAGTTTAGCAGTTAAAATAACAAAGGAGGATGGTAACCAAAATACATTTCTAATTCGACAAAGCCGTTAGTCACTTAGAGTGTAAGTGCATTAGAACCGAATGCCAAGCCATCATCACCAACGGATTTTCACTTAAACCCACCCGATGTGCAGTTGTACTACTACGGACTCTATTTTTACAATGCTCTATTTTCACTGGCCACTTCATGTATTGTTGAGTAGTAAGGTACAGAGCAGAATCGAGAGATAAAGTATCATTTTTTAAGAATTTATTTATTATGGATCAAAGGATACAAATTTTCACATACAAACTAGAGGTGCATAGCATGGTGCCTTAAGGCAAATTGCTAGAACTACTCGTTCCAAAAAGTTTTTTTTAAATCTTTACATATTTTTTCAAAACATTGAATAAATATTTTTCAGAGATTTGAAATTTTTGAAGAAATTTTAAACTTTCTTAAAAAATTGGATTTTTTTTATATTTGAATTTTTTTTTGGAAATCGTTTCAAAATTTTTTTGAAACAATTTAAAATTTACAAATAGTGTCCCAAAAATTTTGATATGTAAAATACAGAATATAAGATGATATTTGGAATTTTTACAGAAAATGTTGTGAAAACAAAAGTTGTTGATTTGTACAAATTTTCATTCAAAAAAACACAATACCTCTATACCCAACCCATTGATTAGATAGTTTGAGTTAATTTAAGCCTTCTATGGACGACATCCGCTTGACGATTTGTGTGAACGAGCCTTTAGAGTTTAGACTATATAAGTGTGTCGAACTTTGCTATAATATTTATCATTTTCACTAGTTAAATTATTGAAAATTCTAATTGCTTATTATGATTTCTAGTTCTCTAGAAGTATAATTTTTATTGATAATGATTGAAAAATCTTTAGTGTAACAAAACTTGAGCCGCTTATTCACTTGTAAAGCAGTAGCATTCTAGAAAGATATGTTTTCAATATGTATAAATCACAAAATTATAAAACGACGAATTAAATAATGAAAGATCTGATTTTACATTGTGTTTACAACTCATTTTATTGCAGATAAAATAGTTTAATTCAAAATTGTTGAAAATGATCACTGAATGGTTTCAGATAATTAAATGTAATTATGCTTAAATTTGCATAAAAAATATTTTAATATTTAGTTAAAATTGAATTTAAAATTTTTCATTTCAAGTGCATCCCTGAATGCTACTAACAAAAGATAAATTGAGTTCTTTCTGAAATGTAGCATTGTTTTGTACATTTATTTCTAAATCTAAGGTTTTTCTGTCCATGCAACGTTATACTCTCGTAATGCTTTTATAAATATACTAGAGGAACATTAACACAATGCAAGAGCAGAACTAAAAAATATAGGTACATTATTCCTCTAATTCTATTTTATTCATTAAGTAGGTGCTGAACAGGAAGATAAAATTACTTCGAACATAGTATTTAATGGACTCAAATGTATTTGATGATAATAAAAGGAATGATTTTATAAAATAAACTAGTTGGTATTGGTATTTTGTCTTGAGAGGAAGGAAGTTACATGAACTTCCCGATATGTGTAAATAATAGACTTAATCAATAAAAAATAAATTGATTGATGAGTGATTAAAAGTATTCCAAATGAATTTAATGCACATAATTGAAAACGAACAAACATTAACATCGAGTATTTTTGAAAAGCAAATTTTCAAAAAAACAACAATTTTTATAATTGAATCAGTTTCCGTAGGACTTTAGTGGTTTAGTATATCCATTAAAACCAAGTTCTCTATTGTTATACCAAGTAAATCGTCTAATTTTAATTTTAACCAGAAAAAACTACTCATTTTCTCAAACTTTGATAAATTTTTAAAATTAAACTTCTTGTCGTAAGGCCGTAAATTTTCAGTAAGTTCTATAAGACCATGATAAATATATCGCCAAAAAAGTTCCATAAAAATCGGCTTAAATTTTTTTTTCAACAGTTAATTACAAGAAAACGGCTCGGTAGATTTTCACCTAAAACTAATCAGTATCATTCCCAACTAATATCTTTCGAACAGTTTTAGATTTTTTAAAATCGGTTCGGTAGTATGAGCTTAAATGTAGACGAAAGGTTTAACACTTTTTTGCAAATTACAAAGAAACGGCTCGGCTGATCGTCGAACAAATCTGAGAAGCGATAATCCTCATCGAGATACATCAAATGCCTTTTAAATTTGTGAAATCGGTTTAGTCGTTTCTGAGCAAACGTCGATGAAAGGTCTAATTTTGACAAACGCCAAAAAAACGATACTAATTTTTGCCAATATTGATGAATTTTTAAAATTAAACGACTTATCGTAGGGCCGTAATATTTAAGTATGATCTATAAGACTATGGTATCTACTGTCAAAAAAATTAATGAAAATCGTCAAAAAAATTTTTTTTAAACTTTATTACAAGAAAACGGCCCGGCCAATCTTTACCAAAAACTAATCAGCACGATTCCCAACCAATATCTTTCGAACAGTTTTTGAATTTCCAAAATCGATTCAGAATTGCGGGCTAAAACGTGGACGAAAATTGTTTCACTTTTTTGCTATTTACAAAGAAACGGCTTGGCTGGTCGTCGCGCAAAATTGATAGACGCTAGTCCTCATCGAAATACATCAAATGGCTTTTAAATTTTTGAAATCGATCCAGCCGTTTTTGAGAAAACGTCGATTTACGGCAAAAAATCTGTTCACATACACACACATACTTTTTCCAAATTTGGTCTCATTCGATCCAGAATGGCTTGAAACGTCGAGAAAACATTAAATTAGCGAATCGGATTTTTGATGAAAACAAACTTCTCCTTCGGTAAGCAGATGATATATTAATTGATATATTAATTAAAAAATCTAAATTTTCTACGATTGTATAACAATGTCGTTCGGCAATTGCGGTCTGGGTTTTCGTTTGCGCAAATGCATTCTTGGTATGCACTATGCAGTTATGCACCACATTCGCTAAGTATTGGCGGCGCAGCGCGGCGTCGGTCTTATATTTATTGGCCGTAATTACAGCAATTATTCAATGACATAATAAATTTCCTACTCGAAGCTTTATCTCAACCAGAAACGGCCATTGAACGAACGAATAAAATATTAGCATCGCAGATCCTAAGTTTCGGCGACTCGAATTTTTAAAACGGTTTCCATAGTCTTGGAGGTATTCATAGTCGAGAATGATTTTTCACGCTTTGGTATTGTTGAAGGTTTCACTTTAAGTAAATGTTCCTATTTCTCAATGGTAATAGATTATTTTTAAATCTTTAAGTTGGCACTGGGGATAAATCGATATCTTAGTAAAGACTTAGAGCTGTAACTATTCTAGACGAACCGTAAAATAAACTTCCTAATTTTCTGGAAGATTATTATATTATAGCATATATTAAGATTGCTAAAGAGGTTTAATAATGTAACGAGCAACCGACTTTAGAATAAGACAAAAACAACGACGTTTTCTTCAATTCCTTCAGAATATGATGAGACAATACCTATATTGGTACTTTTGTTTGAAACTGCGATTTAAATCTAAAATTTTTAGATGCCGATAGCGCAGTTTTTATTGAAAAATGTCACAAAGTATGCCAAACTCTTGATTTTCATATACGCTCGAAATATATTTCAATAAAGTTGTGAAGAGTGTAAATAAAATGAAGATTTTCAATATTGCACGTTTTCCCGATTTACTGGTAAATAAAATGTAGTGGCAGGAAACCAGAATGCGATTTCAAAATGCAGTGACATTTTGGAAAAAACAAAATAGAAACATATGCAAAACTTGGAGAAATTCCATACATTTAATTCATTACGCAAAAAGATGCATCACAGCAGATCATAGAAATTTTGATTACTGTTCAAAAATAATAAAAAAATTGTAATTATCAGTGATTGATTAATATCCTACTCTACGCAATAACTTCATTTTATGTAGTATTTTCTGTACAAACAATTTTAGGATGCTAATGTCTGATTCGTGATATCTACTTTATGGTCAATGCAGTACATAAACAATCAAACACAATTACTTTAAATAATAAATTGTATAAAACAGCAATTAAACAAATGTATATTTTAGAATTATTGATAAATATTTACATTTACAATTATATTTTACAATTAGGGGAAAGTCCCCTAGTGCCGGAAACCTAAGGTTATTTATAAATAAATCAAAAAATATTTTACGAAATGTTTATTAAATTATGACTTATATACCAGATAACAAAGTTAGAAATCAAACTAAATTAACAAAAACGCAATCTTTGCCAAATAATAATTAATACTATCAATCAAACTTTGGTAACAAAAAATATGATTTTATAAAGTGGCACCTAGTACCGGACATTTCAGAATAACCAGCATTTAACACATATGTAGCCAACTCCACACTCTGGAATGTCTGCACATTTTTGTTTGACGAATATTCTTAGATATTGCAAAAAAATCACTATCCACCTTTTTGGCTGGGCCACACCGATGCTCTCAGCTGTAGCATTCATCATAAGATTTTCATTCTTTGACTAGCAAATACGAAAAATGGGGGTGACCGTTAGCACTCATACAGAACAAATTTAAATAATTAGAATAAATTACGTAAATTCTCACAAGAAATATCAATATGTTTACTTCCGGCGCTTAGAGACGACTTAGTGTCCGATGCTAAGGGACAGATAATTTCTTTCATTTGGTGGTACCTACTAAAATTGTTTAACATATCTAATAATATTCTTCCATTTTACGAATAACCATCAAGTACTACTTTCATCTTCGAATGCCGCTCAAATGTAAATGCATAAATATACTAGAATTACTTCCATTGATATTTAGGCGACGCCGTTTTCTTGCGTCTGAAACAACACAGAGTTGCTCTCGCCGTGGCCGTGTGCGTCACAGGTGAGTCTTGGCGCGTGATCCTGCACCTGTGTGCCCCTCGCGCCCCTTTCACTTGTATTTTGAAATAAAAAGATTTATACTCGCTTAAATAATACGTGTTAAATAGAGTATCTGGCTTAAGATGCCGTCCGGCGTGGCGGGTTTTTTTTTAATGTATACAGCAAACTTCCTACCCTTCAACTTCAATATTGCAATATTGCAAATTGTATATTGTAATGTATTTTTCTAATATATATCATAAGATTAAATAAATCTCAAAAAAAATTTTTTTTGAAATGCTGTTTGGAAAGCAATTGCAGCATGACTACAAATCCATAACCTGAATCCAGTGGTTATCATTTCCTATCTATTGAGTTTTTTATTAGATTTCTGATCTAATACTATGGCCTAAAAGGCTACTTTCTTTACAATAATCACAAGGGAAAAACTAACGTCACTACTGCTTGATATCATGCTTGGCGAAGTTTTATCCACGTTCTTACCACAAGCCTTGCTCTCGACAAAATGATGTTTTAAAATTTGATATTCCCCAAGACCATGAACTCGTCCTCTCGATTACATCACATTTAACCCATGGCCTAGGCATAGTACCTATAACAGCCAGGTAGGTCCCATGTATAAAGGCATGGCCATTGTCTTTCGTAATTTCTCCATTATAAGTGAACAATAAAGAGTTTCCACAGGACATAATTGCTTCATGCGTCGAGACAAAGAAGAAAATTCGTGACTGCGAAACCTTAACGAATGCTCAGTAATTAATTTGTATTGTTTCCTCAAAGGCAATAATAATAATATTGATATTAATAACAATGCACAACCGTTTCTACGCTTTTTCATTGTACGTAGATTTTTCGTACAGAAAAAATCAGTTATTCATTTATGTTAATTAAAAGCTTAATACATATTTTAAGGGGGTGCTCTTCTTTTGTGAAATAGATGCCGGAGGAATACTTGGCTTTAGTAGTAGGGTTGATGGAACCAATAATTGTATAAAACACAAATATTTGTATATAGATGATTTTGTTAAGGCAAATATGTTTAAATCTCACATTTATTTCAAAAGCAATCAGAACAACGTATCCTACATGCAATTTGTTTGAAAGCTCGATCTACAATTTTCCGAGAAGCAACCTATATTGATGATGTTGTATGTTGCAGCAATGCCTCCAAAAGATTATTTTCACTTAAAACAATACAAAGACATTGGGATCCATGATACGACGATATGATGATATCATACTGCTTGACATCTAGCCGATCGATGTAGAAATTGAACCTTTGACTAGAGGTTGCCAACCCAGGTTTTTTATCACTTTTCCGAGACAATAACAGAAATAAAATAAAAATTCTGTTAGAAGCAGAAAATGTTTTAAAGTTTATATATGTGTGTTGCAAGTTCATATTACTCTCATGATTTGTCACTAAGTTCTAATTGAAGAAGATATATTTATAACATATTTATTACATATGTTTTTACATGGACTTTGGTTTTAGAAGTAAGAAAGTAAGTCCGATTCAAATTTCGCTACCCCCTCTACAGGATAACAACCATTCAGAATAAAATCTCAATGCCATGAAGATTGCTACCTTCATAGCCAATATAATAAAATGAACATACGTTCGAACAATTTAAAAAAAATACGAAAAAAACAGACTTAAAGAATTATTGAATTACAATTAAACGCGAAAACTAATAAATCATTTTACATTATATATTTCTTTAATTTGAATAAAATGTTGTCGATCACCCCATATTTATTTTATTGTTGGAACAGACAACTCGACATAGATTCCTATGTGAAGAACCTCTTAAGATAAAAAGCAAAATTAAAAAACATGAATAGATGTACATATTTATAATTGGTTTACTTTTGCAAAAGCCACTTGACGTAAATAAAACTCGTAGCTTTACTGAACTTGATGATTAATTAAATTTGTTTTGTCTCGTCGGAGATACCCAAATCAAAAAAGTATATTTGAAATTTATTATTGAATTTCTGAGAGGTTGTCAGAAAAAGATGGAGTGTACTTAGTAGTAATATTAGATGAGTATATTTAGGAACTATGATGGGTTAAAGTTAATCAATACCATGATTTTAAAATTACTACTAAATTTGTACCAACACAAAATTATTTTTTATCAATATTCTTCGTATTTTAAAATATTTGTAAATATATTGCATTGGAATATAAAATTTAAAAGTGTAAAATAATGTAATACAAATTTGTAATATAATATATGCTCCAAACAAGCTATATTCGCTTACAAATCATACGAATGATTATATTAATCCAATTAATTTTTAATTCTATGTTCTAAACGACCTGAAATTTCATTGGAAGAAAATTACTATCCACAGTATTGAATATTGTAGGGTAGTGTGGGGCTTAAAAGTCCACAAGTAACAAGGTTCAACTGTGATATCTCTAAAACAAGTAAAGTTAGACATTATTTCAACATCAATTTTTGGAAGTAGAGGGAAAAGGACGTACCCCGTTTTGAAAATCTATCTATCTATCTATCTATAGCTAAAGTTATTTTCTCTCATTGTTAGTTTTTTTGTGAGCATTCTTGTTTAGTTTACGAGATCTTGATATAAATTTTAATATATGTTATTTATTTATTTAATAAGATGTGTTGTTATTTCTAATTAGATTCGACAGTTTTTTTTTATATAACCCCTATTAAAGCTTACATGTGGGTGAAGTAAAAAGGACCAACTGAACCTTTACCCTGGTAAGGTACAAACAATAAAAAATAGTAAATGTAAAAGTGAATTAAGATTAAACTAGCTGTAAGTGGAATTCTGTCTTGAGGCAATTATGGCATCGTGTCTTAAGGCAAATTGCTGGAACTTCCCGTACCGTAACGAAATGTTCGAGGAATACTGAATGTTTTCAAATAGATTATTATAAATATTGTAACATTGTCTAATATTTATAAGAATTATATAAACTGAATTGCAGAGTTGAAATTATTTGTAAAGTATATTAGAACTATAGTCAGAATTAAAAATAAAATCTGAAATATTTTCGATATACAAAAAACTAAAAAAAAAGAAAAAAAAAACTTGAAACAATTTTTTTTTTCCAAAATCAATTACTTTGTTGAGACAAGCAGAAAGTTCTTTGATTCATTTAAATCGGACGCTTAGTTCTCTCAAAAACTGCCATTTTTACATATTTAGCTCCGTATCTTTGAAATGGCTGGGCCTGCCTTTACCAAAAACTAATAAACACTTCTCCCAATCATTACTAATGGAATGTTTTTTAGATCATTCAAATAGGATACTCCGTTCTCTCAAAAATTCGATTTCTATTTTCTGCGTTCTTTGTTCCGTATCTCCGAAACGGCTGGACTTGCCTTTGCCAAAAACTAATCAGCTCTTTTCCCTATCAATTGGAATCGAATGTTTTTTTGACCCGTTCAAATCGGTTGATCCGTGCGCCCTAAAACGTGACTGGAAATTTGTATCCGTACATACATACACACACACACACACATCCATTTTTTCTGAGGTATGCCAAAACGTTCAGAAACCTTCAAAACGTCGAGAAATGTAAAAAATTTCAATTCCGATTTTTGGCCCATTACAATAACTTACCCTACGGGAAGTTAAAAATCAATTTCACAAGAGATAAATTGAATAAAGAGTTATTTCAACTCTGCTGATGAATATTTTTTTTGAAACACCAGAACAGGATTATATTCAGTATTATATTTGTAAAAAATGTACCCTTGAAATTTATATTTGGTATGAATTAAATATCATGTGTGAAATGGCTGGGTGTAATGATGCAGTTCATTTGGATAAGACAGTATAGTGACTTAAAGTCAAATTGGACTTTTGTGCTCCGCCCTACCCTACGTGATAGATTATATTACAACTATGAAAATGATCGACAGAATCAATATTCATCTGAGATTAAAATAAAATCGCAAATGATTCGTGTCTAAATGATTCTCCTATTAATGACTGCCATCTAAATTCATCTACAAACAAGAGCAGTATCTCGTAGATAAATCTTTATCGATTGCATCTTATTTTAAATTCGGCATCCTATATCCTCTTCACATGAGTAGGTATCACCTGGCAGGCCATTTATTGCCTTTGACGGCTAAATTCATAAGCGGCCTCGGCCTCGCCCTTTGGGTTCACTCCTTTCCGTCCGATGCAAGTTATTTACGATCACAATGTATTTGCCGCGCGGCAATTAAAACATATATTTGGACTTAATTGCTTATTAATTTTAAAACGTTTTTATTTTGCCCCCAGGCGCCATTGCACAAATGCCGACACACGTATTAATTATTGCAGAAATTTAAGAGTTAATTAGATTTATTATGAATTATACGCAGGAATATGCGATAGTCAAATTTATTGGGATAGTCAAACAACGCATTGCGCGCTTTCTTTTTTTGTACATTTTCATACTTTTCTTAGTTTTATAAAAAGCACAGTATCGTTAGTGATAAATTTGTTCATAATGAAAGACTTTTTATACAACATTTATCATAAATATTTTTTATTGATTCTACTCGAATCATCAGAATAATTCTGAAATGAATTCATGATTCAATCAATGATTATTTCAGATCTGTTTTTAAAAAATAGGTGTAAGTGTTTTATTTCATATTAGCCGTGGCGTATTAAAATGAGATATTAATACGCCATTACTATAAATCCAGTTTTATAAATATTGCAATTGATCAATTCGGTAGAAAAATGATTCCCATTAGGGGAGCCTGGGTACAGTTGTGCCACTTTTTTTGATGAGCATAATAATAAACTGAATTATGCAATTACTTTCTTTCTTATAAATAATATCTCCCCATCACGACCAGTGTTATAATAGTTTTCTGTAAAGTCAGTCAAAATGTTAACTTATAATTATCAAGTTATCTAAGTAGACCAAATATTATAGTAACTATGTATCACTATACTGAGATCTAAACAAAACTATCATTACAGTGATGACAATTATAATAGTGACTATCACCTGCGAATTTTACGTAAAACCAGAAAACGCATGTTTATTGGCCCTCGATCCATACCCTACTACCAGAATAAAAATATCCACAAATCAGACAAAATCGATCAGCAAATGATGATTCTAATTGAGAATAATCTTTCTTTCCTCTTGTAATGTTTTTTCTTGCATTTTCTCTTTTGCATTGTATCTTATTAAAGTTAGATTTTTTTTGTCTGTTTAATGTAATGTACAAACCACATGTAACAACTGTACCAACGCACACTTTCAAAGACAAAACACCGTTATGATTCAGCTAAAGAATTATCTAATATCTAAGAATTACTGGTAAGTAACCACTTATGTTCAACTTACAGAATAATGACAAACAAAGGGATCTATCAATCATTTATCATCAAAAGAGATCACATATGAAAATTTACTTTTAACTCTTGCAAAAAATCGTAGTAATGTAAGGCGTTGACTCAATGCAATAGAAACTTGTTCGAACAAACATACTTTATCTTCCTCTCTTTCTACTTCCACAAATATATTTACATCCAAACATCGTGTCATCAAATTAGCAGCAAAATATCCCTTCCGAGCAGAAACTAATTTAATGACTTATTTAATTAGTGCTATCTCATCATATGTGAAATCTTTGCGATTCGCCAAAGGCACGCGGTATTGATCTCTAAACTAAACCAAACATGGTTAAACAGTTCCTTGAAGATTTTATGCGAACCGAAGCAACTTAGTATGCATAGTTTCCACACACATAACCCGCTATCTTGCATAAGAGTTCCCTACTGGCGCATCCGATCTCTTAGATAATCATGGATTCAATTTACTACCACATTAGGCCGGTAGAAATAGACTAAGACAGGTGAAAATATCTATTTATAATAACTTTGCATTAACTATATTTTGCAGCTCCTATAATCATCCTTAAGACACATTAATCTCTACAGCATATTTTTGATGTTCACTTTTTTGAATAGTGAATTTTGTGTAAAAACTATATCTACTTTTATCAATTTAAATAATCCGAATGTATAATTTTCTTATTTGCCTTAGAATTTAGCAATTCAGCTCACAAAACACAAAAAGCTGTAAGTCTGTCAAATTTGAACAAAGGGCAATAAACAATTTCAATCTCAATATTCACGATCCTCCAGAATAAATTCATAAAAACAAATAAAACATTAAAAAATAATTATCAAAATTAAATTTGCTGAATGTGTTTCAATAAAAATTTAGTACTTACTCTTGTCCTTCAAGAGTAAACCTATATAATACTAGATGACCCGACAGATCTTATTCTGTCTACAATTTAAATGCTCAAAATTTTTTAATATCCTATTTTACACTTTTTGATATCCTATTTGACGTCCTGCCATGTAGACATTATATTTTATTTTTGTATATTATATTCTAATATTATAAATAATTATATTCTAATATTATAAATGGCTAACATTAGGCTCATAATTTCAGCAAAATTAAAATTTCAAGTGAAATGACATTTCTAGCAGATGCCAGTTCAAATGTTTTTATTATCAAACTATAATAGGTGTTTTTTTTATAATTTTTGCCATTCATTTTTACAATATTACTATAGTTCTAACGTTCATTAAATCCTAAAAATTTCCATTGACAAACTCTCAAAAGAATTATCAAAATCCGAATAACCGTTTAGAAGAAGTATCAAATTATACACCCGTACAGAAAAAATTTATATATCAAACTAGCAAACCCGACGAACTCCGTTTCGCCACCAGATGGTTTCGTGAGTAGGATGAAGAAATTTTTTGTTTGTTTTATATTTGAAAAGGAAAAATTTTATCAGGAAAGAAAACCCGACTTATTTTTATATATATAGAAGATAATCTATTTGCAATTATTTAAAACAATTGCAATTATTGATTATTTTTAATACTCGAATTTTTAATTACGGTGCGTGAAGTTCCAGCAATTTGCATTAGGGCACGATGCCATGCACCACTAATTTTCTTAGCTATAAACCTTGCGGAGCCCGAGACCTTTCCAACGAATGCAAAATTGTCGAAATTGGTTCGTGCGTTCTGGAGTTATTTCGTCAGGAAGGAAAACCCGACTTATTTTTATATATATAGAAGATAATACAAAATGATTTTTGGAACAATAAGCATTTCTATCATAACTAATACGTGAAGGTTTTCGATAAGGATGTCAATTAATTAACTGCTTTTGTGCCATTTTTTCTCAAATTTGTACTATACATTTTCATTTAATTAGTAAGGTACGCATTCGATTCTTACTGATAGAGAGACGTGCTGATTAGTTTTTGGCAAAGACAGGTCCAGCCGTTTTGGAGATACGAAGCAAGGGGCGCAGAAAATAGAAATCTAGTTTTTGAGAGCGCAAAGCTTCCGATTTGAATAATTATAAATACATTCCATTCGTAATGATGGGGAGAAGTGGTGGTTAGCTTTCAGCAAATACAAGTACAACCGTTTTGAAAAAATGGACAAAATGTGCAAAAAATGGTAGTTTTTCAGAGAACAAAGCATCCGATTTGATTGATTCAAAAATTCTTTTGCTTGTATTGACGAAACGATTGTTTTTGTGGAAAATTTCCAAATATGCTAATTTTTAAATATCGAAAACAAATCGAATTTCATGTTTAATTCTAGCTAATTCATTAAAGCTCACTCATATACTTGAAATATCACTTATAATAATATATTTGAAAAAATTTCAGCTATTTGCCTTAGCACGAATTTTATCTTATAAAAAATGATTATATATCAAAAATATACTAAATAACATAGATATTTTTTTTACTAAAATTAGCTGAGTTACAAGTGGCCTAAGTTACTTATAAGGTAAGCTGTCGTACTTGTAATTCATTTTGCACAAATTCAATATCATTTAAATAAAATTTACAAAATATTCTTATTATGAAGGGCAACATTAAAGTTTTGAACTTTGTGCAAATTATTTATGAAATATATAAACTTGCTTGTAACATAACAAATATAAATATTTAACTATAATATTATTATAATACCAATACTATAACAATCTTTTATCTAATTTCATCTGCCTAACCACACTCGTCTTGCAAGATATCCTTATAAGCGAATGTTATTCTATATCAAAACTATCGCTAACTTAAAGGAGGGTTCCTTTGAAGTTTTGGTTAACAAACAGCCGATATAGAAATGTAAATTCTGGTAAGGGAAGAAAGGGGTTGAAGTATTTCTTGTTTGCGGCTATATTATATTAGACTGAACCAAACTAAGTCTAAAGGTATAGATAGTTACAGACTTTAGTAATATCTAATAAGTCGTGGGCAGCATGCGGTGAGCTTTCTTCGGCTTGTTCAAAAGCTCAGTTGCTTTTGAATAGTTATAAAGGGAAAACGAAGTTTTAGATTATTATATTATTGATTTAGTTTTAGTTTTATTTGTTCATTAGTAATGTTATTCATAGAAAAGCAAATACGACATTTTTATTGCGGAGTGATCATGTATTGTCAAAAACTATCATATCATCAATAGCCTGAAATTAATTTTTTTCAAATTGTTACTAATGCTCAACTTATAGCAAAATAACAAACAAAGTAATCTATCTGTGTACAAGTAACAAAATATTTAAAAAAATCGAACGAAAAAACTTACTGTTGATTCTTTAAAAGCAATGCTGTCTACAGATCATATTAATGTAGGGCGTTGACTCAATGCAATGTAAACTTGTTCCAACAAACTTACTTCTTCTTTATCCCTTTGGAACTTGAAAATCATCACATTTCCGCTGTTATGACGACTACCTTACCCACGATTGGGAAATCGATTTTTTAAAATCGGTCGGTTTTTGTAAAAACCCTAGTCTGTTCTACCAAAGTTTTTTTTATAGAGTTTCTAATATAACACATTGTACAAAATATTATAAATTATTTGCAACCCCAATTTAAACCAATTACAAAAAAAATCAAGATTATTAAACATAGATTATTCAAAATTAGGAGCACAATCTAAAGTATAACGTAAGAATTGTGTTAGAAACGCCATAAAATAAAAGATTATTATAATTATTATAGTAAAATATTCATTTTGTTTATTATATGCAAAAATTGATGATAAAGATAATTTTGTAAAATTACCTTGTTTTTCGTAGAAAGTTATTTTATTCATTATTGATGCACACCATCGATTGGAAATACAATTGCAGAGATAGCAATAAACTCAGTAAATATTAGGCTTTATATTATAAATATTATTCTTGTTATTAATTATATTCATTTTAGCATGTTTTTAATTTATATTACACTTGAAAATCGCAATTTAGCTAATACTTTACAAAAATAAATATTGAGCCATCTATTGTAATTTTAGATGATTACTTATAAAATTTAGGAGCTTTCATAATACTTCAAAAATGAGTAAATCTCCGATCGATTGGGTGATTCCTATTTTAACTTCAGTATCAACTTTGTGGTAGCCAGAAGGTTAATTTGGAAACTCTGGAGTTCGATGTTTAGTGTAGTTCTGCTTCAGACAAGTTCATAATTAATATAAACTTTATAAACAAACTGGCTGCATTTGAAGTCGATTAAAACACTATTGATATAACAAATGTGAGAGCCAAAATTACGGATATTGAATAACTTTTAGACATGTATTAGGGAACTAATACTGAACGAGGGTCAAGGAGCAATAAGTACTTGTGATTTATGCAACTGAAAATATAGACATAAAAAAGTACTTTTTGATAATTTTACCTTTTAGAACGTTTTACTTACAATTAGAAGAAATATTATACTAATACATTACCATTCCCTTGGAACTGGTAACATTGACTCAATACATTAAACAAACCAAAACGTTGGCTCTTGCCAGATAGTTTATGACTGGCTAGCATGTTATTAGTAATTATATGCAAATAACGATTCTGATTACAATGCCAAAATTTGTGCTTAATCACCATTGCAAACCTTAATGTTTAACATTGCTCCAAAATGAACGGCGGAGGATAATGATCATATATTGAGAGACTTGAAACTGAAAATTGTGAAGAGTAGATACATAATTACAAAATTTATAATTAGAAGAAGATATATGTATATCTCCCCTTATTTCTTTGTATTGTGAATAATTATATTTTCTTTAAGATAGACCGTGATGATTACTTTAGGATATATAAAGTTTTAGTCCCACATAAATCCAAAATTCTCGGAGGATGACTTGGTAAATTTTAATATCGATGACGAGATAGTGTCAATACAGACATCTCAAAGATATCATGTGGTCATATTATTTTGTTCCAATCATCGAAGTCACACGCTGAATAAAAAAAATCATAAGTCTTGGACACCTCGATGACTGCGTTTGAATCAAAAGTGACAAGTCAGCCTACAACTTTTGTTATTCTTTCGGATTTGTAGCAGTGTTGGCCAAGGAAATGGTAAACAATATAGATACATAGGAGCAATTCTCTACAGGAACAAGAACAGGGTGCAAAACTTAGCAATTCATTGTAGTAACAAAAAAAAATATCTGATTTGTAAAATCGTAACTCAAAATCATTATCAAATAATAAATATCTATTTTTTATTAATCATAGTTCCAATTTAACATAATGAATATATAATATTTTTAATTATCTAATATGGAAGTTTTATTTGCATATAAAGCACTTATAGCACTTTACTGTATAGCAAGTACTTATATGTAATCATATTAATTAAGTAGAAACCAAAATGAAACTCGATGTTGTATGTTAACAATTTTGATAAAAAAGTTCTCGAAATTTATACAATTTTAAATAATATAACAAAGAATAAATATAAACTTTTTTAATATGGAATATTACTAAAATATGTTTCAGAGATATTTTTTTTTAATTTGTCTATTGCAACTACTAAATAACATAACATCTAATGACATTGGGCATATAGATAAAATGTAGTATAAACCAAAGATCAGTATTTCCATTAAAATGTGCTATCCGTATTATGATAAATAATTCCAGAGGCACATAATATTGCTTAATTCAAATTAAAAGTAAATGTTGAATGAAAGACTTTAGGTAATTTTCATTTAAAAGTTTGTACAAATTGGTTAAAAGAGAAGACGATGTATACGAAATAAAAACATTATTTTATCCAAATTTCAGAATTATCTATATTAGAAAAAGACAAAATTCACATATTGTGAAATCATTTTCCAGGTGGCGTTTTCCGCAATAGTGACACAGCTATACGAGCCAGCCCTACGCAAAATTTAGAATCATTATCGAAAAAAATATATTTAAAAATTAGAAAATGCACTGCTAAAAAGGTGAAACCACAATAACAAAGTAGAATTTTTAATAATTTAACTCAAACTCACAGACTCATTTTGAAGCAAAGTTCGACACATTGGATTGGACACTCGTACACACAGGTCGAGAGGCGGATAATATTTGTAAATCCAATTAAGAGTTCTCTTGTCAGTTTATGAACATGTTGAATTCAATCTGTATTTTACGTTATCCATAATTTAATAATATTAACAATTGCAATATTTATAAATGCAATTGCAAATATTAAATTATTTCTAAATTCCCAAATATTCAAAAAATGTCATTTTAGGTGAAAAAATTCAACTTTCCATAACTCCAAAAGTATCTCAGAAGCAAAAGTAGGTAAACGCCAATATTGCACAGAAATTATTAATTTATTAATAATATTTTTTTTGCTATCTACTATCTCTGTTTATCAATGCAACCGAGAGATCTTTCAGTGAATCAGTAAGAAAATATTTCTGTTTCCGTGTCTGATGATGATTTGTTAAAAATCGAATTCTTTGTCGGTTTCCACAATACAAATGTACGACTAATATAATATAAGCAAAGAGAGTTGATTCACTCCTTATGCGTTTGAAGAGGAGTAATTAATGATGCACATTGCACATACATGCCGTATCGATCAGCTGTCGTGCAAACACCTTCGGAAAACCAACAGGGACGAAATAAATACAAATATTATATATATATATATATATATATATATATAAGGCATTTTAGCAAGTTCGGCGAAAGCAAAAATATAAAGCATCGGCAACTATAAGACACCAGGTTAAAATCCGCGTTATGGATAACAAAATAAGCAGTAGAATCCAGTTCTATTAGAATTATAAATGACAATATGTTTCCAAGTATAAATAGCCCTTCCAAACATTTTCAAAATTTAGTTGAACCAAAAGACTAATTAATGTTTAAAAATATGTCACAAGTAGAAAGACTAAGCATTGAATTGCCTTCTAATAGCTCATTTTTTTAATATACAAAATAATTACCTCATGACTTCTATACTGACTGAATGAATATAGTAAACAATTTGTAATCGGTTCACGAAAATAAGTTTTATACATAGAAAAAAGTTGTGAGAAATATTTTAATATTTATTACTTATTATTATTCAGAAGAACGTATCGTTCACATGAGTAAAGCTTAGTCATTTGCTGCTAAAAAGTTGTTGCCAGGAAAGTATTTGAGGAGTTTTGAAAATTGATAGTCTTGTAGATTTTTCGAAGTGCTCTTTACGATTTTTAACTTTACCACCTCGAATTTTTGTTGCTTGTGCCGCCATATTGGAAAAATGGCGTCCAAAAACAGTTTTCGTTCTAACTAACTTCTTTCTTTCTAACAATATCTCCTTTACAATAAAAGTGTCCATATATGAATTAAACTAGAGAAATTTTTCTGCAATTCATTTAATACCTATTTTGTTGTAAAATCAATAGTTTTGGCATACGAACAAAACAAAAGTCTTTGCTACTCATGCCTCAATATCGGGCCTCTCTAATAAATAAATTGGAGACATTCTCTCTAATAAATAAGTGTTTTCAAAGACAAGTTAAGCGAAAAAAGTTTAAATACACAATTTGAACTTTTTTGCAAGACTACTTCTGCAAACTTTTTGGAATATAGCCAAAGAGACACACATTTGTGGGATACTTTGATATATATATGGCGCAATTTAGCAAATTTATTAAATTATAAAATTTTAATAAGTTTAAATTTCAATTAAAATACATAATAATTAAAAAATCATTAATGAGATATGTTGGTGTTGAATAAATTAGAACAATATAAATAAATTATGAGAGAAAATGTTAGTATCTTGCATAAACCCATTAAACTCCATATTGATATGGAACAATGAAAAGCGTGCATATTGCGCACGGCCGATTCTGCAAAACTTTATTAAACAATTTTTATAATTGAACCATGTTTATAATATTTTGGGATGTAGAGTTTTATCAAAATCCCAGAAGAGTAAACATGAGGTCTCTCCTTGTTAGACTGTAATGACTTTATTTTAAAATACAATACTTACTTCCTCAATTCAATTTTTTTAAACCATTTACCTTACTTCAATCTTTATAAAATAGTATAAATCTTAAACAACAGTTTCAACTGAAAGGTTGTTGTAATTTCAAGTTTTTTCTGATATCATTCTAGTCACATATTTTGTTTTTTGTTGATTTGTAAGCTCAAGGACCAGATAGAATTAGTGGCTCTATCAACCGTTTTAAATGTAAATATTGATTGATAACAAATAGATTTACACTTATTTATTTATAGAATATAATTTACACTTTTTGTATGATAAAGTTTTAGTATTGATATAATATTAGAATATTTGAATGTGGATAGCTTGGCGACCGGGTTAAGACTATATTGTTAGTGCCGCCTTCAGGTACCTAGCAGGACCCTTTTAGTTAAATCTTGAGATGCAAATTGCCTATGCGTCGTTGCAAATGTAATATTTCTTAGAAAAATGAGTGCAGCGTTGTCACGTCTAATTTGGCGTGAACATTCTCCCCCCCTTGAAATAATATAGAGTATATGATTTCAAAATTAGAATTATAGTTTAACACTTTGAGTTTATAACAGTCTTTTGGTTTGATTTATATTGTCTATTGTTTTGGTAACACACAAATTCGATTAATTGCACGTTTGAGTACACCATTTTGTGTCTTGATTGTCACAACACGCACAAGTCCATCATCTCCTGGATGTGTGTCAAGAATACGCCCCAATCGCCAGTGTAGTGGAGGTAAATTGTCTTCTCTGACCACTACCATATCGCCTACCTCAGCTGGTTGCGATGGTTGAACTTGCCATTTTATTCTTGTCTGCAGCTCCGATACGTATTCTTTGTGCCAACGCTTCCAAAAATGTTGCACAAGTTTCTGTAGTCGTTGATACCGAAAAGCCTGTTATCAAGGGTTTCAAGCACTGATGGATCGGGAGTGGATGTTAAGGATTTTCCAATAAGAAAGTGACCAGGAGTTAAGGGATCATAGTCATTGGGGTCGGAGCTTAAGGGAGAGATTGGTCTCGAGTTTAATATTGCTTCGATCTGTGTCAAAACCGTATAAAAATCTTCAAAAGTTAAAATAGCATTACCCAATACTCGCTTTAAATGAGCCTTGCACGACTTTATACCCGCCTCCCAAATTCCTCCAAAATGAGGAGAGTTTGGTGGAATATGCTTCCATGACACGCCTTCGTTGGTCATATCATTAACAATCTTATTTTGATTTGATTTTGTTTGTAAAAATTTATAAAGCTTTTTTAATCCTGATGCTGCGCCTATAAAATTCGTTCCATTATCGGAATAGATTTCGCGAGGTTTTCCGCGTCGCGCCATAAATCGTTTAAAAGTGGCTAAAAAACTATTCGTAGTTAAATCAGATACTAATTCAATATGTATTGCCTTTGTAACAAGGCACACGAACAAACATATGTAAGCCTTAAATTTTCTGTATCCTCTTGTTTGACGATCTCTTAATAAGATAGGACCTCCGTAATCTACTCCGCATATAAAGAAAGGTGACTGCGGTGTAACGCGATATTTAGGCAAATTGCCCATTAATGGATTAATAAATGTGGGTTTTACCTTAAAACATGTTACGCATTTTTTCACGATCGATCTTGTCAGGTTTCTGCCTCCGATAGGCCAATAAGTATTACGCAACGCATTTATTAACATCTGTGCTCCGCAATGATACAGTTTTAAATGCTCATGCCTAGTTATTAGAATAGTCAATTGATGATTTTTTGGTAGTATTATCGGATGGCATTTATCATACGGTAAATTTGAATTCTTTATCCTACCGCCGACGCGCAATATTCCATTTTTGTCTAAAAACGGTGTTAATGATTTTAATTTCGACGATTTGTGTAATGCTTCCCCACGCGCGACTATATCTATGTCTTGTTTGAATATTTCATATTGTGATATTTTTATTAACTTGTTTAGTGAATTATTGAATTAATCGACCGTGAGTGGGCCATACAGTAGTTCTTTTTCTTGCTTCTTTAGTTTTAAATTTTGTAAAAATCGATAACAAAAAGCAGTTACGCGCACGAGTTTAATAAGGGAAGAGTATAAGAAAAAATGTTTGTTATTCTTAATTTTTGTACAAGTCAAACTTGTGATTCGACTTTCGACATCAGTTTCAGGAATTGAAATATTGTCAGTTGCACGTCGCTGTGTTTCAGTTAGATTTTGTAGCCAAGATGGGCCTGCCCACCACAAGGATGAATTCAATAAATCATGTGTATAGCACCCACGTGATATGAGGTCCGCTGGATTGTCTTCCGATCGGACATGTAGCCAGTTATTTGCGTCGGTTTTTGTTTGAATATCAGAAACTCTATTGGCAACGAAGGTTTTCCATTTATAAGATGGAGATCTTATCCACGAAAGAGTGATAGTGGAATCGCTGAAATAGAATTCTTTGTCAAACGCGATATTTAATGCACGTTTAGTTATTTGCGCAAGATTTGCTAGTAGTTGTGCCGCACAAAGCTCGAGACGGGGGAGTGTAATATTTTTTAATGGTGCTACTCGAGATCTTGCCGCTATTAGTTTGATTTTGATTTCAGAATATTTGTTAATAGACCGTACATATATACACGCGCCGTAAGCTTGCTCTGATGCGTCAGCAAAGCCATGTAATTCTGTGTTTATACGATTATTACAAAATATATGTCTTTCAATTTTCAAATTTTTAATAGATTTTATTTCGAAACAAAACTGTTTCCATTTATTTTCTAGTTCCGAAGGAATGGGCTCGTCCCATGATAAGTTTAATCGCCATAGGCTTTGAATTATTAGTTTTGGTATGACGATAATTGGAGATAAAAAGCCCATAGGATCGTACATTTGCGCTGTTGCCGATAAAATGGATCTTTTACTAACTATTTGATTTATTCTTATATTTTTGTAGTCAAATTCAAAACTGTCTGTTACCGAATTCCAAGATATACCTAAAGTTTTGATAGTTTGTTCACCGATGTTTAAAGTTGGATTATCTGCATTTAAAAGTTTTGAATAATTAGAATTAAATTTATATAGATTGAATTTAGCTTGTTGTAAAATATTACAAAGGTTATTTTTAATAGTGAATAATTCGGATATGTTATCAGTTCCAGTTAATAAATCATCAACGTAGAAATCATTTCTGAGAATTTCGCATTCCTTTGTATAGTTAGTTATGTTTTCTCTGGTTAACTGCTCCAAACAGCGTATGGCTAAAAACGGCGCAGAAGCTGTTCCGTATGTAACTGTATTTAATTGATAAATTTTTAATTTGCTATTAGGATTGTCCCTCCAGAATATTCGTTGCATTTTTCTGTCGTTTTCGTGAACCAAAACTTGTCTGTACATTTTTTCTATATCAGCTGTAAGTACAAACGCATGTCTTCTGAATCTTAGTATAATAGAGAAAATATTGTTTTGAATTGTGGGTCCAACAAGTTGTAGTTCATTCAACGACAGGCCTGCATCGGTTTTGCAAGATGCATCGAACACTACACGCAATTTCGTTGTTAAACTGTCTGGTTTTATCACCCCGTGGTGAGGCAAATAGAAACACGTCGCGGGTTCGGAAGATTCGTTGACTTCGCTCATGTGCCCTAGTGTTATATAAGTATTCATGAAATTTTTGTATTCGTTAAATAGATTTTTGTTTGTTCGTAAACGGTTTTCAAGTGAAATAAAACGTTTAAACGCGATTTGCTTACTATTCCCTATTTTTTTTATATTGTCTGTAAACGGAATTTTAACTATAAATCTCCCGTCGTTTGCCCGCGTTGTATTGGCAACAAAATGCTGTTCGCATTGTTTTTCTGATTCGGTAAAATATTGTATATCGCTACACGCTTCCAGTTCCCAGAATTTTTGAACTTGAGTTTCTAAATTAGCCGTATGATGACATATCGTAAAAGAACTGGAATTGTTGAGAGGTACGCTGCCAGCAATAACCCACCCGAACTGTGTATTTTGCAAAATAGGTCTATTTTTTCCTAGATGAATATATCCTTTACAAAATATATTCCAAAATATTTCCGAACCTATTAAAATATCGATTTTATTGCTTTTATTAAATGTGGGATCCGCTAACTTTATATAATTTGGGATATTTAAAATATTTTTATTGAATGACACCATCGGCAAATTATTTGTTATATTATTTAAGATAAAGCAGGATAGATCTAATGAAAAGTTATTAATGCACGATTTTAAAGTAATTGTTGTTTTTGACTTAATTTCCGTTGAATTTTGATTTATTCCCCGGACTGACATATTTATTGATTGTTTATGTAAACCGAGCTCATTAGCAAATTTCTCCGTGATGAAATTGGATTGTGATCCCGAATCTAATAATACTCTACATGCTCTATATCTATTATTGCTATCTAATACGTTAATTACTGCGGTAGATAAGATGATTTGACTTGAATCATTTTCGGTATGGCACGAAACATTTTGTGGTGCATTATTAACAGCTGGTAATTGGCTTGAGTCTATATGCAGAAGACTGTGATGATTTGAATTACAAAAGGCACAACGATTTAAAGAAGTACATTGATCACTGTTGTGATTGTAACGTAAGCAATTCGTGCATAGTTTTAATTGATTTACTTTGCTTACTCTATCTTCTGGAGATAGTGTCCGAAAACCTTGACATTTGAACGGTGAATGAAATGACTCTTTGCAAATTAAGCAAATATTTTTGTGATTAGTGGATGAAGCGTAAGACTTTGTATGTTTTGCGTAATTAGGTTTTATATCTTTAAATTTACTAGAGTTTCCGATTCTTGTTTCAGTCGGATTAATTGCTTCTAATATTGTGCAGCGTTGATTTAAAAAATTGCTAAGTTCGGAAAATGTAACTAGTTCAGATCCTTTATTCATTAACATCTCCCACTCTTGATGAGTTTTCTTATCAATTTTAGAAATTACAAGATAATTTAATAACGCGTCCCATTGATCGACGGGTTGTTGTAACATTTTTAAGCATCTTAAATGTTTATTAAACGCGTCTATTAGATGACGAAGGTCTTTACCTGATTCCTTATGCATTGGCGGGTGATCAAATAATTTTTTAATGTGATTGTTTACGATTATTTTCTTATTTTCGAAACGCGTTTTTAGTAAATCCCACGCAATTATATAATTATCGGAAGTTGCCGGTAGAGACTCTATAAGGCTTGCCGCCTCTCCTTTTACGCATGATTTTAAATAATAAAATTTTTGAGAATTACCGATGTTACAATCATTATGAATTAAAGAAGAAAACGAATCATAAAATTGTAGCCAATTTAAGTAAGAGCCGTCAAACTGAGGTAAATTGATTTGAGGTAGTTTTATGTTGTTCGAATTATTTGTTATAGTGGTGTCATTGGAATTACTATTCGAACTAGTATCCGACTTACTTGATGCTGCCTGACTAAGTTTAAGTAAAGTTGATAAACAATTATTATGTTTTTCAAAAAATTCATCTAACTCTATTTCTATTAAATTATTAATTTGACTTTCGTCTTCTAGTAATGCTGTTATACTAATTACGGTATTTTCAAAGATTTCAAACAAAGGCTTCACATCATCGATAAGGCGTTTTATGTCTGCAATATTTAAGTCGCAAGCAGGTAGTTCCGACATTTGCCTGCACACTTTTTCGTATTTTGTTAAACGTGTTTTAGTAACTCGCTGTTTCATTTTGAGTTTATTCAATGATTCCATTTTGACACAGATTGAATTAAAACTCTAAATATTAAATAAGGAAAGATTGATAGGAAGGAATGCTTGACTAACCTGATATACTCGCTGCTTGCTGTGCTCGCTCGTAGGTGTAGCGCCAAAGTTAGAACTTCCTGTCTTGTTTAGAACTTTCACTTTATTTAATTTTTTATTTAGATTTAAGATTTTAATTATTTTCTTCGCACTGGTGATCAAATCCGGTTCGTTTTGGACCAATGTTTTTTGTTGATTTGTAAGCTCAAGGACCAGATAGAATTAGTGGCTCTATCAACCGTTTTAAATGTAAATATTGATTGATAACAAATAGATTTACACTTATTTATTTATAGAATATAATTTACACTTTTTGTATGATAAAGTTTTAGTATTGATATAATATTAGAATATTTGAATGTGGATAGCTTGGCGACCGGGTTAAGACTATATTGTTAGTGCCGCCTTCAGGTACCTAGCAGGACCCTTTTAGTTAAATCTTGAGATGCAAATTGCCTATGCGTCGTTGCAAATGTAATATTTCTTAGAAAAATGAGTGCAGCGTTGTCACGTCTAATTTGGCGTGAACATATTTATTTTAAAAAGTATATTAAGAAAAGCATAACTAATTTTTGTACTAAAGCGTTTGTTTTAACTATACGACATAATTATTTTCAAAATTAAATTATAAAATGTATGTATTTCTTTTACAAAAATACATATTTCTTATACAAAATATATTACAATTCGGCCCTGTGATATATTTCTAGTGTAGGTGTGAGAAAGGCGCGCGTTGAAAAAAGGACACGATGTTGCATTATCAAAGGTACATGTTTTGTCAAGCCATGTATGGAGTTTCAATTAAGTACGGCGTTGTTTTGACATTTTTATTTAATTATATACAAATAAAAAATATCTAGCGTACAGAAAAATCATTATATGCACTTATACGTAGCTGTTTATCACAGTTAAACAACTATATTTTATATACTTCTGCGTACAAACTGATGCCAAAAAATCGATACATCTGTTCAAACTGTTAATGAATTTCATCACGAATTAGAAAATAAATTAGCGACGAGTTCGGAAAAAAAGAAACAATATTTATATTATGCATTTGATATACAATTGCAATTGAAATAAATTAAATATCAATTAGTGAACTGGCATCTTACCTCGACATTATGTGAATTTTCTTTAGGCACTTTCACTCACGCCCACAAAAAACTTTGCTCATCTGAAATAATACAAAATTTATTATTACATATTACAATATAATATATTGTAATACATTCAGAAACTTTTGAAACGTAAAAATATACAAAAATTTTCATTTTTAATTTTTTGCGATGACTCTAACTTACCCTACGGGAAGTTAACAAAGGTTATTTAAATAACTAAATATTAATTCTTAATAATAAAGTATATTAATTCCACTTTTCGGAACGTTCATGCAACTTGCCTTAATAAAAAGTGCCTTTTACAACTATAAACTTTACACATTCATAATTCCTAAACTTAACATTCCAGAATATATTTCGTTTTTTTTTCTTTAAAAAAAATTTTATTTAAATAGCAAATTATCACTGTTTTATACGCATGATGAGTATAATCGTCATTATACAAAATTCTGCAACTTCTCCATGACGAGTATAATCGTCAATCACAGCTAATTGGTTAAATACCACATTTAAGACTTTAAACTACATAAAGCATTGTATACAAGAAGATTGTACTATATTGAAAAATATTACCATAAAAGTATTCATATCCATACGTTAGGTTCTTTAGCTTCACAGGTAAAACAAAGTCATTAAAATTTTAATTAGCAGACATATAAAAACCATTACCCGTTTTATGAGAAACTTATGTAGGGAGTATTTAACTATTTCCATGCTAATATTTCACATTTTTATTTGTTTTTTCATTAATACAATGCGTAAATGCAAATGATCGCGTGAAACTTGCAATTGCAAAAATCATTGTTACTCAGAATGTTCATAGAACAAAAGTCACGTATAATAAATAGACGTGAAGTTTACAAACTCGAAGTATTATAAAAGGGTTTAGTACTGTGTCATATTATTATTCATGGTTTCTACTTTGTCATATGTTGAAATAAGTTTTGCATTGTGCAAAACCAATAAGCTTCTAATGGTTTTCGCGATATAATGTATTAAGATTTATTGATGGGTCTTTCAAAGCGAATACATTGGCCATTTCGTGCAAACAAAAGGTTTGCAGGAATGCAAATCAAATAAGTCGTATTAGAATGTGACGTTAAAAATATAATTATGAGCCTGTGAGTAAGTTGCAAGTACACACACACATGTTCACTCGTATGTATATATATATATATATATATATATATATATGTGTGTATATATATAAATATATATACAAATCTGTTTATTAATTAATATTTCATACCATTCTTACAACTCGGTTCACTGAACTATTATATTAACAAGTGTCAAAGATTATTTTAATTGGTACAAATAGTAACATTGATTTACCAAATGTCTCTCCTGCATGACAATCATATGGACGTAGATTGATCATTAAATAGAAAATTCAGTAGCCAGTAGTCGTTAAGAGAAATTGCTTTTTTATTCAGATTCAACAAACATAATTATAGGATGACAGAAATATACATGCTCTGCTGACGACAAGACTTGTCAATTATGATTTAAACTATGTTCGTATAATTTCGTATAAATTCATATATATATATATATATATATATCCAGTGAAAAAGTTTTTTTTATCTCATATTAATTAGGTCCATGCGCATTTTTTCTCATACCATTAAATAAATTTTTAAGACATTTTTTATATAATTTGGAAACCGTTAACATTTGTTAATCATTTTTAACGTTATTTGATAATTACAACAATTATAGACTTATCACACACTGTTTATGAAGGTGTCCAACACAAGCATTAATCCGACTAACATAAAACGGTTCCTTCAAGACTTCAATCATGTTACAAAAATGACCCGGGTGCGTTTGGCGCTCCGGGTCGACATGTCTTTGTTGTTGTCCTTATTTTAAAATTTGAAGTTATTATTTCCAAAAGAGTTGGAATGTTTATAGGTTTTTCGAATATTTTTTCATTAACTGGATTGCTGCTACCTAGTTTGTATGTTCAAAATGTATACCAATTTGTGCTTCAAATGAATTTTTAATATTCAATTAAATATACTAAAAGTGATTAATTATGAAAAAAGCCAGTAAATTTAAAAATATAATTTTTTTATTTGGGTTAAGTAGATAATATCATTACAATTTATATAAAACATATTTCATATTGAACAGAAATTATTAACTACAGAAAGTATATAATATAATTCAGAATTGTTATATTAAAATATAAATCACTGTAATTTCAGAATACTGATTTTCAAAGCTCATTAATTAAATAGGAATAAATTGAATTTTATTAAATATTTTCTATTAAATTTTCATCATGCTTCGATAAAACGTTACTGAAATATGATTATTAAATTCATAAGTACCGACATATTGAGAATGTAATAGTAGATAATTATTTTTATTGGCTTTGGAAAGAACTGAAATTTGATTTTAAATATTTGAATATATTGTGAAATAATTATATAATTATATATAATAAATAATATAAATATAGCTGGATAATATAATCTGAAAATGTTATGATATCATCAATGCCAAATCTGAGATATCTACTGTTGGGTAACTGACTTGACTACTGAAATTATCAATCTGTGGACAGATGGTAATTATATGAAGGCAATAAAAATGACTATAAATATATCCAGTTATTTGCAACCATTGAGTGCTGGTTTGTTCATGATTCGTAATCCAAAGTACATAAGTATTAACTACAAAAACCAAAGTTCTTTCCTACATGTAAACCCATTAATGTTACAACCTTCCATGAATTATATGAGAAGGCACTACAAAAACTCGCAAACAAATCTCAAAATACGCGATCCATTCCAGATAGTTGCATCTCATTATTGTCTTCAAATTTTATGATCAATATTCCAAAGTACATAAGTAATAACTACTAAAACCAAAATATACGTTATATAAGAAGACTATGCAAAAACCATGAATCTCAAAATCCGCGATCCATTCCGGATAGTCGCATCCCATCATCCTCTTCAAAACAAGGTGAATGAATGAGCGATGAATAGATAACTAGACACTGCCATCATGACAGTGACTTGTTAGCTTTGTTGTGACTGCCCATCACTGTTCATAATTTGTTTAATTATCATGGATGTCAATCATCTAATTAACCACGGTATTGTCATTCCACTGTCTCTCGAGATCGAGATGTGCTCGCCAAGCCCATGAATGGAATCCTGAATGGAGTGCTTAATAATGATCTTGTGGGCTCTTAAATCGAAAATTGGATTGTATAGATTACTATCTAACTATTATGGTAATTTCTAGTTGGAATATTACCTATTGTACTCAGTTTTGAGGATACATTGTTAACTACTTCAGCATTGTTACTTTTATATTATTGAAGGATACTATTTTACTGTATTAAGAATATTTCTAGAGACGAATAAGTGATTCAAATTATAAAATTATGATATGTATAGTAATACCCAGGAAAACAACTATAAGACTTCATTTTCTAATTAATAGCCAAATTATATAATGTAAGGCTGCATTTTCTAATTTTAGTTTTTGAACCCTATTTTTCATACTCATGATACCATGTTATAATAAATATGAAAAGTCTTATTTAGTTTAAGAAAAATATTCTGAAAATACTTTCCTTAAGCAATACAAGCAATGATCCTGAACTAATTTTAAATTAGTGAGACTACCTATTTTTAATATGTCGTCCATAAAATTTGTGTCATTATATTTACCAAACATTTAATCAGATGTATACTAATATATTATTAATCCATCAATGCCAACTATATTAGTCAATAAATCATCATAAGAAACCATTAAAAATGCCAATTATAAGGTAACAAAAAAACTAACCGGATATATTTTGACTCCTCTTCATATGCGCTAATGAAGTAGACTCTCATATAAAATTCAAGTTAGTTTTCGTTTATAATTTGTATTAAAAGTCAATTAGACATAATTCACCAATAATTTTGGACGGAAAGTTTATTGTTCAATATAGTGTTATAAATTGATATAAGTTTAGTATAAGCAAAGTAGTTATTTAAGATGTTGTGCAAGACAATGTGATCAGCAAATTGTATTTCAAAATACATTTAAGTCACAATTATTTAAATAATAGTCTAAATCACTTGATAAAATTATTCAAGTACTCAAAGAAAGTGATGCACCGAATACAATCCTCAATTTAGACAGTTGATGTACCAAAAATCATGACATACCCTCGGTAAAGTGTCGAATTCACAACAACCTGAATTCGTAAGACTTGTAATTCAATTTCAGAATCCTATAATTTACAATAGACACCGTGATTATTTCCGTGTGCAAAATAATTTATTCGCAGATTATATTTTCCTTCGCTATCATCCCCTCGAGAACGTGAAGTCGTGAAATTAATGCGGGAGTGGAAAGGACTAAAATATAGTGAAATTTACAAATTGTAATAGACTATTATTCATATATATATTTATATATATATATATATATATATATATATATATCCAACACATTATTCCTATAATTTTAATACATATCATACCCACTTCAGATTAAAAAAAAATAGTCAATCATAAAATTTATAGTTAAGCTGCGTGTACCCTCACTTGATATGGAACAATTCTAAATTCATTTCATATAGTAGTGAACTAATTTGATTATCTGATAATATTATTGGCTATGTAAGTATACATTTCAACAAGATATAGGACTCTTTCTAACCATTAACACAAAAGTTTCCACTAGTTGCCAATGAAAATATCTTAGAAAAAGAGTGTATATTTCATTTTTCTATAGGTAGTAGAAAAGACTTGGTACACTTTTTTTAATAGCAATAATTTTGTCAATTTACCAGTTATCTGGGAGAAAAGTAAATTAAGTGATTATTTAAACATTCGTCTACGTGAAAATACCGATATACTTCCTTAAATACGATTGGTCATGAAATCAAATCATACAAGAATAGAGAGTGTGTCACAACCGCCCACACCCCCAGTACAAAGGTTACAGGTATAACTAGTTGGTTTGGTATTTAGCCTTGAGGCAAGTTACATGAACTTCCCGATATGTGTAAATAATTGACTTAATAAAAAAAAAATGTGTAAATAATATACTTCATCAATCCTACTTTAAAAAAACGATAATAATTTTAGCAAAGTTTAACGAATTTTTAAAATTAAACTATTTGTCGTAATGCCGTAATATTACAGTAAGTTCTATAAGACCATGATGTATATCGCCAAAAAAAGTTCCATGAAAATCGGCTTAATTTTTTTTTTTCAACAGTTCATTACAAGAAAACGGCTCGGTAGATTTTCACCTAAAATTAATCAGTACCATTCCCAACTTATATCTTTCGAACAGTTTTTGATTTTTTAAAATTGGTTCGGTAGGATGAGCTTAAATGTGGACGAAAATTTAACACTTTTTTTCAACAGTTAATTACAAGAAAACGGCTCGGTAGATTTTCACCTAAAATTAATCAGTACCATTCCCAACAATATCTTACAAACAGTTTTTGATTTTTTAAAAACGGTTCGGTAGGATGAACTTAAATGTGGACGAAAAGTTTAACACTTTTTTTCAAATTGCAAAGAAACGGCTTGGCAGATCGTCGCACAAAACGGACAAACGATAGTCCTCACCAAAATACATCAAATGGCTTTTAAATTTCTAAAATCGGTCCAGGCGTTTTTGAGAAAACGTCGATCAAAAGTCTAATTTTGACAAATGCTAAAAAACGATACCAAATTTTGCAAACTTTGACGAATTTTTTAAGCTGAACCAGTTGTCGTAGGGCCGTAATATTTTAGTATGATCTAGAAGACTATGGTATCTACCGTCAAAAAAAATAATCATAAAAATAGTCGAAATTTTTTTTTTTTAAACTTTATTACAAGAAAACGGCCCGGCCGATCTCTACCAAAAACTAATCAGCACGATTCCCAACCAATATCTATCGAACGGTTTTTGAATTTTCAAAATCGATTCAGAATTGCGGGCAAAAACGTAGACGAAAAATTTTTCATTTTTCTGCGATTTATAAAGAAACGGCTTGGCCGATCGTCGCACAAACAATAGTTCTCGTCGAGATACATTGAATGGTTTTTAAATTTTTGAAATCGGCCTAGCCGTTTTCGAGAAAACGTCGATTTACTGCAAAAAATCTGTTCACACACATACACACACATACTTTTTTCAAATTTGGTCTCATTCGATTCAGAATGGCTTGAAACGTCGAGAAAACATTAAATTAGAGAATCGGATTTTTTGATGAAAACATAAACTTCTCCTTCGGGAAGTTAAAAATATGTTCAAAAATATTAGCTAGAAACACCAAAATTGGTTAAAAGGTCTTTTATTGTCCTTATAAACTTAAAATAACAAACAAAGTGATCTATCTGCATACAAGTAGCAGTTGTTAACAAAAAAACTCAATTTTGGCTCTTTGAAAGCTATTGATTAATTGGGAAACTTGTTCAAACAATCATACTTCACCTTTCTCGCTTTGGATTGTTTAGCTATCATGACGAGTGTCACCAGCGTAATCTGGCACAACCGTACCAAATCTCCGCTAGCCATATACCAAATACTTTAATAAAAAAGATAATAAAAGAAAAAATACAAGCAATCTCTCATACCATAAATAATATTGTTAATTGAATTTATTGGTCATATTTGAAACATAACGTATATAGACGAATACAATTGTTGAAACAGTTTTCATTTGGAAGTTGTCAAATTATACTTGCAAAGTTATTTCCTGTCATGTAAAAATTTTCTTTCTTATCACCGATTAGACAAAGGTAAAAGCTCACAAATCAGCATCGAGCAAGAGCATATCCTTACCAAAACTTATCAACTCTCTTCCCAACCCATATTCTTCAAACAGTTTTTGAATTTTTAAAATCGATTCAAGTTTGTGGTCTAAAACGTAGACAAATTTTGTTTACTCCTCTGCTATTTACAAAGAAACGGCTTGGCTGAGCATCGTGCAAAACTGTCAAAGTCTAGTCCTCATCGAGTTACATCGAATTTAAATTTTCTAAATCGGTCTAGCCGTTTTTGAGAAAACGTCGACGAAAGGTAAAAAATCGACTCACATATGCACACCAAATTTGGTCTCATTCGGTTCAGAATGGCTTAAGACGTCAAGAAAACAAAATTACCAAATCGGATTTTTTTGGCGAAAACTTTTTCGGGAAGTTAGTATGTTGCGAAACTGAAATAAACACAGTATTTCAATCTGTCCTTAAATGGCAGCAAAAAATCTGCTCTGGCTCTGAAATTGTTTTTTCACATTTTATGAACTTCCAATGTATACAATGAGGCTTCTATTTTATTATGTTATATTTGACTTCCATTATATTTAACACAAGCAGTATGTAAACTATTAGCATAAAACCGATAATATAAATATAATATAATATAATAATATAACAACGTTTTAAACAAAAATCAACGCTCTTTAAGGTTGTTTAAGTGGAATAGTCCACAATGGTTGCCTCCTGATATATAAAATATGTTGGTCATAACAATAATTGTTTTAAAATTTCTTTAAAACGTCAACTAATTTTTGGTCAAAATCATATATTAAAATTTTGTTAAAATTTTAAACAAAGGAAAGTTCGAAAAAATGTGAAAATTTTCCCCCTTATCCCCGATTAGACAAAGGTAAAAGCCTACAAATCACCAGCGAGCGAGAGCAAGGCAGGTATTCTTGCCGCATTTAAATCTCTTTCCTCGGGCACGACCTATCTATGGAGGGCGCCCTGATTTATACATTCGATTCTAATTACAACTGAGCACAAGGCCTTGGCCAAAATCCCAAATCGGGTTTTCCGACACCACGAATTTAAGGCGGCGGCAAATGCAAACATTATTTAGCATCCACTTGCCTACGAACATTTATTTAAATGATTTGTAGAATACTCTATTAGGATCGTAAGTTGAAGTAATATATTTGAGAAACACGCATACTTTAAAATGTTCTTTTATTTTCACTATTTATAGTAAAAAGCTACCAATTTTCTTTGTTTTAGATTAGGAGGACTTGGGTATGGTTGTGCCACGGTACAGTACTGACAGTCGTTATAACAGCTAAACTATATACTAATTTTGAGATAGGCTTCTAATGGAGAAAGATGAAGTATGTTAGTTCGAATAAGTTTTCATTATTGCATTGATGAACATGATCTGTAGACCACATTGCATTTAAAAAGTCAAAAAAAGTTTTTTTGTTCAATCTGTTTCAATAATAACTGTTTCTTCTATACAATTATATCACATTGTTATATTGCTGCAAGTTGAACATCATAGTAGTTAATTACCAGCAATTAGTTTTTGCGTAGATAATTGATGTTTTCTTCGGGTGATAATTAAACAGATAAAGAAAAATCTAACTCAATCAATACAAAATACAAAAGAAAAAAGCAAAAAATATCAATACAAGGAAACAAAAGACTTCACAGAGATTACTCGTTTGAAAAATAAGGTTTTGTTATATATATATATATATATATATATATATATATATATATATATAACTCGAATTTAAAACAATTTTTTAAAAACAAACCCTTTCCTATCAAACAAATTTTATCTTCTAGCGACATCTATTTTCCAACTGGGGCCTATCTTTTCTCATTCTTATTTGATATTTTATGACTCACAAAGTTGACCTTGTACAGAGGTTTTAATTTATTTTTATGCAAGCTATAACCATTCTGAGGTTAGACGATTGTGTTACTCACCCTTTTCTTGTATTGATTTCATGACGAATTCATCGCATGTAAGGAAAGTATTTCAGTATTTCTACGAAAAAAAAATGTTTAAAACACCATTTAAATTACTTATGTTCCAGCTAGGTGGTAAATTAACAAAATTTTTGCAAATGAAAAAAGTGACGCAACAGTACGTCAGGCGTCTTTACTTAATATTTTACATAGTTATATAATATAGTACATTTCTATATATAATAAAACATACGAATATATGCAATATTGATGCCATGCCATAAAATGAGGAGGAAAAGAATATTCTGCTCGGTTTTATTTATAAAAACATCTATTTAAATATGCAAAAAATGGACACTTCACCGCCATAAATTAAAATAGTAAGAAAGAGTTGAATAAATGAAACCGAACCATTGAAAAACGGCACATAGAAAACAAACATCGAGTGTAGTTCAGAGGCGATTTATGAGCCTGGAAAATATATAGCTGGAAAACCGCCTTCGTTTTTTCCTATGTCGATGTCGAAATATACGAACTGGCAAGAACGCAATGTATCAAACGACCCCCATGGACTCATTGTATGTGTAAAGAAACCTTTGGTAAAAATTACATTACATAAAATATTTTATAAAGTTGTACGAGAAAACATTAAAGTACATAGTTAACTGTCAAAAATATTAGGGTATAAAATTTTTATAGTGCTTATTATATTTTGCAAAATTTATAATAATATAACATGTACATATTTTGACCTATACTATAATTTTTATATAATCTGTGGGGCGCACTGCTTAATTAACAAAAGTCGAAAGTTTTTTTAAAAATGGATTGATTGTCTTTGATTTAATTATCTTTGAAGTATTCAAAACTAACATAATTAATAACTAGTGAAGAATATTTATATATGTACGAGGTCTGTTCAAAAAGTACCCGGAATTTTCGTTTTTTCAAAAAAATATTTATTTATTCGTCTACATTAATGTGGTCCCCTTCAAAGTAGTCCCCCCCAGATATAATACACTTATGCCAGCGTTTTTTCCAATTTTCGAAGCACCCTTGATATTCACTTTTTGATATGTCCTTGAGCACTCTCAGCGATTTTCTTCAATCGAGGAAAACCGCCGTCCTTTCATGGGTCTCTTCAACTTTGGGAATAGGAAAAAGTCACACGGAGCCATATCTGGTGAATTTTTGCACTTTGCAACACTTTATTTCATTTTTTACGCAAAATTTAATACAAATTCTTTGACTTTTCAATTCTTCCATTGTAAAAATCGCCGAGCTCAGAAAAACACGTCGAACCTTAGCGACTACCACAGACAAAGTAAACAGTGAATATAGCTGAAAATTTCATCATACTTTAGGGGCATGTATACCAACACAATAAAAAAAAATTTTGACAATCAGACACTCCAGACCCGCGAAATTTAATTATTAGTAATTCCGGGTACTTTTTGAACACACCTCGTATGTTAAGCAATGTAATTTAATTTGGGACTTCTTATTAAGCTATCACATTAGGTAAAATTTTATGTCGACATTTTATGGGTGGTGCCTGATTTAATTTCATGCCTTCATTATTGTGTAAGCTATTGGTTGTAATATTGTGAAATTGTTATAATATATTTAAAATTTTACTATATGAAAATTTCAATACCACACTTTAGTATTACTTTCTTCTACACAGTTGCGTTGAATTGCAGAAAACTGCTCCCACAATTTATTTTTTATTTTGCTGTTATTTTTTGCTTAATTTAAAATGAGTAAACTGAAAGAAAACAAAAATATCCGAAGAAACGTTTATAGTGTATAAAACGCATAAATCTTTGCTCAAGTTTTGCAGTTGCAGCATTCATTTTTAATCGACTTTTAGAAAGTAGTAAATCATGTCTTCTACTGAAATAAACTTCAGTTCTTTATCAGATATTTTTAAGTATATATATATATATATATATATATATATATATATATATATATATACATGTTCGACAGTTTTTATGAAGTACATGTGAAAAAGCTTGGCGAGAAAAATGATAAAAAACCTATATAATCACATTTTCGAAAATAAGCTTTTTTTCAAAATGTAATAAATTATAGCAGAATGAAAGAAAATACGAGAAAATTCAAGAAAAAAATAAGCAAGCTAAAATTAAATGTTTCATTAAAATTTTTAATTTCTATATTTTCTTACTTTAGAATAATACTTTATATGTTGAGCAAATAAAAAATTTACTCGAATAGAAGGCTTAGAGTGTAGATGAAAAATGTTGACAAAAATATAATTATGGATATGAAATATTCAAGATTTTGATTTTTTTTAAATTAATAATAATCCAATTGTAGGAATAATTTATTAGTTAATATTGTTTATAACGCATAATTTGATATTTAAGTAGATAATGCATTGAAAAAAATGAATTATATTTTTAGTATTTATTTGTAACTAAGCTGAGTGCACGCAGTATTCGTTCAGACGTTGAGCTGTTAACATCGGTGAATAAATAATCATTACATAAATATCAAAAAGTACTAATATTTTATCTACCTGTCCAGTAACCTGTGTTAGTGTCTGCATTGTGTACAAATAGATACCGTTAAACACGTGTCCCCTTGCCGGGGGCAAGCAGTGTCATATAAACATTGTGTATTTTATGTTAATATAAGTGGTAATTAAGTAAATTAATCGCATTTTTGTTGTGCTAATTAATTTAATGTCTTTATGGAGTCCGATACCGGACAATTAAAGGGCCGTCCGCCCGATAAAAATCCTCTGACATGTTCGGAAATTGGCGTGACTGTTGCAAATGCAATGAATGTGTACTATGTCGGAAATGAAAATAATACAGATTTACGTAATTCAAATAATGAGGAGAGTATAATAAGAAGTGAACATATTCCAATGCAAATTAATAGTGCTGAAACGGTGATTGAAAAGTCAATTCGAATCGAAGATTCGATTAATATGGATAATGTGTGTGACAGAAGCAATGAAGCACAAAATATTGTAATGACTGAGCAAGTACCTAGTGATGAGAATTCTAATCGAATTAACGTTGATGAAATTCATCTACCGAATCGTTTTGATATGTGCGATACTGGACCTTTTTACATTTACGTAGAATCTTTAAGTAAAAACATTGGACGTTTACACCCAATGGCTCTCGGAAAATTACTACACAGATCACGATCGATTCCGAAAGAAGATTTGTTGGAGATTATCGTGATTGGTAACAATAAAGTCAAACTAGTTCTTAGGAACGGTAAAACAGCTAACAGCCTTCTTGACGATAGTTTTTTTACTGATAATAAATTGAAAGCTTACATCCCTAAATACCTATTAATTAGGGAAGGTATAATCTTTGATGTAGACATTAATCTCACTGCAGAAGAAATATTAGAAGAGATAGAATCAGTTATTCCGATAATAGATGTAAAGTGTTTTGTACCAAAAAACATCAACAAGCGCAGAATTAACTCGCAATGCGTGAAATTATCTTTCAGAGGTTCAATTCTGCCGGATAAGGTAGGCATACATTCTGTTAAATGCCCAGTCAGCCCATTTATTAAAAAGATTACCCAATGCCACAAATGTTGGCGATTCGGCCACGTTCGGGAAAAATGCCGGAACGACCTAACATGTCCTAAATGTGCAGGTCCTCATATTAAAGACGTATGTATAGAAGATAACAACTATCTATGCTGCCTGTGCAAAGATAACCACGAGGCTTATAATAAAGATTGCAGAATATATAAAAGATATAAAAATATTAATGAATTAATGGCAACACAAAATTTATCTTTCTACGAAGCAAAAAAAATCTTTGATAACGATAAATACTCCAGAACAGTTAGAGTCAACCTTAGCAGCTTGAATAAAGATAAAGATTTCCCTCCAATGAAAATCAAGAACTCTAACCAGAGTGGGGCTTTAATAAACAATAAATTCATGGTTCTATCGGACCTGGAAGAGGAGGAAGACCAAGGTAATATTGCAAACTTCCAGACATTTAATAAACCTAAAAGGATTCATGTTCCACCCTCAACCAAGAGAGAAAAGAATGGGGCTGTAATCGGACATAGCATAAAACCTGTTTATAAAGAAAATATGGCTGACAAGGGAAATTTTATAAACCCTAGAAAAAGAGTGAAAAACAAATCAGATTCTGATTCTGAAAATGAAGTAAAATCTAATAGGAATAGTGAAGATCCTAACACATCAGGAGGCCTATATCATTTCATTAGGCTGCTAAAGGACGTCTATAATCCAAATGATCCCGTATTAAAAAATTTGTTAAGTGATGTTTTTCTCAAAATGGTAAAAATTAAACACAAAATAGATCCTGCAAGTTTAAAAAAGAAAAAAACTAATAAGGATTTACCTGTGAGTTCAGAAAAATAAATCAATCAGTACTCCTTTCATTATGAAACAAATAAACATTTTACAATATAACTGTAGATCAATGTTAGCAAACAAGAGTAGTATAGAACATTATATGTGGTCTCATAAAATTCATGTGGCAGGTCTGTCTGAAACCTGGCTTAAAGAAGGTCACAAATATTTTGTCAAAGGTTATCGGATTTTCCGAGAAGACAGAGTTGACGGTTATGGCGGTACTGCCATTCTAGTAAAAGACAACATATTATGCGAGAAAATTAACCACCCATTTCAGTGCCATCTTATCCAAATGTGTGCAGTGATTTTAAAATTAGAAAACCCGGTATGTATTATTTCAATCTATTGTGCGCCGAACTCTAAGGAATATTTCAAGAACATTAAAGATTTAATTGAAACTATCTCCATGCCAATGCTCATAATAGGGGATTTTAACTGCAAAAATTTAGCTTGGGGTAGTGCCTCCATTGACAGAGGAGGCGAGATTCTATACAACATAATTGAAGACCTAAACCTCACCATAATGAATGATGGAAGACCAACCACTATCAGCACGGCAAGTAGGAAAGGTACGCCAATAGATCTTACTTTTTGTTCCAATAATCTATATGACAAAATCCAGTGGGACATTTATGCGGGCAGCTTAGGATCTGACCATTTGCCAATCAACATTACATTAAAAACTAACTTTGATGTAAAAGATTATATATATCCCTCCAGAAAATGGAATACCAAAGAGGCCAATTGGAAGAATTACGCATGGGAAATAGAAGATAAGTTGAAAAAAGTGGTACTCCATGAGGATCATAAGTCAAAATATGATGCCATTATCGAGGTCATAAACGAAGCAGCCGGTAAACACTTCAAGGAACGTAAAACAGTGGCAATTAAGCAATTTAAACCCGCTATCTGGTGGGACGAAGAATGTGAAAACCAGATCAGACAAAGAAAAATAGCGTACAAAAAGATGGTAGACGAGTTTACTTACAACAATTTTATTGAGTATCAAAAAATAAACGCTATTACAAAAAAAATTCTCAAATCCAAAAAGAGAAAAAAGTGGATGGATTTTACAAACTCACTCAATAGTAATATTAATACATCAAAGCTTTGGAATATAGTAAAAAAATTTAACAACAAAAATAACAGAAACTCATCTAAGCCTCCAGTCGCTAGCTCATTCTTCGAAGACATGCTAAAAATGTTCGTTCCAGACTTGGTCTCCAATGAAATCAATCTGAATTTTGCAAATAATCTCGGAAGAGATCCCGATGACTTAATTTCTCCTATCAGACTATATGAATTTGATAAAATATTAAAAAATAAAAAAGACAGCGTGCCAGGAATGGATAATATCTCATACATTATGTTAAAGAAGAGCCCCATAGCATTAAAATGTCTAATCATAGAGGTATTTAATTCAATTCTTTCTACATGCTGGATTCCAGAGGATTGGAAAAAAATTATAATTATTCCCATCTTGAAACCGAATAAAGACCCTTTGAAGATAGAATCCTATCGACCAATTTCATTATTATCTTGTTTGAATAAGACATTTGAAGCCATCATCAAGAATAGATTGGAGTGGTATATAGAAAACAAGTCTCTCTTCAATCAAAACCAATTTGGATTTAGACGAGGTCAAGGCACAAGTGATCTGTTAAGTACCTTATCTAATGACATTCATATATCTAATTCGAATAATAGATACCTCCTATTATTAGCGACGGATATACATAAGGTTTACGATAATGTTGATCATGGCATTTTACTGAACAAACTTAAGAAATTGAACATTGCTTCTAATATTATGAAAGTGATAATTCTTCTACTAACCAATAGGTTGCTATATGTAAAAAATAAAAATAAATTAACAGGTCCCAGAGTAGCTCTTACAGGCTTACCACAAGGTTCTATATTGAGTCCGTTATTATTTAATATTTATATGTCGGACTTTACTGAAGTTACCCAAGACGATGTTAAGAAACTACAATATGCTGATGATTTATTTTTATACATTTCTTGCAACACACTTGAGGAATGCATTCACAAAATGAAGTCGTCGATCACAGGTGTCTCAGAATGGATGAGGTCCAACCACCTGAACCTTTCCTTGGTCAAAACAAAGGGTATCCTGTTCACCAGGCATAGAAAATTCCTCTACCCTCAAGAAATCAATATGGGGAATTGGATCTGTAAAATATACGATAGTGTGAAAATTTTAGGGGTTACCTTTGATAAAAAGATGACCTTCCGGGTGCACGTTGGAGAGGTGATCAAAAAATGTGAAACAGGTAAGAATATTATTAGAAGATTGGTTGGAACTGACTGGGGAGCCCACCCAAGTTCATGTTTAGATATCTACAAATCCATAATTAGATCACATATTGATTATGGATATTTCATTTACGGAGGAATCTCAACCAATATACAAGGATTACTAGATAAAGCTCAACTTTCGGCTTTAAGACTGTGCTTGGGAGCTATGAGGTCAACGCCTCGCATTGCCATTTTAGCGGAAGCCGGGGAAGCCCCTTTAAACATTAGGAAACGAATACTAACTAATAGATTTCTAATTAAAAAATTCAACTCGGATTCTGAACGAATCCCGAAACAATTGGAACATTTAGCTGTTTTACATTTTAGGGTAAACTATTGGAAAAATAGACCGACACCTCCATTAATAACTGGATTTTATAATTTGAAACCTCTAGAAGATCGAATAATTACAAATAATAAACTACCGTATCATAGTCATTCTTGGAATTACTCATTTCCCAAGAAATATATAGTCTTGAATGATTTTAATTATATGACTCATCATTCCAATAAAAGTATAATAAACAGGGAGTTTGAGAATTGGTTAGACACGAAATGGAAAGATTTCACGGTTATCTACACTGACGGTTCCAAGTTAGAAAATAAAGTGGGGTGTGCTGTCTATGTACCTAATAGAGAGAAAAATTTACAATTTAATTTACCGGATTTTGCCTCAGTCTTTTCGGCAGAACTTACAGGTATCAATGCTGCCTTAGACTTTGTTACACAAGAAAAGATTCCAAAAACCTTAATCCTAACAGATAGTAAATCCGCACTTCTGGCTCTAAACCATCCTAAAGAAAATTGCAATGATTTAATTTTTGACACCATCCATAAAATAGAAAGCGTCTTAGAAAATAAAAACACGATTAAATTAGTATGGATAAAAGGGCACTCCAATATTCAAGGAAACGAATATGTGGATGGTCTTGCAAAAGAAGCCTGTTTATCAAATTTTCCTTCAAGAAAGGCTCCTGCGTCTGACCTAAAAAGCTGGGTAAGGAAACAAGGATTAAGGTTATGGCAAAACGAATATGATATGGAAGGCAGAAAAGGAACTTTATTTAAATTTTGCAAACCAAAAGTGTCTCTCAGTACATGGTTTGCCAAATCTAGGTTGAACAGAGACGAAATAACCGTTATCAATCGTATTAGATCGGCCCACACATTCTGCAAATCTCATCTTTTTAGAATGGGCATGGCAGAAGATCCCTTCTGTTCTTGCGGATTGGAAATTCACAATCTTGACCACATCTTTTGGAAGTGCAAGCTCTATGCTAATCAAAGAACATTCTTACTACAAGAACTGAATAAATATAACTTCATTTTTCCTATTAACACTACAATAGCCTTTTCTACTAATGATGAAAATATATATAAAATTTTTCTGTTTTTCTTAAAAAAATGTAACATTAAAATATAGTTCTAAAAATAAAGTATTAGTTATTAAGGTTTTAAGAATTAAGTCGCAATATTATGTTGTAAATAATTTGTAAAATATGTATTTTTCTGGTATTTGTAATTTTGTAACATATTATTTATGTATTAAGAGGCTAAATGACCACACGGTCAAATGCCATAAATAAATAAAAAAAAAAAAAAAAAAAAAAAAGCTGAGTGCAACTTGTATTTAGCATTTTCTATCAAATATTTAATATTTTCTGAAAAAGATAAAGTTCAGAGTCAAAAATTTTCCAATGAGTTTAACAAATTTAAAATTAAAATTGGCCATTACGTCAAATAAAAATATAAATTATATTAAGATTTCTTTATTATACTGTCACAACTTCCCAATTATAAATTTTTAATTAATCAAATATATACTAATAAAATGTCTTGATTAATTAATAAATAAATTAATCAAATTAATTTGAGCATTTTTTGTTTTTTGACAAACAATCAAATTATCATTATTAATTTTTATTAGCATTTTAAGTAGATTGCTTGCGTAAACTCTGTGGAAGTTATTTGATTCCAATTAATCATATAGTCACTAACTTGGTTTAAAATATTCTAGTAAGAGAAGTCATTTAAATGGTTAAAACTTAAATTCTTAATGATTAAGTAAATTTTTTCATTATTTAAGGAAGTTTATGCAACTTGCAAAGTCCACCTAGAACTACTGATTTTAAAAAGTCACAGCTTGAAAATATTTTAAACAACTGAACACATCAGATTTCTTTCAAAAAAATTAATTTTATTATCAAATGGTCAATATACAATACACTACCCAATACACAAATAAATGCCACTTCTCGACGAGTATAATCGTCAATCACAGTTAACTGGTGAATAGTATCAATTGATGATATAATTAATACTTTTTCCCAATTTCATACAAATTTTTGACAGATTTATTATCTGTATAATATATATTAGCATCTGGACAAACAAAAAAAATCTCTCTATATTGTCTACATCATCATAATGGCAATTTGATTATTTAGCTTCGATTCTACCAAATGCTCAGTTCTATTTTACCCGAATCCTTAAGATGCAAACAACGTACGCACAAAGTAAATTCAAAAACTTTTCCTCTCAATTTTCCTCGAAAGAGTCAGTTTTCCAGCGCGCTAGGTATAAAAACGCATTCGGTGAAAGTAGCATTGCGACGAAAGATTTATAACGCGTCATAAGTATGAACTTGTTATAGTTCGAAAAGTTTCCTTAAGAAATATAGTATGATTTACATTGAAGTTTAATTCTGAAGTATTTTTCAACAAAAGTTGTACCAAGAATTTTTTCTTATTTTTTATCGTATCATTCTATTAAATCACTCATCGAAAGTATGAACATGCAGGGAATGGAAAAATGAAATTTGTTTAACAAGGTATGTTGGAAATTTTAATGGAAATTTATGATAAATTGATAAATATATAAAATACTGAATTAAGGATATTTTGGGCTGTCTCGTCTAACCTGTGATATTTCAAAACTGGTTTAATTTAAAATGTTGAAAATTTGATATACTTGGTGTATCTATATTTTTGAAGTAAAACTTCTTTATGCGCGACTAGGGTGTAAATCCGTACAAATGCAACGGTAGTGCGTTACGGCAAGGTCGAGTGCCCATGATTCGTTATTCGCTCTCGATGATGGTTCTTTTCTTTCTTCGATGGTTCTTCTTCTCGATGGCGAGGCTTCTTTGTATGCGTGACTTTATACGTAAGAAATTATCTGTATTAGCTAACGTCTAAAAAAATCTTGTAATTTATAATAAATACATATTTATTTCTATTATCTTTTAGGGTCGAAAGTGATAATATGACACATTCACATCGTCACAAAAACTGCAAATTGCACAGTGCTACAATTTTGCGTCTAGAAAACACGGATAATCATAATTAGGAGAATATCGTTGAGCGTGCAGGACATGCGATTCAGTAATCAGATGTTTTTTGCCGCAGACCATTTTTATTTATAGGGTTGTTTTTCAGTTCTATTTTTGTAGCTAAGATGCAACAATGGATCATGAAAATAATGGTGTAGACTCATTTTTAAAATAGTCTAGAATATAATTTCGAAAGATATATATTTTAAGAAACATCATAGTACGCATTTTTTACCTAAAATATCTGATTTGCAATAAACACAGCTGATAAGTCAAAAAATTATACTTCAATTATACTATCAATTCTCAAAATAAACGAATGTAATACGACTAATTACCAAAAGTATTTTTCTTTTTTGAGAGTAGTAAAATGACCGCGCATTTCTTTTTCTAAATAGTATATTTCGAATGACGATCATCATAGTTTCGGTCTTCCACTAAATTTGTTCGAGTTCCAGGATCTCAAAACATTAATTTTTGAAAATTACGATCAGGATTGTAAAATAATTAATTACTTGTTTGTTTCATAATAAAAAATCGGTGTAAAAAAATCCGAGTAGTGGAGTCCATGGCATCGTGCCTTAAGGCAAATTGCTGGAACTTCCCGTACCGTAACTTAAAATCTTGGTACGAAACCCAGTAAAATTTACACAAAGTTTGTACACATTATTAAAATCTCTATAAAATATCTGATAATTTGATGTACATATGTCCAATAAACATTTTTGACCGCCAAATGACATTTTTTTAACATATTTTTATTGAGAGTCCATAACCGCTGGACTCGCCTCCCTAAAAATTTAATCAGTTCTTCATTTTGTCAAAATAAGTAAAATGTTTTATGAATTATTAAAATCGGACCCTCTGTTCTCTTAAAAACTGAGTTACCGTTTTTGTTACTTTTTGCCGCGTATCTTCGGAACTTCGCCAAAAGCTAATCAGCATATCTCCTTATCAATTCAAATCGAATGTTTTTTGAGTTATTCAAATCGGTTGATCGGCGTTCCTGAAATCGTCGACGAAAATGCGTATCCGCACACACACACACATACGATTAAACCATCAAGTATTGCTAACACACTTCTTTTAAAAAAGAGCTTTTCAAAGGCAACTAATTTTTAAAATTCTAAATTACTAGTTTAAAAAAAAGTCTTGGGGTAAATGCATCATTATTTTTGACTGTAATCCTAGAAATGTTATTCACGGTTACAATTCCAAAGTTTAAAAAAAAAACAAAAATAAGATAAATAAAATTAACGAAAATATCGAAAAATTATCACAATTTAACCAAAGCTCTCGGTTGAGCTTTGAAGCTCAGAAGTTTCGAATTATGTGTGATAATTTATTTTATATTTTAACACTAGCATAAAAATTTTAAGATTTAGTGTAGATATTCATAATGTAAGACGTCTTTAATTTAAAAAATATATTCTATATATATACAAGAAAAACTCTAGAAATTCTTTATATATATTTGCAATATCCTGAAAAATGATACTTAAAATTATACTGCATCTATCCATATATTTGGTAATTTGTTTTATATTTTAAGACCTATGATATCTCCATATTATATTGTAGGTACTTAATAAAAATTGTGTATATTGCTAAGTGATATTCTTGTGTGGTTGTCACAACTAATTAAACATCTAGTAATAATTTTTATATTTTTGGTTCGTTTAAAAATATATTTATAATAACAATGCCAATTCATCTCATTTAGAATTTTTTATCTTATGTTGCAAAAACACCAGCGTTTGCATTAGTAAATTTCAGGAATAAATTTCAGGAAAAATTGTAATATATATTGCAAATGATTATATTATAACAATTTTATAAAAAATTATATTAAAATTTTTAACATATGTTATTGTTATCAATAACAGTAACAATAACAGTTTGTTTCTAAAAAAATAGAAATACAAAACAATTATTTTATCATGGATTGTTATGTAAAACTTATCTTTCTCATCAAAACGAGTAATACTCATCAGAATTTTACGCAACAATATATATTACGCGCATTTTTAATTTCTTATTTATTTTGCATAACAATAAAGCCACCATGGGAAATGAATTTCAAATTCTTTCACATTGCAAGTATCCAATTGTAAGAATATCATTATGACTAGACATAAAAATTAAATAAGCATATCATACAGTTCACATGTATTTTTATGAGTGGAGATAGGAAGGTACATCTTGAGACACGTTGGAATATAAGTGTTTATTTTATGATATCACTTACCTATCTACATGTGAATTAATGATGCTTTTATTAATAATTCTATTATAACCAAATCGTAAAAGCAGGGTCGTAATCTATATAGAAAGAAAATTCATTTCATTAATATGGTTGTAATATTTTTATAGACGTCGTGTTTATGAAGAATTGATATTCAATATAAATTTTTAGAAAAGGCTAAATAATGCAAAATTCTTGTAATTTAAAATTCTGTAATATTCCTACAGATATTTGATATGTGATTATTTATTAAATATTATAAATAGTGAGATTTTGTTTGAACCACATGAATTTTCAATTCAATACATTCGATACGATAATTGAATTCAATATTCAATTCTTATTGAAAAACTAGATCTCATATATTTGCTTAACCAAATGAAATAATATATTCAATTAAGTGAGAGCAATATGTTGTTTCAAAATCAACTAGATATGTAATCCATTTTTCAAAATATTATTGAGATATTTTAAGACTAAGTTGAATTTGAAAATAACTATTTCCAAGAACATGGAACATATTGTTAAATATTTTTGTATGTTTTTAAATTTGTGAAATTTGATTATCATTCTGATAAGACAATATTTAACATCTTTGATTTTTTTTAAATATATTGTAGATTGTTTTATCTAAAAATTTAAAGTATATATGAGTCTTTTAATTGGCAATAATAAACATAATATCTATTTAATTTGCATATTTAATAATAAAATAAAATTATTTAGTTTAATTTCAGTTATTTTTAAGTGATCAAATTTATTTTGAAAAATTCAAGTTATTCAAGTTTTTTTCTAGATTTTGAACGTAAAACATGATAATTGAGTTCGGTGCTGGTTTTACATGGAAAAATTGTATAAGATTGAAAGATCAAATTTTAATTTTGGAGTAAAACTAATTTCAAGAAAATACTCTATCAATATATAGTCTCGAATCATCAGAATTAAAACTTATTTTTTATTTGTAATTATTAATTACAATAATTATTGACTTAGTCAAGGATCCAAGACGGACCTGTCTTTCAGAAAAAAACTTACAGATATTCATGTAATGAAATCTAACATAAGTGTGCTACATCATGAATTATTAGACGACTGGAAATTTTCTTCAATGTTCTAAACGAAAACATCAAAAAAAATTTACCATCGTGTAATAAAATGGTGATAATTAAGAAACGTGTAAATTGATGGTAAATATGTTAGATTAATATTTTTTGTTAATAATAATAAATATGTTTGATGAACAAAAAAATTGTGTAACATTTACTTAATAAATTTAATTAATTTAAAAAAATATAATTAATTTATTAGACGTAGAAAAGCTGATACACTATACTTAAAAAACAAAGGTCAAAATGCTTAAATAGTGAAACATGAATTGGCATAAAATTTAGCAAGAAATTTGGTATAGAATTTAAAAAAATAACCGAATAATATTGTCCTTATAGTATAGAGTATATGTTTGTTTGAAAACAAGAAAGTTGTCAAGAAAAAATATTCCTAGGTACCACAAAAAACATAATAAACTAGTGGTGTATGGCAGCGTGCCATAAGACAAATTGCTGAAACATCCCGCGCCGTAATTAAAATTTTTTAAATGCTTTAGAATTTTTTGAAAAGTTTGATTTTTTTCAAAGCAATCGCGTTGCATATCTGTTTTAGAAACAAATTTTATAAGTTATTTAAAAACAATAAATTCAAACCGGCCACTTCGAAATTGACATTCTTGTTACTTTTTACCCCGCATTTTGTTATTTTTTACCCCGAATCAACTGAACCTGCATTTGCCAAAAACTAGTCAGCACGTCTCCGCATCAATTCAAATCGATTTTTTTTTAATTATTCAAATCGGTTGACCCGTGTTCCCGAAATTGTCGACAAGAATTTGTATCCGGACACACACACATACACAAACATCCATTTTTTCTAAGGTATGCCAAAATGTTCAGAAGGATCTGAAACGTTAAGATATATAAAAAAAATCATTTTCGATTTTTTTGCTACTGCTATAACTTACTGCCTACAAGAAGTTAAAAAACATAATAAAAATGGGATTAAAAACTCATTAAAGTTCTGAATTAAAATATTTTTTTAATTTTTTAAAAACAGTTCCTTAAAAAAATAAAAAAAATGTTTTTATTTTATTTATACCACAATATCATACAATACCGATAAGGTTCAGATAATATAAAAAAAACCATAAATTCATTGCGGTTTCGACAAATTGCACAAAATAACACACCAAATCGAACTATTTATCTACCGTGCACCATTTATAAGGGTGCTCCTATCACACTCATATACTTGTATGTGACCCTCGATCGTTCTGTGAACGACATGTAATAGTTTTTCTTGCATGTATCTCAAAAATAGATAGATATAGACATAAGTACACACCGACTGCAGTTTCAGATAAGTTTTTATCCGATGGGTTTTATGTAGACATAAATCACGGTCTGAATCAGACCAACGAGGCAAAGATAACGCGAGTAAATCGTTCGCGAAAGAATCAACATCAGTATAAGGGATGGTTTGCTCGTCAGAGATATTGAACTAATTTGATTTACCAAAAGTATAATTGTCGTAATTAATTTTTCCATCAGTTATCACTTAATTATTGATTATAAAATACCTCTAATACAGAATAATAGTCATGCTTTTAGTGCATTACTATCTGTATTACATTATTAACGACATTAGAATTTCTAAATACTCCTACGATTTCAAAAATTTTGAAGCCATACCATACTTTACAAGCACCCAATTGAAATTCTCCACCGAGACTTTTTTTTAGAATCGTCAAAAAAGTGCAAAATGAGCCGTCCATTATATTTATACTTTTGTCTTATTGATAAACTTTGAATTAATCAGCTATAATTAATTAATTAAAAATATACAAAATTGAATAATCTACAAAAGTTTATAGTATTATAAATAATTGTTTATATATTACATTTTCGGTCAAATTAGTTCAGCATTAATTTCATTATTTGACTACGAAAGTTTATTGAATATACAAATATAACATGCAAAAATGATGAAAAAATGAAAATCTATAAAAAAAAATTACACTAAATGGAGCACCATATACTGCACAAGTTATACATAATTTTAAATACCTTAAGTAATGATACTTAGATACTTTATAGATACTTTATAGATAATTTATAGTAATTTTTAAGTAGTATCCATTATAATGTAACATTCCTCATTCTGGTACCAAAACTTGTACATAATTCAGATAAAACGAATAAACAAAATAACTGGATAAAATTTACGAATATAATTTTAAACTATTCAATTGATATAAAATATCAGTTTAAATTAAATTTGTTAAATAATTAAACAGTACAAAATTTATTGAACCCATTTGTTACAGTTTACGCCAATATTACTGAACAAAACTTTTAGTACATTTTACCAAAACTCATTTAATAAAATTGTCATTTCTAATTACATCAATGTCAATTTACGTTTTTTACATTAACACGATAATAGTTTTATATTATAACAGTTACTGCAACTGTTAGTAGTAACTTTTCAAAAAACATTTTGTAGTAAATGTAGAGAAGACTGTGCAACCGACACAAATTCGGACTCTGTATAAATTATATATATTTATATATATATATATATATATAAATTACTACACATACTATTTATTATAAGACTTCAAACCGTGAAGGAAAAAAACCCTTAGCTCGTTGGGGTGAGTCGTGAGGGTTGAGGGCGTACACGTACGCGATTACTACAAATCGGAATTTCACGCAATAAGCGAATCAATTTCTCATTAATTATCGTCCTGATTAATGATCACGTGTCGTTGGTGCAATTACGCGAATGCCAGCGACCGAGTGCTAATAGTTTGCGAATCAATTAATACAAGTCGAATATCATAGGTAAAATGATTCGAATCAATAAGTTGGAATATTAGATTGGTAGGTTAATAATAACATGTCGACAAGGAGGGAAATTGATTTAAATCGCGAATAAAATGTAAAAGTTGATGTTTTAGCTTCGAAAAAGACAAAAAGTAGCAATCTCAATGAGGGTAAAACAAATTGTTGTATATTTCCATTTTTTTATTTTCTTCTACTAGTTATCTCTAATTGCTATTTACTATGCAGTCAGGCATTTTGTAAAACGCTGTTTGTGATATAAAACCTAACCTAGAAAACGCTAAAAAAGATCTTATCTTAAGTGCATCTTTGTGATGTGATATTAACATTTACAAAAAATTAGATTAGATAGCAGATACGTAGCATTTTGGCAGTTTTTAGTGCAATTTCAAAAATGACGTAGGCGTTGCCATGTTATAGTCTATTTCACTGGCGAGTTGGCTTCTTAGTTTTTTATAATATTAAAATATTTTATACTCGATAGAAATATAAAAATTTAACATGTCTAGTTACAACAACTAAAATAAATACTTATTTGCCAAAAACATTTTTATTTTCATATATATTTTGAGTGCGAAACACACACAAATTCGTAGTTAATAATTTTGGACTAGCAATGTTCGAAAACTAAATAATTTATTTGTCATAAATCACGTAAAGTACTGCTTAATCGAACAATAATAATTGAAATGATTTCAATGAATCATTGAAATAAATAAAAATCAATATGGACCAATAAACGTTCAAAAAATTTAACAGAAAATATTCAAAATTATAAATAAAAACTATTAAACAGTAAATGATCAATCCTTTTTTTATATTCTGCAATTTTTCAAATTTGATTATCTTTCCTAACAGAATATTTATTGCAAAATCAATTATAGAAAGTAAAAACCATTTAAATTATTAACAAACATTGTGAAAATTGCGTTCTCGTATTATATTTCTCCGTATTATGAACAAATACAGAAGTATATTGTAGTATTAATTTAAAAAAATTTAATCCCACACTCAAAAAAAATTTAATACCGGTTACAATTATAATTATTTTAATACATATTTCTAAGCATATAATTATCAATTTATTTTAATTCTATAATTATAACAATTAATTTTCTATCTTCATGAGAGCAAACCATTTTTTACTTTACCAAAACTCACCTGCATAACTCGATAACTGAGTCTATTAAAAAGTTCACGTGATGAGTGTATGGAATTCACTTAAGATATTAATTTAGATGTTAAGATTAGGCTGATTAAATTAGGTGGTCTTAATTTAGCCCTGCTTCTCAGCTTAGGACAACAATGCAACACGCTTTTTGTGTAAACTAATTTGTTCAGATTAGATCAGAGAACGCTATCGTAATCGTCGAGTTGAAGCAATTATCGTTCCGATATAATTATTTCTTGAATGAAATTCATTTGGTTTTGAGAAAACTATATAGGTATACAGAAGTTTATAGGGTTATTTATGGTAAAGTAATTTTTTTGTCTTTGATTATTGTAATCAATCATAAATTTCATCTATTTTGCAGTAAACAATTCTATAAGCTGACTTCAAAGTTTCTGCTGTAAGTAAAGATATAAGTATGTATTTTGTATTTCTTTATGTATTTTAAGTTTCTTAAAATTTCAGGAGTTAACACACGGCCATAATTTTTTAATCTTTTAACATCCTTCTGGACTTTGTAATTTCTGGATTTTATTCTTGTTCTTTCAATATATCTTATAGTGTTTATTTCTAGATCATGACGGATTGTATATTTTTGAAGTGCAATAATGATTTTGGAATAGGGCCTAGGCTTTTGTTTTGTACCCTCTGGTTTATTAGCAATTTGTAGTTAGCTATTCCTTACTACCTAATTTATTTTTGATTTTTAAGCAGTTAGTTTTGACAAAAGTATTAAATTGATAGACCTATAAGTCAATATAACTGCTACAGTTATAAAGAAAACTGTTCTCATTTCCTTTAATTATGTTCTAATTAAGTATTTATCTAATTTAAGTTATTCAAGATATTTTACTAGCTTTCAATGTTGAGTTAGTATTTTATTTAGATAAACTGATAAAGAATAATACCTTTTAGGTAGAGAGAGAAAAAATGTGAATGTAAATTATCCCTTCATTCAGTTATATTTCAATATGTCTACAACATTTATTCAGAATAGCACCTTTAGTCTATTTTTTTGGATTTAATATGTTTGATTAAGCTAGAACCTACAAGTATTGTCATCAAATTGTCGGAAATTGCTACTCTACTATAAAGTGTTTAATGCACAAAGTTGGTCCAAGTACACTGCCCTGTGGCACACCTGATTCCATAATGTAATAGTCCTTTTTGCATTGACGTCAATTTGGAATATTTCTTCGAGATATGATTTGCTGAAAATACATGAATTGAATTTTTAATTTTTGAACTATTGAAATTATCTATTTTCTACAGATTGCGATTATTCCTATGATTATTCATTAAATATGTATAATACTTTTTCTTTCATTATAATCGACCTCGTAGTTATTCATAAAATTCTGACCTACGTTTTAATAAAATAAATAGTATTTTTAATACTTTTTATTTACATTTCAAAATTTTTTTATGCTTCTTTAAATTATCTTTGTTTGATTATGAACTTTTTTCAATTGCTTAAATCTCAAGACACACAATAGAATTTGATGTGGGCTACTTGAAATTCACTACCTGTCAAATTCGAATCAATATAATAATCGTCAATTATATTATTATTGTACTGACACATGATGGTACAATAATAATAACTTCAATGAAGGAATGATTCAATGAATGTATACGTTCACCTAGCAACATTGTTCGAATTCAGTTGTAAGAAATATAAATAATTGCAGCGACTTTCACTTTATTCAATAGTGTGTAACAATAGTCAATGTTATTGTTGCAAAAAATGAAGAACTATTTGTTTAATTAATATAAAACTAGAGGAATTTACTTTTGAAAGCTATTGAATATATATACAGCAGAATTTGATCTAAGCTCCGGCACGTCGATAAACCGACAACTTCAATAATTCGACACTCTCGACGACCAAAGAACTGGACATTTTTTTTCGAAGTTAGCTGGAATTTTTTTTTCGTTAGTTTCAGTATTTTATGACTTTTTCACTATAACCATTAATTTGCAACACTCTGGTTTGTAATAATGTCGCTTTAGAAAGATTCTACTGTGCACCTATATATATATATATATATATATATATATATATATATATATATACATACATGAATCCTTTAAATATTGATAAGATTTTAGAAAAGGTCTTTCGTAATTTGCATGAGTTTCGGCCAAGTCAATTTTAAAGCCCAAATAATAAAATGATGTTCTGTGCAAGTTCACTTTCAACCTGATATATAATTTGAATTAGTTTGAGGACCTCTGCACTAATGTCATTAACCACTTCGCTTCGTCACTAGCCGGCCACGCCAAATAGTAGTCGTCCACAAGGTAGCCAAGAAATAGTTCGGTTGAGAAACCGCGTTTTGCTAAAAAGTGCTCCATCACCGCCCTTAACGACTACGACGTAATGTATTATTACGGAAAGTTAGGACTCCAACTGGCTACACTGTTTACGGATAAGGTAACAGAGTTGTTCTCAATCTAGGTGTCGCATCGATATGAACAGTTGTTGATAGATACCGTGCCTTCTGATGACTTTGGATATGCAATTAAAATATTTTATTTTAAAAATTCAATTATGATTTGATGCAAAGTTTTCTTTCGATATATTATAATCAAACGATTTTATCGTATGATTACAGCAAATGCGAATCTTGAACTGACTTCCAAATAAATGTGAATAATCCTCTAATTATTTAGAAATTAATATATTAATTTAGGTTAGTTAATACAAACCGCGTTCCTGTAAAAATTTTCAATGTATAAAACTATTACAGTTTATTTATCCAATTTTGTACAAATTTGCTAAGCACAACAGTATGTCTTCTTCATGGTGCAGCGCTTTTCTCCAGCCTTCATTGATTTTTTATGTTTCAACCTAATTTTGCAGGCCTATTATATTTTAGAACGTTTGATTATGAACTCCATCACTATGCAATATTTCATCAAAATTTTCTCAAAATAGAAAAACAGAAACTGATTACGAAGAAACGGAAGCTTGAATCTTAGATTGTAAATCTTATGATTATTTTGCAATATAAACAAATGAATTGGCCGATCTCTGCGAGAAACTCTGGCTTTTAACTTGGTGTTCTCGTTGCCCAAAATGGTTTTTAAATTCTTGAAATCGATGCAGCCGTTTTTGAAAAGAAATTCAAAATATGACAAATTTGGCTAATGTACAGATCCATACATAATATTACAATTTTAGTGTCAAACGATTCAGAATGAATCAAAGTGTAGAAACAGCAAAATTAGCAAATCGAATTTTCTGCCGAAAATATTCCTTTTCCTTCGTAAAAATTATCTCAAAAGTAAATTGTATTGAATAAATAAAAAAGTAATTATTCAGTACGAAATCTGTATAGACTTGCAAAATAAAAATAAACTTCTTCTTCGGGAAGTTAAAAAAAAAATTAATCGAAATAAATCTAGCACAAATTTTTTTTGATCTAGTTATAATACTTTTCAAAAACTAGTATAAAAATAAATAAATTCAAGGATATTAAAAGACACACAACAACATAATTTATTCAATAATCATACAAAATATATAGAAATGAAATAACCTATTCCCTTAAAATTTCAGTATTAACATGTCTATCAACAAAATATCATCTGTCTAAAAAGCATTATCATTTCAGGATCTTTACCAAAAATGCAATTCACATAGGGGTTGATTCTGCTAATCAATTTTATACCTATTAAAAAGTATCACATAACAAAAATTTGATGCAGCAGAATTGATCTTTGTAGAGATAGCATTCTTCACTAATGGAAGGTCTATAATAATTTTGTTTTCTGACAAAATATTTTATTAATTCGTAACAAATAGTTTTGGCATCTGCCGTGACTTTGCATTTTAAAAATGTTGGAATAAAATGCTTTCGAAAATAATCAAATTGGGTTTTAATTTTCAAATATAACCCAAATAAAGTTAAAATATTCTTTGAACTAACAGCGTTTATTTTAAATTTGAATAAGCCACAGCTTTTCAAAAAGCTCTGATTTCGTAGATAATCTAAAATTAACACTTTATTTTGAAAATAAATAGTTTAGTCTACTGATGAAACCTCTCTAAATCATTTAAATTGGATGCACAATGAAAATTTATTTAGAAGTAGAATCATTTTCAAACTGTGAACACCAACTTTTTTCTTATAATTATAATAATCAATAAATTATCAAGACCTACAAACTTCGAAAATAAACGAGTGTATAAATTTAAAAATTACCGTGTCAAATGCATAAATCAAGTGACATTTTACACGGTCCAGACCTTCTTATTAGTGGGTTCGGCGTTCGTTACTGATTTATTATATTTTCCTACTTTCTTCCCATCTAATATTTTTTTCTAAAATACGATGAATGGACCATGTTTAGATTCTAACTACTTTAATATAATGAGCGGTCACGCGTAATAAATTTATTTCTTGTATAATTAAGTTGTGAAGTGACAAATTAACCTGATGCCGAGAATAATTTGGTGAAATGAGAAAGGCCTTATAACAAATCTCTGCTGTTGGATCGATTGTGAAATGAGAATTTAGGCAAAAATAATAAATTTATTTAAATATCAATTATAATTGTGAAATAAAATTTTGACATGTTTTGCTGATAAGATCAGTTATCCAATTTTTGGAGTAGAAGTTATTTGCGAGCAAAAATTTTGTGCCAAAAAATCTGACAAATGTTTTCTTCGCCCGAATAAGAAAATTATCTCTCTTTTGGAGTAAACTCGAGAGGTATCAACAGTTCTTTCGCCCTCCAAGCTGCAGACAAATGATGTTCTGATGCAAATTGCGTTCTCATTATGCAGATGGAAACGTCTTTCGATTGATAACGAATACGATAGAAATATAGTGTTGCACACAATATATAAGAAATATCTATAATTTGAAGAATCGACTAAATATAAATTTATGGAAATTTACAATTTAGAAATTCAAAGAAATGGTAAATTGCAAATCAGCGTTATAGTAACAACGAAATAATGGTGACCTTTCATAAATCAAATATATTTCAAATATTCAATCGTACAATTCGTGTAATTTTTAGAAAGAATTATATATTTATAATATTTAAACTTCAATTATTTGAGAAAAATAAGAAATCAACGATTAATGTCATTTTATTCATTAACTTTCCTCAATAAAATTGAAGTCTGTTCTGAATATAGAATTGCAAATTTACAACGTAAATATTTGGTTTAAAGCAAAAATAATATTGGGTTTCATTTTGCAGAAATCTGGAAATGAACTTTCTTATACAATTGTACCAGCTAACATCAAAATTAATAATAACAAGTGTAAGTGCAGTTTAAGAGCACATAATTAGGTATAGGAAATATATAAGTATTGTCATATTTTAAAAAAATGAACAAAAAAAGTCAGTCAAAATAATAAAATAGGAAAAAACTCTTCGTACATCACATAAAGATTTTTTCTAAAGAATGTAATTTTTTAACTTTTGAGAAAACAATATATAAGGCCCATTAGAGTATTTATATAAACAAAGGGCACATTTTCTTACTTTTTTATATTCAAAAACTTTGAGACTCTTCTAAATACTAGCAATCGATTTCTAGAAAGTAATCAACAATAAATATGAAAAATATTAAAAAATGTCTACATATTTTAGTTATATAAATTAATATATAGAGATATTTATTATTATTAACTTCTCGTAAGGTAAGTTATAGTAACCGCAAAAAAATCGAAAATATTTATTTTTCGAAAATATTTTATTTTTATCGAAAAATATTTGTGTATTCTTACGTTTGCATACCTTCAAAAAAGTTATTTGTGTGTGTGTGTGTGTGCGGATACAATTTTTTGTAGTCGATTCTGAAAGCATGGATTAGCCGATTTTATGATTCAAAAATGTTTGTGATGATTCAAAAGTTCAAATCTGTTAAACACACAAAAAAATTAAAAATAAGATCTCCAATAGTATAAAATCAAAAGTTTATGTAGTTGTTAATTTTTATCTAGCTAAAAAAAGTTGACAACCGAAAATAAGATTTTGAAATGATTCTCTGAATATGATTGTAATATTGATCCGATAAATTTATATGTGTGTTTGCAAGTGTGTGTGTATGTGTGTGAGTGAATGACATAAGCCAAATAGCTCATAGAATAGTTATGTATTCTGATTGCTATTGAAAATAAAAATTAAAAAAAAAAAAAAAAAAAAAAAAAATTAGTATAACCAAATGGCCCAGAATAATTTATGAGTAATGCATTTATTATTATCCTTTTTTTTAATTTTATTTGAACAGCGATCAGAACTTATGGGTTCTATGAGCTGTCGTGATGAATCTCTTACAAACTACGTTTGTTTTATTATAGATGGCAACCCAAACAGTTGTCTCATCTTTATGTGCTGAATTTTTATTATTACAATTGTTGTAATAGTGATGACTTTTTTATTAGTGCAGCAATGCCGGGCAAGGGCTATTTTCACTTGGAAACATACTGCTGCCTGACAACAGGCTGCTCAAAGTGGGTATCAAACCCGGGACCCCTGATCCAGGTCCAGTCGTTCTAGCCACTTACCTACGAGCGAGCCCATTATTATCCTGATATATTTTGTGTATCTAATTCCTTAAATGGAATTCTTATGGCTATAAAAAATGTATTATATTAATAAATCAAATTTTAAACTTTAAAGCAAAATTATTAACATTCCCCAAGGTAAGTTATAGTAATGGGCAAAAAATCGAAAATGAAAATTTTTGCATATCTACACGTTTTAGAGGTTTCTGAACATTTTGGCATACCTTAGAAAAATTGGATGAGTGTGTGTATGTATTTTTCGTCGACGATTTCTGGCGTGCGGATAAACCGATTTAAATGGTTCAAAAACATTTGATTCCTATTGATAAGGAGATGTGCAGATTAGTTTTTGGCTAAGGCAGGTCCACCTGTTGCGGAGATACGGAGCAAAGAGTGCAGTAAATATAAATCGAGTTTTTGATATAATGGAGCATCGGATTTGAATGATCCAAAAAACATTCGATACGTAATGGTGGGGAGAAATGGTGATCAGCTTTTGGCAAAAACAGGTCCATCTGTTTCGGAGATTTGAAGCTAAAGGTGCAGAAAATGGCAGTTTTTAGAAAACTAAGTATACGATTTAAATCACTTAAAGAACTTGTTGTTTGTAGTAACGGAACGGTTGCTTTTGTGGAAGATTTTTTTTTATTATTTTCAAAAAAATATTTTTTGGATATCGAAAAAAAAATTTGGATTTTGATTTTAATTCTGGCTAAAGTTCTGAACATCACTTATATACTAAATTGGTTAAATAGTTTTAACTTTGCAATTAAGTTTATTAAATACTTAGTAATATTTGACAATGTTCTTCATTTTCCAATCCAATTGATTGAAATTTGTATATTTAATTTTTATAAAATAATAATTATAAAAGGTACATTACTTATATGAATGTATTTGAAAGCATTTAATATTTATCGAATATTTCATTAAGGTACGGGAAGTTCCAGCAATTTGCCTTAAGGCACGATGCCATACACTAGTTAATATTATCGTCAGTCCTTCACTATTTTTTTTTTCTCTTTATTGAATTACAATCTGTCTTTACAAAAAGGAAAACATTCAGTAATTTTTATGATATATGAAATATTAAACATTAGATCTAAAAGGCTACCCAGTAGTAAGCCTTTTCAATTTTGATATATTGAATTTAAATTTTGTGATTATATAGAGTAAACTTAAAAATAAAATGATCTATGAGGTAAATAAGTATGAATTCCTTCACTAAATAATAAAATTTTAATGAATTTTAAAGTTGAATACCCGGTGAAATGTTCTAAAGGTGCACATACTTTTTAAAAATCATGGTATTTTAATTTTGACTCAATAGTGTTTTATATTGAATTTTATATGACAATATTTTATATCTTTATATAAACGTACGAGTATCCCATTGTGCACCTTTGTCTATCTATCTATTTATTTAGTTATAGGATCCATATCGACATTGCCCGCAGCAGGTGCAATACAAGCCGGGAGGGTGCACTAGCCGTGAGTAATGGTGTTGACGCCACCTAGCAGCGAGAGTCCCGGTAAGACAGTGAGAAGGAGACAGTGATCGGTCAATCAGTCAATCGCGTGTAATCACACAATCTGTCAATCGGACGGATTAAACAATGAATGGCAACGGCTTTGTGCACGTGCGTCGTCGCATCCTTGTAGAGAAGTTGAGAAGCTAGGATAGGAAATATTTTGATAACAATATTAGGAATCGACTTATTTACAATTTATTAACTTTCTATAGAGTACGTTATAGTAATCGCAAAAAAAAATTGAAATTTTTTATATATTTTTACGTTTAAGAGGTTTCTGCACATTTTGGCAAACCTTAGAAAAAAATTATGTATGTGTGTGTGCATGTGTGTATGTGTGTGTGTGTGTATGTGTGTGTGTGTACATGCGGATACAAATTTTCGTAGACGATTTTGAAAATACAAATCAACCGATTTTAATTTTTCTAAAAAAATTGATTCCTTTTGATAAGGAGACGTGCTGATTAGTTTTTGGCATATACGGGTCCAGCCCTTTTGAACAGACGGGGCAAAAAGTGCCAAAAATTATCATTTAATTTTTGAGAGAACTAAGTGTCCGATTTGAATGATTGAAAAAACATTTCATTTGTATTAACAGAATGAACAAATAATAGAGTTTTTGGAAAGGCAGGTTTAGCGGTTTCTGAGATCCAATAAAAAAAGTAAAAAAAAGCCATTTTGCGTACAAAAATGATCATTAGACATACATGCCCATCATATTATCAGATATTTTATAGATATTTTAATGATGAAAACATATTTTGTTTTCATTTCTATGAGTTCTGTACAAATGTTTTCCGTTATACTGCGACGCGACGGTGACACGCTTCTATATTTCCAAAATATTATAAAGTCTATAGTTCCAAAATATTATAAAATAAAAAAATATTTCAAAAAGGTACATTTCTTCAAAAACTTTAAAATGCTCAAAAATCAATTTTTCTCAAAGTTCTAAAAAAAGCAAACGAATCTTTTTTAATAATTTTAATTTTTGGTACTGAAATTTCCAGCAATTTGCCTTAAGGCACTATGCCATGCACCACTAGTTTATTATATAATCTCAACTAGTGGTACAAGGCATCGTGCCTTAAGGGGGTCTTCTACCTTGTGGCCTCGTTTTTGATGCTATTTGAGAATGAATCGTAGGGAAATCAATAATTTGCATTTAACTCATCATTTCGATACTTGTAACATGAATTTTACTGAAATTTTCTTTCACATTTGACCGTAATTTGACAATGAAATGTCCTTCGCACAATATATATATATAACAAAGAACTAGCTGTAAGTGAAATTCTGTCTTAAGGCAATTAAGGCATCGTTCTCTCAAAAACTCAATTTTTATTTTCTGCACTCTTTGCTCTTTATCTCCGTAACTGCTGGACCTGCCTTTGCCAAAAACTAATCAGCGCATCTCCCTATCGATAGGAATCGAATGTTTTTTGAACCATTCAAATCGGTTGATCCGTGCGTCCGAAAACGTGGACGAAAAATTGTATCCCTACATACATACACACACACACATCCATTTTTGCTGAAGTATGCCAAAATGTTCAGAAACCTTAAAAACGTCGAGAAATGTAAAAATTTTCGATTTCGATTTTTGGACGATTACAATAACTTACCCTACGGGAAGTTAAAAAAACAAAATGATTTAGTTTTCTATGGCTTTGCCTATCGTTTGACACGAATTTATTAGATTTTGTTCATTTCAATGATTTTTACAGCTATTCTTGATATTGAGGGCGTTTAATTTTTTTGTTCATCATTTCGTAAATTTTTCGCTTGATCTGTTTTTGCCCAAAAATAATAGGCAAGTCTTCTTATCAACAGAAATCGAATGTTTTTTGAGTCATTCAAATTGGTTTACCCGTGCTCCAAAGAACGTTAACAAAAAAGTTGAATCCACACATACATACACACATTTTTTAAGGTATGCCAAAATATTCGGAAACCTCTAAAACGTAAAAATATGCAAGAATTTTCATTTTTCGTTTAGACGATTACTACAACATATACTAAGAGAATTTAAGAACGTCTACATTCTGATTTATAAGACACGATTTCAGGTTTTAGACGCAATTATAGTAATATCAAATGAGAAATACTTTATTTTATATTTAACATAATATAATAGTAACCACATGTGATTAAAATATTTGAAAATTTGTGGCTGATAAATTTTTTATAGCTTCAAAAAGTGCTATTACAATTTTATAAATGTAACATAATTCCGTACAGAGTAACATGTATAATTGAGTATACTAGTACAATTAATTTTTCATAGATCACACACATTTTGCATAGTCTATTTTCAAAAACATGATACTTAAAGATATTTGAATAGTCATAGGTAAGTAATACCAAAGTAATAAAAATGGTTTTTTTAGTCCCAATTCGTGAAAATATTTATAAGCAAAATGTTATGCATATTATATGATTTATATTACTACTAAAAAAAACTACATGCACTCTCTCGTATTTAAGAATTAGATATAGCAAGACAAAATTCCTTCGTATGCTGAATTTAGTAGAAAATCTATTAACTTTTATATATGTTGTTTTCGGAATAGAAAATAAAATTGTAATATCGTGGATATGACGGGAATATATCTGTTGCTAAAGTATAATTTTTTCCCAATTATGCAATTAGAATTGTACATCAATTATCTCAGAAGCAACTGTTCAAATACTCATTTACACAAAAACATTATCTTTGGCGAAAAATGAATATATAGTCAAAAAAAAAAAATTAGGAGAGAGCGAAGCTTAAAAGTTCGCGGGTTCATTGTTATAATCCAATGTTCATTGGTATTTCAACAAAATCTTGAAATGCGTGTCAAATGAATTTGTGTATAATATCTGAAAAAAAAAATTCAGACAATTCTAAAATGTGACATTTTATTTTTCCGAAAATCCGTACGATTTGTAAAAGAATGACCCATATATGCTTTCATCTCTACGTATACAGATATGGAAACATCTACCCATTATCATAGGTCACTTGTAAAAAACATAACAAATAAACAAAAGATTTTACAGTTGCATTCTCCATACGAACTCTTCTATAAAAATCCGTCGTATGAGATTTCCAAAGCCGTGCAAAGCTCTATCGTCAAAATTTCATCGAACATATCTTCACAGGACATTAGCGTGGTACAATGGGTATCTGGAGCGTTACCGTAACAGTATTCTTTAAGCACAATGGAAAACTATTTATCATACGGTATTCCGAGTTTCCGATTTTCTGTTACTTTATTTTTCCGGTTAACGATCATTTATATCCCCGATTCCAAAGTTAGTCGCCTCGGATATACGATCCTTATAACACTAAAAATTTTATTGCCGAACTGGGAGATATATTTCTAAATTAAATTATGGTTTTGAAATAGATGTTTTATGCCAGAATTAACTTGTTTGAAATGGATATGTTTGAGAATGTTTATGATGGTGTATAATCCGCATGATATATGAGATACTAAATTAACTAATTCAATAATGATGAGAATATTTCGTTAAAGTAAATTGGAAATTTATATTGTTGATGGATATATCTGTATTTTTTGAAGTCAAACTTCTTTAGGCGCAACTAGGGTGTAAATCCGTACAAATGCAACGGAAGTGCGTTACGGCAGATAAGAGTCGAGTGCCAATGATTTGTCATTCGCTCTCGATGATATCATTTCTATACGTGTCGATTGTGATTAGTCGTCGCGAATGTGAACAGAGATCTGTCGACGTATACGTACCGGCATCAACGTTGTATGCGTTCCGATGTCAACAATAAAATCGGCTTAGAAAAATAAACATTTTAAAGTTACGTCGTAGTTTCTATAAATCTTTAAAGTTATTAAAATGGAAAACATTTTTAGGCAAGACAGATATTACAGCTGTTCAAAGAATGAGATTATATCGCCAGCAAAAAGGTAAAAAAAAACAGCAGTCAATGAATGCATGTCAATTTTAATTACTTGAAGTTCTTCAAACACAATTACATGATGAGTGATGTTGCGAAAATAATATTTGTTTAGGCGTTGTTTAACATTATCCACTGTGTGAACAAATATTAAAAAATTTATTAATCAGCAAACATTTCATTTTTCTAATTTCTAAATGCTAATTACAGTGACAAACCGATCATGTCATATTTGAACTTTGACTTTAATTACATTATTGTTATCAAATATTATGCATATTTTTAATGCTATTATAAATATATAATTTATAATTTTTCGATATATAAATGTGTATAATGGTTGACACACTAATAAATGTGTGCATCACGAGGATTACCATATTACTAAAATAAAATTATTCAAAATTATTATATGATGTATTTATTTTTACTTAACTTAAATTTGCAACTTTGTACAGTAGCAAATAAGTTTTACTTCAATCGCGTGTGATCCTTACGCGCACTCTGTTTTTTATTAATCACTATCTATTTTTCACAATAAAAACTAATTAAGTAATTTTGAGGTTGATGTATCCTCAAAATTACTGAATATTTAACAGCTATTCTAAAAGGTAACTTGTTAATAAGCTTTTTCAAATTTGATAAATAGAAGAAATTAAATTGCTATCATATAAAGTGAAGATAATTCCTAGATTATAGATGAATATAATAAATTACAAGAATTGTGAAATCTGATCTTAGATACTAAATTGCATCAATTCAATAATGCTATAAGCACGGTAATAATAGGTAGAAAATCAAAATATGCCATATCAATTTAAATAAAATCAGTTTCAGATTAAGCAAGGACCTGCAATGACAATTAACATGCTTAAGAAACATTCATATAGAGCATGCGTTGCAGTGGGTAAACCTTTTATATCATTTGTGGTAGCTTCCCTTATATACAACATACTTTTTCATTCAGAATCAGTTGTTTTTTATACTGAAAAAATTCTAAAAATATTTTTTGTGACTAAATGACGTTTGCTGGGCCAGCTAGTGTTTATATAAATATATATATATATATATATATATATTAATATAAATTTATATTTATATAAAGCTAATCCTTCGGATCCATGATCATCCTAACTGTAAAAATTTTATTACCACACGGTGAGTTATAAAAAGGATCACAATTCAAATTTTAAATATATTCCTAAATCAAAATTTCATGTGTCGTGTAATAAATTATAATGATTTACACTTTCGTAAATGTATTTTATGTAATTTTCATGCCCGTTTCTAATTTAATACTTCATTATAAAAATAACAATTTATTTGACTATTGACGACCCATAAATTTTTATTATAGAAATGTATACATTTGAGTTGTTAATTTGAAAAGTTATAGGTAGTTAATTGCGTGCTCAATAAGATGATAATGGGGAATATATAATTTATAGGAACATCATCTGGATAAAGTAGAAAATTTATATATTTAGTTAAAATTGGGTTGATAGCAAAGTTAGAAAAAAATTGTCATATTTAAATTGTGATACAAACTGCGTTTATACAAAATAAATCAATTAGATTAAAAACTGGATAATAAATTGTATATTTTTGTTGTTTATGGTTTCATTTGTAGTATATTCGTATTATCACAAACAGTACAGATTTTTTTGTAAAATGTAGTTCGTTTGCATTGTGTTAATTCTGTATAAAACAAAAAAATTAAGTCAAACTTGTATGAAGGTATTTTTAAAACATTATCAAGAAGCATTTATAAATTCATTGCAGTTCATTAATTAGAGAAAATTCAAATTACAGAAAAAATGTACAATTTTCAGAGTAAAACTTTGTTAGAAAAAGTTAGATTAATTTTTGTGTATAAATCTTATCAAATATTGCAGTCAATATATGAAAAAGTGAGATATTTCAAAAAAAAAATTGATTGCTGTTAGTGAATCAGGGCTAATTTTACAAACAATTTCAGGCTAATATAAAACCATTCTAGAAAAAGTGCATTTAATATAGTAAGAGTTCTCAAAATGTGTTCTCGTGAACTCAAAACAACAAGATGATAATCATAACTGATTACTTTTAGCCGAAACTGGTAAGGTATTGTGTAATATTAAAACAATGAGAAATTATTTGAATAAAAGTAATCATTAATTCGTTCAAAATGTATTATTGATAAATATTCTGTTTTCTTAAGGTATACAAGTAACTAGTTGGTATTGGTAATTTGCCTTGAGGCAAGTTACATGAACTTACCGATATGTGTAAATAATCGACTTAGTCAATAAAAAATAAATTAATTTACAAGTGGTTTTAGTACACATAATTGAAAACGAACGAACACATTAATTCGGAGTATTTTCAAAAAGCAAATTTTCAGAAATCAACAATTTTTACAATTGAACACGTTTTCGTAGGACTTTAATGGTTTAGTATGTTCATTAAGACTAAGTACTCTACCGGAGTAGCCAACTTATTTTCTCAAAAAAACTACTCATTTTCCCAGATTTTAAATTTTTTTTAAATCGTAAGGCCATAATATTTCAGTAAGTTCTATAAGACCATGATATATATCGCCAAAAAAAGTTTCATAAAAATCGACTTAATTTTTTTTTCAACGGTTAATTACAAGAAACGGTAAAAACTTACGATTAATTTAGATTTACGGTAAAAAATCTGTTCACACACAAACACTCATACCTTTTCCAAATTTGGTATCATTGGATTCAAAATGGCTTGAAACGTCGAGGAAGCATAAACTTAGCGAATCGGGTTTTTTGAAGTTGAAAGTTCAAAACACTATTTGTTCAACTATTTGAGAAGTCCAGTCGCAGTATTTCACAATTCTTATTTCAGAAATGCGATTCGCCATTGTCCCGTTGAAATTTCTGACAGAAAAATATCTCCCATCTCTACACATTCTCCACAATTCTCGTGCTCTATAGAAGGGTATGAAAGTAAGTATTTGTTTTGTACTTTGTGCAATATTATTTCCTATAGAATAGTCTAGATCGTAAAAACTAAATGCATCATGTAATTTATTACAGAAATGCATTAACGATTTATAATGGGCAACGTTTAAATCCAATGTCGAATTTGCCCATCAATTTTGGAGGAAGTCGGAGCAAAGAAATATTGAATAGAATAAAATAATATTTTCTGGACTGACTATTTAAATATATGTTATCCAACTGTACCTGATTATAATTTGAATAAATTGCCCTGACACTATTCTCCAAATTCCAGATGCCAACATTCATGGTACAAATTGATTAGATTGCTACTGTGATGAATTTAGTAACATCCAGAACGATTTGAGAATAGCGTGACATTGTCCAATTTACAAAACGTTTTATTAATGTGTGTATCTCAAATTTTAAAATATTTAATAAAAATGTAGACTGTTATGAATGACTTCCATATTTCTTAAATTATATACTTCAAGTGGATATTATTAAAATCTGTATAAGTAGAGCTCTCTACTCGTTGGTAGAATTATATAAATAGAAACTTTAGAATTTTTATCTAACAAAAATATAAATTGAATTAACGCTTTAGAAAATATTTGCTTTTATAATTAGAATAATTAAAATATATACAGATTCAGTTGTGATTGTAATTTTTGTATTAAGTGGTATATTGAAATAAAAATTTCACTAATAAACCAATAAACCAAATATACCAAAAACCAATAAACCAAATTAGTTATAAACCAAAATATATCAAAAATAATGGCTAAAATTACGACCGCCAAATTATAGAAAATGTAATTGCTACAAGATTAAGATCAATGTTAAAAATTTTAGCATGTTTTTTCTTTTCCCCGAATTTTGTATTATTACTCAAATTTACTCAAAACTTAAAAAAAATATTATCATCATTTATAATTTATAGATTATAAATTGCATAAATTATTTTCTTTCATTTCATTAGAAAACTAATTGATGTAACCAATTATGTAAATTATTCATTTTAAGAAACGAAATAATTGAAAATTTTTGGTGAAAGAATATCAATATTTTAAAAGATAAGAATATTTAGTCAAAAGTTTAAATATGAAGAAAATTATATATAAGACACAATAAGAAATTTACTAGAACCGAAACAACTAAAAATTAACTGACAATTTTTTGTCCATGATTGAGAAGCACCGATCATCCGATTTGAATGATTTAAAAAACATTCGATTCCTATTGATGGGGAGATGACTCGCTAATAATCTTTTGGAAATGGCAGGTCCAGAAGTTTTGAAGATACGGGGGAAAAATTACTAATAAAATTGTAATTCAGTTTTTGGGAGAAAGGAGCGTCTTAAAACATGTATTGACCTTTTGAAGAAATGATTACATTTTTGAGAGGCAGATCTAGCGGTTCTGGAGATCTAATAAAAAAAAGTTGAAAAATGTCATTTAGCTGTTAAAGCTATAAATTATTTTAAATTGCGATACGTAAATTTCCAGAAAATTGTCTTAAGGTTCGATGCCATAGACCACTAGTGTATATTTATTTATAACAGTAGCAATAAGAACTCAACGAGTCCTAAGAACTTATGCTTTAAACGACATAGCATTTTTATAAATGACAAACTAAACGGTTGTGCTATTTTTATGTTAACTTCCGTAATGCTGATAATTTTTCGTAGAAAATCTAATGACTCGTGTAAAAAGAATCTGCAGATTTTGGTAACAAAATCAACTGTGGAATGGAATTTGAATTCTAATATGTCACTACATTCCATGGCTAGACATGCATCTTTTCCATCTTGCAATATGTTCTTTTAATAAAAATCTCACAATAGTACTAAATCTTAATAACCGCATTTCAGAAAGACTTGAAATATCTGCCGATATCATTTCATCCCATTTAAACATTATAATATGCAAGCGAGCATTTTTCATACGGAATGAGGCAACATATACAACTTAAATAGTTCTATATATCTCTGGCAAACGCCTTTATATAAGACATATTTCACAGGTATTTCGAGCTCTCCGTCAGGTAGGACGACGACGACGATTGCACCTTTGGCGATGGCGATATGACAATTCAACTATATTTATAGATGAGTGCACGTTATGAATAAAGCATATCATTTCACATCAATATGCACGGACGGACTCGATATTTAATTATTCGGAAAAGTCCGATATTTCCGGGCTAGACAACCCGGAATATAGATCAGGGTTTAAGCAAGGAGCCAAGGAGTGCAATTGAACAGGGTTCTAGAGGGAATCAAATTGATCGCTTTACGAGATCTTTCAACTAATTAAGCTATATTATTGACGTATGGTTACACATTTAAAATATACAACACAACATATTTATGAATGCAGCGGGTTAATTTATATCAATGACCTCCAAAGTGTCCCCCCAAGAGTCCACGATAACTTTCAGGGGCTCCACGATAGAGAATAAATAATTTTGAAAACCAACAAATTTCTACATTGAATAATTAATAAACTTTAGTACAGTAAAAAAAATTATTAAAAAACGATATCGATTAAATAAGGGATGGATAACATAGTTCAAGGGGTCCACGATCCAAAAAAGTTTGGGAGCCTATGATTGAAATAATTTATACAGGTAGTCCTAGAAAACCCTCAACATTAAACCAAATTTTGATTTTGACTATCATTAAAAGTATTAGAAAGAATTTATCCTATGCACTTTGAAATAAAATTATTCCATACTTTGGTCTTAACTTTTTAGTTATTAAGGTTAATTTTTATTTAAACTATGGAACCGTAACCGTAGATAATATTTTTGGGGCGACAGTAAAAAATAATGACATCATTTTATCAAGTTTTCTAAAATTAAGAACATTATAATCATTTGTTAAACTATATAGTTAAAACTGACAAAAATGTCTGGATGCCCTGCTTTAAAAACATTTACCTTACGATGAAGTGTCGTTAAGATTCATTCAAAATTCGCGAATTCAATCACGATTGTAAAATGATAACGTACTTGTTAGTTTCATAATAAGAAAAAACGAGTAAAAAAATAAAAATTTAAAAATAAAATTATTTCTGCTGGAACATTTCGCTAACAGTTCAAGTTTGTGTATAATATTAGTAGTGTGAAAATAAATTTTATAAATAGTTTGAATTTGTATACAGAAATAGAACACTGAAGTTTATGTACAATATTTAAATTTAATATAGTTTTAATGATAAATATACAATTAAGACTTTTGATCCTCAAAAAATTATCATTTAATTAGTAAACATAGACAATCTGGATACATATTAAATGTATTACATTGCATACTCATATGTTTTAAGTACCACAATTTGGATTTGCAGTGAATTTGTAAACTAATGCAATACTGTGATATTATTTATTAAATCAATTGTGAGCTATTATCAATTATACAGTAGTACGATATGTTCGATCACCGATGGCAGAAAATTGATGATAAAGTTCAGAATTATCAATACCTGTTGCTATAATACAACAATAAAACGATATTACAGAATTTCATCAACAGCCAACTCAAAAACGGTTATTGAAATAAAATATTAAAGCACAATTATTTACTACTTAAATATTTCATATAGTAGAACTAGAATTGTTTTGGAAGAAAACTTTACACTTAAAAAGAAAAACTCGATTTCTAGGCGAATTGAAAAATTTTCTGAAGTTCGTTGGGAATGAAATCAACATGCACAACTTCTCGTTATAAGCATTTTAGTAATAACTCAGACAAATAGTTTTATATGACATAATATTCGTCAGTTTAAAAACGGCTATATACGCACTCATGTAACAGAAGGAAGACGTACAAAAAGTTAGTTGTCTGCGATAGCTAATTTAGTAGAACAGCCCTCATACATTTTATTCAAAAACAAAATAATTTTTATAATGTTAATTCTGTTTGTAATTTATCTACGATTTTTTAATTTTGTACGATTGTACAAATTTCATCTGAAGAATTATTGCTGTGTATATTCTCAATTATTATTTAATTAAAATTTGTACATGAAACGAGAGCCAATAGTGCAACAAAAATCATCGACTTTCACTATGAATTGTATTATAAATCCTTTATACTAATTACGAACAAAACTACTGCTGCGTGGCATTGTGCCTTAAGGCATAATTGCTGGAACTTCCCGCACCGTAATTAAACATTTGTATATTGTCAACGGGGGTAGTTATCTATGTTCTTCAAATATTAAATTTTAAAATAATATAAACTAATTTTTTTGATAGTTTTATAGCTTTCTCAATAACTCAGCAGTTAATATCAAGAACAAAATATGTTAAATAAACATTTGTATATTGTCAACGGGAGTAGTTATCTATGTTCTTCAAATATTAAATTTTAAAATAATAAAGTAATTTTTTTGATAGTTTTATAGCTTTCTCAATAATTCAGCAGTTAATATCAAGAACAAAATATGTTTATGGTACTTAATTAGAGCCTATATTTAGTTGAGGTATTTAGCTACTTATATTTAGTTAAAGTAGCAATATAAATAATATTTTTAAGTGCCCTAATTAAGTACCATAAACACATTTTATTTTTGACATTCAATGCTAAATTATTGAAAGCTATAAAAGTATCAAAAATATTACTTTATACCTTTACGTAATTTAAACAAATGCACGGTTCTCTTCACGTTTTTTTTTTACTCTTTTCAAGCACTTTTAAAACTAATTTACTAAATACTTTCCAGCTCTCGCACACTATTATTCGACGGTAGCGGAATTTCTCATTTTAAATTTAATATCAAGGCGAGTACCTTCAGGAGACTCATTGATGGCGCTCTTTGATGCAACATATAACTTGCGCAACATGTATCAACCACCACCTACAAAATGCAGGTAGACGAAGCTGGGACAATAACTTGCTTCCAACAAAATGACAATTAGAACAAATATTACAAACCAGAAATACAACGAATCCTGCACGTGGTCTATTTTTTTTAAATTTAAATAATCAAAGAGCTAATTAAATTTGATAGGTGATTGCTAAAACCACTGCCATTGGACTGCAATTTAATCAAATTTTGAAATATAATACTTATTTAGGTTTTTTTCACAACTGTACTGAGATCTTGCTCGTGGACCAAAATTGCTCAAATTAATATTATACAAAAAAAAATAATCAAGGAACCAATTATTTGCATCTGGTTGTCAAGACACTGCTATTCGACTGCACCTTTCAATGGTTGAACAAATTTTAAATTATCTTATTCATTAAGATTTTTTTTCACCACCATACTGTGATCATTTTTAGACTCCAAAAAATTTTCCCAATAATTCTGAAGTGTACAATCAAATCGTTACACTGAATGAAAATTGTACAGGAATAGATAATGCAAATTTACTTACATATAACTCTATCGCGGTAATAAAATCACACACATCAATGTTCATAAATATTCAAATTTAGACAGTTCAGATCATAAACATTGAATTTCCACTATACGACCGAATGACCTATATTTAGCACATTTAACCTAATATATGATTCCCGACATATTGCAAGCATTAGTACATTTCCAACCACCAAGGTATATGAAAATTACATGACATGGTTTTAGTAGATGTAATACTAAAATCATAACACTAAAAAAATTTGTTATTTGTTTGTCCATATCTGTTATAGATGTGATAAAAAAAGACTCTAAAAAAGTAGGCCACTTTTGTATGTTTTCCAAAATATCTCGGTAATTAAAAATTGGTATATAGAATTTTTCAAAGACATCTATAAATTGGCATTAAAATCATTTAACCGACGTGCATCCAATTTTGTATGAAAACATGCCCATTTTAAAATTTTGGTTTATTTTCAAACAGTTTGGTTAAAAAAATATTTATAATATGTTAATAATTATGCATGTGTAAAACTATGTTATATGTTACTAAATTTAGTTGCACATTACCTCTATATTCCAATATTTTTCACCTGTCTCAAGATGCACGAGCTCACAAGATAAAAGCCTAACTTCATTCACACGTCCCACGTTTTCGAGGTGAGAATTGTCATAATAAAATAGTGAATCGCACATATAATTGGGAACATTTCGAGTGTGTTATTTATTATTTTGTGATAATACTATACGAAATGCGTTATATTTTATTTAATAGCGTTTTAATGATGCCTTAGCGGCCGTCTTCAAACATTTGTCGTCTTTTTGTTAGATGTTTAGCACCTGCACTCAACATTAGATTATGGAAGTCAAATTTTCAGACAAGTAAATTGTTTGGAAGATGTCATTATTTATCAAAATTCATAACATATTTATATTAATTTATGTAACTAGAGTCAGTTTTATATTGTAATAAATTTGGGTAATAAAGAGTTCTAGTTGTATGCATTTAAATATTATATTTTTGTTAATGTAACATTTTATATTAAAGTTATATATCTAAATAGTCGACTTAATTAATAAATATTATGATTTTACTATTTTTAAAATTACCGCCATAGAATTTAGAATTTTTGAACGATCTATTATTGCAAATTTCAATGAATTGTTATAATAAAATCACTTATCTTATGCTTATAATATTTTAGAATATTTGTCAAAATCAAGATTTCTATTATTATTAAAAGTTTTATAAAAAAGAGTGAAAGCAATTTTTTTTATAATTAATTTCGAAAAAATGTATCAGCAAAATATTCATCAAAAAGTAATTAGCACAATAGTTTCAGATTCCCATTGAATAGTTTATATATTTTCAACATCAGCTCAGAATTTTTGGCAAAAATGTGGATAAAAAATTTCCATTAACTGTTAAAAAAAAATAAAGGCTTGTTTTCCTTGAGCTTTTTTATGACTTTTGAGTTAACTTTTTGAAATCGGTCACATACTATATTATTATTATGGCTCACATACTATTACACAGTCATACATACGCATTTCTTAGAAATTACTTGAAACGTCAAAAAAACATGAAATTAGCAGATCGGTTTTTCTAGCAAAAATACAAATTTCTCTTTCGGGAAGATATTTTATAATAGTATTTATCTCTATTTTTCTCAAATGTTTCGATATATAATCTTATGTCAAATAAACGTTCAAGTAAACCTTATGCATTGAAATAAATAATTGTTGAATGAATGTTGCCATTACACACGTTTCGAATAGTATGATTTGAGATAAATTAATACGATTAAGAAATTTTTCTGAGATGGTACTTTTTGAAACAGGTGTGTTCGAATTAATTCAATGTTTCAAATATTATTTTTCTTCTAAATTCAAGACATCTCATATTATATTCTTTTAAAAAATATTAATATTAGTGGCATGAAATTACTCTAATCTTGGCCCTAATACTCTAAGGGTGGCTCTTATAGAGCGATGGTACAAAGGTCCACCACCATTATGTCAAAAACCAGTGAAGTATATAGTTTTTAAATAATACTATTTTAAAGTAGAAGGCAAAAAAATAACCAGTCATCACCTTAATTTGTGTGGCAAAATATCAGATGACAAACTTTAAAAAAATAGTAAAAGAAACTATTATTCAAATAGGAATTAACAAGGAATTTTACTGAACATAGTTAGATTTAGTTGTTTGTTTGATACATGTTATGTGTAGTCACGTGGTTCATTTAATTTAAACCCGCGGTTCCCAAACGTTTTGCCCCATACAAAATTTTTTTGTTCCTGAAAAATGTGAATGTTAACTCTCAAGATAAAATCACTATTAAATTGTGATTAGACATCATAAGTAAAATTTTGGAATAGGCCAAAAAAACAGAAATTTCAAACTAATTTTATTACTGTTTTTTCAAAATGTATTTAAATTTTGGGAATCATTGATTTAGACACTATAATTACTGAAAGCCAATTCGGACCTTAGTGCACCACTCTACCCCTGGTTCAAAACTCATTTTGTTGTTAAGTTTATGCAACATGCACTCTGCATCTTTGTATTTTCCTTTTCACTAAATCATTTCAGAATAAAATTTGTTACTCATTCGCATTCCAACAAATTTTCAATTTTCCAATATCCTTCGATCACGCCTTCGGCCGCGCGGTTCCAACAAATGTATTCGTAATGATACTCCTTCGCAACAAAACGCTGCCGATATGTTGTATAATGCGGAATCGCTGAAATAAAACGCGAAGTATAATATTGAATGGAATTACGATATTATATAAATATTCCCACAGTATCGAATAATAAACGTGCGGTCATATGGTAACTGGTAACTGGTAACATCTCAATGCGAGTTATAACGGTAACACCGAGTATTCGCAATCACATGTGCTCGGGATGAACCCGCACGTATGCGGGAGAAAACATTTTCGTTTTCGAAAAAAAATACTTTAATTTTTTATAACCTTATTTTCATAATTTAGATACGATATTACATACGTAAAGCGTCAAAAAATTCCTATATGACCTTATACTTCGTTCAGTCTTTTCGAAAACTTTTGAAAGTTAATGCGCTGACACCATACTTGTTAAAACATTAGTTCATTGTATTATGGGTATCAAAGTGAACGCAAATTAATATTCAATAAATTTAATTCCAGGTAGGTACCAAATGGACTATTTTATACAACAGATCAGAACATTTAGGTATCAAAAAGGTATGCAAGTGATATTGGCCCTTAACAGTATACAATATCTAATGAAAAGTCATTAGTATTAAAAAAAGTCTGATAGTAAATTCATTAAACAAAGAGATGCTAACCGCTTGGTGGTTATCACTTATCAGATTAACTATCATTAAATTTAATTCGAAGTAGGTAATCAGGTCTATTTCATGTAGCAGATAAGAACATAATGAAAATTTATTAGTACTAAAAATAGTCTGAAGATAATTTCATTATTAAAGAGATGCCAACCGTTTAGTTTATAAAGCCAAGTCAAAGAAGTTGTGATTGTTGTTAATAAAATTCATGAATACATTACTATATTTCGGAAGAGTGTCTAAAAACATCGAAAAAATTATGATTAATTTTTTAGATTTTTTTTTCAATAAATTAACGGCTCAGCCTGGCACTTCAATAAAGTTCTTATTTGTTAAAACATTAGCTCATTGGTACAATTTGAAAACTATATACAAACTTTGTTCTAGAATCATTTTAATAAACTAATATTATTAAGTTTCCATAGGGTAAGTTATAATAATCGTCCGATGCAAATTTTTGCATATTTTTACGTTTTAAAGTTTCTGAACATTTTGGCATACAAATGAAAAAATTGATGTGTGTGTTTGGCTGTATGTAGTATGTATGTATGTATGGATACAATTTTTGGTCGACATTTTTGGGAACATCGCTCAACCGATTTGAATAATTCAAAAGCATTCGATTCCCATTGATGAAGAGACATGCTGATTAGTTTTCGGCAAAAGTCGGTCCAGCCGTTTCAGAGATACGGAGCAAAGAGTGCAGAAAATAGAAATTAAGTTTGTGAGAGAACGACGGATGCGATTTGACTAATTCAATAAACATTCCACTTGTCTTGACGTAAATGAAGAATTGGTTAAAGTTTTTGCAAAGGCAGGTCCAACGGTTTAGGAGGTCCAGAAAAAAAATGTTTTAAATAATGCCATATAGCGATCGAAGATCAGATATTTTGTAGTTTGAATCAATCGTTATGGATTGACTCTCAAAATCTTTTAAGCAATTTTAAAACTTCCATAAAAAAATATAAAATCTGTTTTCAAGAAAATTTTTCAAGTATTTCAGTATTTTCAAAAATGGCAAAAAAATCTATTTTTTTCTGAGCATTTAAAAATTTCAAATTACAGTACAGGAAGTTTTGCCAGCGATTTATCTTAATGGATGCCATGCACCCCTAGTTAATATATTGATATCATTATTTTATCAAATTTTCTGTAAAAGATTATATATTCATTTGTACATTAATATAATTTACAAAATCGACATATACTTCTATTCCGCTCATAGGAAATAAAAAGCGAATAATTTTACTGAATATAATTGTGTGTAATATAATTGCAATTTTAGTTTAAAATATAGTAATAGTGGTATCTAGGGAATGCAATACCGGTTTACCGGTATACCGAATTACCGGTAAACCGCTTAATTTTTCGACGGTATTTTTACCGGTAAATAACTTAAAAATACCGGTATTTTCGATATTTTTACATGGCGCTTGTGGATACATGTTACATATGTACATGTTTTAAATCCCATGATCGCTGACAAGAAATATCACTTCACGCTGTTGTGTTATATAAATATGTGTCAAAATATTATCTCGACTCGTCATTAAACTGAATATTTATTACTTTTCAAAGGGCTTCATATCGTATTTCAATAAATAGAACGGACTAATCAATAATGGTGTTATTTTATCTTATATAAAAATGTAACGGATTTTTAAAGTGACATGGGCTTACTAGTGGGTAATACATACTAACTTAATACATGCTAATCATAATTATCGAAAGTATTTTTTTTAAAAAACAGATTGTAATTTAATCCTGAAAATTTAAAAAAAAATTAAATATATTTCACGTACAAAGTGTCGCATTTTGAGAATAGTATAGGATCATTATATTGTTTTAAATAAAGTTTCGTATATTGATTTAGTATCAAAATAACTTGTGTAAAATATTGATTTTGATAAAAAGTACTCAATAGTCAATATTGAGTAGTATTAATACTTTTGTTACTGTTATTTTAGCAACGATTATTTTTTCAGCACTCGATATCGATAATTTGTCTCGACTCTTCTAGCACTAGTTATATAGTAACTCGGAGAAACATTACCTTTTTAGTGTATTTACTTATTTAAATTTATTCGGGGAACTACTATTTTCTTTAGGCATTAATTCGGCGAATTATTTTTCTTTGTGGAAGTTACTAGAGTGCCAATTGAAATATCGTCTAATACAACTCCACAGCCATTTGTTCATTGCAAAGTGTTTTGTCAGTACGTAGATACAAATTGAGATCGAAAGTTGTTTAGTTATATTAATTTAGTGAAATAATTGTTTTAGAATAGAAATTAGTAGTTCAGTGCAAAGTTATTTTTCAACGCGTAGATACAATTTTGTAGTGAAGTTTGATAAATTTGTGCTTGTGCGAAATTATAAATTGACTAAATTAATTATTTGAGAATATATTTTTTTAATTCAGTGCGGAATGTTTTTCCAATAAGTGAAGTTTTAAGTAATTTTAGGAAAGTTTGTTTACTTCGTGCTTGTGGAAAATTATTAATTTTAAAACAATTGTTTTTTAATCAAAAGTATGAATTCAGAAACCAATATATTTCAAGAACATAAGAAAGGAAACGAGGTGAATTCTGTGTGGCATTATTATTTAGTTGTCAAACAAGGACAAGTAGCAAAATGTGTTAGGGGGGTACATCTAAAACTTGCATATGAACATTTATTAACAATACCGCCAACAAGCGTGGAGTCGGAAAGAGCTTTTTCAGCTGCTCAACATATAAATACCAAAATAAGATCGAGATTAGACGACGGTACGTTAGATCATATTTGTTTTTTAAAATCTTATTTTAGTTCGCATAAGTAATTATAATGAACTATTTTTATTCATGTAATTATATTTTATTAATTTTTATATTATTTTGTTACATTATTATTAAAAATAAATGTTTTGTTGTTCAATTGTTCTTTTATTCTTTGGTTTTTATTATTATTATTTTTTATCTTTATTAGGTCTGTTTTTTATATTTGTATAAGTAACTTTCAATTTTGTTTACATTTTTTAAAAATAATCTTATTACCGGTAATTTACCGGTTTACCGGTTTTAAAAGTCGAAAATATCGAAATACCGGTAATTAAATTTTTGATCGGTATTGCATTCCCTAGTGGTATCAAATCTCACTTAAACATAGATAGCAATGATTCCAAATGAAAATTCTGCCATAGTTGTACCGATAAAAAACTCATCAACAGCACTTATGGTAAAAAATTATAATAGTTCATCATGAGTTTCTAGTATTAACTAAATAAAAATTAAATGATAACAGTATTTAGATTAATAAATTTTATTTTATGTAGAGGTAAATAAATCTCTACAACAAATATTATTGTCCTGCGATATTTCGATGTAAGCCAACGTCGTTCATCAGGTTAATAAAATTAAGCATTAACTTTAGTTTGCGGATATGAAATTTCCAATTAATGGATCGATTTAAATGCATGAAGATGCCAGAACGGCCATAAGATGTTTGGGTGATCGATAGTCGTAATTAATTTTCGTACACGAACATTTGAATTTCAAGCGTTAATATTGCTGAGGACATGCGTGCGAATTTTGATAACGGAAATTTGTTTCGAAATAAATTGATATATGTACATATACCGCATATATGTAGACATACGTATATTTTAGGTAACAAACTAGATATTTGAAAAGTATTAAATATTATATATAAACCAATTACAATATTTTTAATTTTTCACTAAGTAACGCTTTCGTCGAAAACCGAAACGTAATTAGCCTATAATTTCTGTCTTATTCTTTTTTTAATGAATCTAATTAATTTTTTTTAATTTATCTATAAATATATATGTTTGACTATTGAAAACATTAATTTAAATGGCAAATATTATTTAAAGAAATAGACTTCGATTTTTTTCCAGAAAATATGTTGCACATACACATAAAGTAAGAACAAGCACATTTCTGGCAGTAACAAACAGTGTACGCCTGAAGCATATACACTTTCGAACTTATGTGATGTTTTTTTTTTTGCTTAAATTTAATTTGATTTTTTTAACCAATAAGTTTTATAAATATTTAATATCGTTTTCTTAATAAAATATTTATAATAGTAAGCTATACATTCATCAATTGAAGCTAAAAACTATAAGATAGTGATTTGTGGAATTATAAAAACCATATCCATTATGATGAATTATTCGATGTAAAAACTCTCAGGGCTATTTTGTACAGAAAATTATATAATTTAGATAACAATAATATTGGCAAATAAACCTACCCCTTACAGGTATTACAACTACAACATCCAATAAAAAACACTATTAAAGTTATGATAATATCAAATTTATCAAGAAAATATAGGCCTAATATATGGGTGTCTATTTATAAACCCAAATCATTAAGAAGTCAATATAACAAGTTTACAGTTCTAATAAGTTAATAGTAAATACAAAAAATTTATATTTTGGAAGAGTGTTTAACACAAGACTTCTTGTTTAGAAAAATTGCAATAAAATATGTAAATTAATTAAAATTACATATCCAGAATAAATTCAAGTATTCACAATTATAAATGTAAGTGATTTGGTTACTTATTAAATCCGAAGTTAGTTTTGGAACAAGCACTGTCGATATTGATTATTTCACAATCAGTATTATAAATAAAAAAAGTCGATGATAAACTACATATTGGATATTAGTAAAAAAAAAATTAGACGCTTAATGACACGGACTCAATCATAATGAATTCCAAAGATCCAACCATTCTCAATAAAAATGTATTAAAAAATTAGAACTTTTTATTTTTTATTTATTTTATGCTTCTTAATTATACTTCTAAAAAACTAAAAGCTACAATAAAAAATCACAGTTTTCAATAATTCATCTCAGAGTTATAAATATTGAAGCAAACTAGCTGTAAGTGGAATTCTGTCTTAAGGCAATTAAGGCATCGTGCCTTAAGGCAAATTGCTGGAACTTCCCGTACCAAAAATTATTATTTTTTTAAAAACGATTAACATTTTTGAAAAAAATTTACTTCGAAAAAATAAGATTTTTGACAAACAATTAGACAAAAAATTACTTTTTTTTAAAAAAAAAAAAAAATTATTTATTTTTTTTGAAAAAAAATGTTTTCTTTATTTTGACATATTTTAATAACTAATATTTTAACTTTAATAGTGTTTTTTATTGGATGTTGTAGTTGTAATACCTGTAAGGGGTAGGTTTATTTTTTTCAAAGCAATCGTACTGCATAAAGACGAAATATCAAACCGCGTAAGCGCCGCGTCGACGTCTAACGCGTAAACATTGGTACGGAACCCATAGGAATGTAAACCAAAATTATACTTATTGTTAAAATCTCTATAAAATATCTGTTAATTTGATGTGCATATGTCTAATGATCATTTTTGACCGCCAAATGGCATTTTTTTTTACTTTTTTTGTTAGATCTCCGAAACCGCTAGACCTGCCTTTATGAAAATTTGATTGGTTCTTCACCTTGTCAATACAAGTAAAATGTTTTTTGAATTATTAAAATCGGACGCTCCGTTCTCTTAAAAACTGAGTTACCGTTTTCGCCACTTTTTGCCCCGTATCTTCGGAACGGCTAGACCTGCCTCCGCCAAAAACTAATCAGCACGTCTCCTTATCAATACGAATCGAATGTTTTTCGAATTATTCAAATCGGTTGATCGGTGTTCCCGAAATCGTCGACGAAAATTTGTATCCGCACATACATACACACATACATACACGCACACACACACACACACATACATCCATTTTTTCTAAGGTATGCCAAAATATTCAGAAACCTTTGAAACGTCGAGAAATGCAAAAATTTTCATTTTCGATTTTTTTGCGATTACTATAACTTGCCCTACGGGAAGTTAAATATGTCAAAATGAATGCCGTATATAGAGGTCATTTGTACACACAGGTCGTCAAGCGGATGTCATCTATGGACGACACTCGTAGCCAAAGGGTTAATAAAGTATGTTAGAAGAATAGCATTGTGTACATAGATATATAGAGCAAACATATAGAGATAAATAGATGTGAACTTCGATATACAGAGCATACAGAAAAAATCCGATAATATTTACTCAGTTTGATTTGGTACAAAGAATTCCTACCATCAACAATCGGAACTGACTCCAACAGTAGCATTTAATTTTTTTTAAAGTAATAAAATGCACATGTCCTTTGTAGTGCATTATTTGAGTCAATCGCGACAATTGTGATTAGATTTATTGCCACCACCGTAAATTTTGTGCCTTGAGCACTTGCCAAAGACAATTATTAGTGCAGGTCCCACTTTTCTGTTTCAAATAGAAAGCATTCGCAGTCGCCATAGTATTTCAACTGATGCGAAACCCTTATCTTTGTTCATTTGAATCTTGACGCGCGCCAGGTCAAAGCAAAATCTATTGTACGCACAAGTGACGTTTTTATGTTCCACGAGAGTCCCAGTGTGTGGGGAACAGGGCCACCCAGGGATTTGAAAATAGAAAACATTGACTTTTTTCATAATATTTTAAATTCCTTGTAAATAAATGTAACTCTGTATATAAGTAATCTGTATCTAATTTAATCTAGCTTAGCATGTGATTACACCTACACCATGTAATATTTGAGTGATGACGATCAGCAAAATGATTTGTGTCTCTTGTAAAAATAAAAAAATTCTATATAAAAGCAATTTGCGTGTTATGTAATTTTGAATCAAATTGTCGAGTAATTGAGTTTGAGAAAAATCTAAATTATTATACGAAAAATATTAGGGGTTTACTATAAGCATAAAAATAAACTTTACCCATACAATATACAAAACAAATCATTCACTTGCATGATTTGTATACTTTTATTTACTTTTCTCTGAAAAATCATATAATAATATAGATTGAAAAAATATATTGTTATAAAATATATAAATAATTAATTATTAACAAAAATAATTAGTATGTAAAATAGTCTAGTCACGAACTTACCAAATTGCATATCACTATTTAATTACTTCTCAAATGCCATCTAGACAATTTTAAATTAACAGACTAATGAATTGGAGATTAGAAACCTGGAAGAGAAAATACATTTTGTAAAATGCATTTTAAATTTATACATAGAATTCAATAATTTAATTTGTTAATAAAAATCACAATAATTCAATTCAATTTTTGAGGTAATCACAAACAAGGAAACATGGTATCTCATCAGCATTACTAGCAAATATTATTATCCGTTTTATTAAAAAAGAACTCATATCGAACCTATAAAAATGTTACTATCACAATTTTTCGAAAATGGTGACAAAATACACACTTCACACTAAATTTACAAATTGTGCCATTTTACAATTGATTTTAATAAAAAAAACAAAAGAAAGGGTTATGTTCAGTCATTTGCATGATTAACGAATATAACTAATCTAATTCACTAAAAAAACTGAATAAATATTTTGCTAACCTACATTTTAAATAGATAATCATCACATAATTTTTAAAACCATATTTGTTAGCGATTTTGAATATAGTTTTTCTTCTAGTACATTTTTCACTTATAAGTAATTACATAAATGTAATTAGAATTAATAAATTTTTAAGCATAATATTCTAAAAAATTTAACACGGATTTCGCCTATAACTTATACATATTTGTTCAATATAGATTATTCACTTTTATTGTATAAAATTGGACAAAGTAGTTTTAACTTATTTTAATATATGAAACCGTCAATTGGTGGATGGTCATATAAATTTAGTTGCTATCCTCCGTTGGATTAAAAAAATACGTGTAAGTAATAAATTAAGAAATATTCAATCACAATATTTGAAAATTCTCAACTCGTTTCTTATCTAGTACGTTTTACATGAATTTTTTATATAATTTTTTTTATTTTGCCTATTTCGAAAATGAAACCATCAATCGATTGACTATTTAATTCAGTCGCTATTTTCTTGAGTGATGTATATGTGTAATTAAGAGTACATAATTGAAATTTTATTGAAAGTGTATATTTTTTTATTTTAATAAATTTGTATTTAGAATAGTTTAATCCAAAACTGAATTAGAAGCATGGATTTTTTCTTCTTGGCACAACTGCTTCTTTTTGTTTTAATGAAAATGTCTAACACTAATTACTAACTTTCTTATGGAAGGCATCCCAATGGTTTATTTTCTAATAGTTGATTTCTAATTAATTTTGTTTTCCTTATTATTATTATTCAATTCGTTACAGCGTTACAGCGATATAGTTTTCACTTTAATTCATAATTAGATCTATATTTTCAAGTGAATCAACCTACTCTTGGCCGCAATTGAACCTAATCGCAAATGCCCCATAAATTTAAAATGATATTTAAAGCAAATTAATATTGTTGCCATATTAGAGCAATATTATGAAAATTGCTAATTATTTACATTCTACATAGAAAAATAGTGTCATCTGTAACTTTGTCAGTTCGACCCTGTCCTCCCGACAAAGCGCTACGGGCTCTTTCCATCCTTTCTCAAAGATCCTTTGTGTGTGCTTAGAGAAGAAATTTAGATTTATTACTCTGTACGGCCCATTTCTATAAATAAGTGCGTCTTCACGACCGTTAAATACGTGACTAACGTACAAATTTTGGCACATTCTATTTCATTTCAACTGTCATACTTAATTGATAGATATATGCAGATGACTAAAACTGAACTAGAAATTCTATAAATTAATGAGATGTTCGTGCTCTGTTGAGGTAATGACATATCTGCAAATGTAATACTAATATGGCAATTGGAAACGAGCACGATATTGGCATTATGAATTGTAAGGTAAATTCATTAGTACAATATTCAAAATACCAAAATAGAACTACATTGTTAAAACATATATGTATGTTTTTTGTGTATCCTTTTACTTTATTTGCAAGAAGTATTAAGTATATTAAAAAATATTTTGTTCTGAAGGTCTAATCATAGTTAATAAAAAGTTTTATTTATTAAGCATCACATTCACTTCATATGCATTAATTTAGCATCAAACTAATGATGAATAGCATTGTGCCTTAAGGGGGTATTCTAGTGTAGAGCGATGAATTTTAGGTCATTTTTAAAGTGTCGTAAAAAAAAGCAATGAATGTTTTTAATATCCATTTATTTTACCACTTGTTTATTAATATTATTAAAATACAAAACAAAAATTAAAAAATTAAAAAGTTAAAAATTGTAAAAACTGGCAGCTGATGAAGTGGGTGGTCTCAAAAAATTGGCAACTCAGTCTTGACATGATTTCAGCCCTCCTAACCATCAGAAATGCAAAAAATAAAAAGATTATTAGTTTACAATGATGTCGCAATCGCCCGAACTAGCGATGAGTAAAAAAATTTTTTTTTTCAAAAATTGTTTTTTTTTTAAGTGTATATTTACTGTTTTTTTTTTGAGTTTCTCGAATTATTTAAAAATAGTAAAAATTGGAATTTGGGGATAATCCTAGTTCAGGCTATAGATAGGTGTATAAACAAGACTCTCTGAACATTTCAAGTGAATCGGTCGATTAAAACTTGAGAAATCGTGTCAACAGTTTTGAATTTCTACACTACCCTTAAGGCAAATTGCTGAACCAGAAAATTTAAAATTTATTTAAAACTTTGAAAAAAAATTAGATTATTGAGAAATTTAAAATTGAAAAAAATTACTAAAATTTATTTACAGTTATTTGTGGGTAAATATACTCGTTTTGAAAAATTACCAGCAATTTGTGTATTCAAGAGTATATTCGTCAGACGTATAAAAAAGTAATCAATAAAATGCCAATTTATTTAAAATATCTTGAAGCTTTGACTGCATAGAATACAATGGTAGTTTACTTTAAAGTAAGTTGCTTGAACTTCGAGAAATGTGAAAGTAACATACTTGATTAATTTAATTTTTTTGTAAAATATTAATTTAAATTATTTAGTTAGACGTGCCAACAGTAAACGCGAATAATTGAAAAAAAAAATTCGATCTGATTCAAATTTTATTACTGAATAAATCATGTAAACGATTGTTTTCATAAAAAAATCGGATTAGCTAATTTTATATTTTCTCGACGTTGCAAGTCATTGTGAATCGTATGACACCCAATTTGGAATAAGTATGTGTGTGAGTGTGTGTGCAAGTGAGCCGATTTCGACAATTTTTGTCAAAAACGGCTAAACCGATTTTGTCTAAATACCTAAATATTAATTCCGGTTGATTAAGTCCATTATTACACATTTCGGGAAGTTCGTCAAGGAAAAATGCCACTTTCAACTAGTTATTTTTTAAAAAACATTCAATAATAGAATTGAAAACAAAATTATGTGAAATAATCGTTCATCCCAGTCAATTGTTCAATTCAACTACTTTCAGAGAAAAAAATTAACCCCGCAGCTTAAGACATTTTATTTTGGCCGACTCTCGACTTAACCACTTATTCACTATATCTTTAGCACGCCAGTTTATTTTTGTCCAATGTTTCATAATTCTTAGAAAATATCGAATTTGGAAAGCCGGTCCCTTAGGCCATTCATTACTTTCGGGTGCCGCCTTCGCGCCGGGGTACAAAAAATGCAGGTCTACTGACCTACTGCCCGAGATAATTTTATTGCCTCGACGCGTGCTCTCCGGTAGCCTCAAGAAGGGTAGTTGCCGATTCGATGCAATGGTCGTGTCCTATTGCAATTCGTTTTGCATGAATGGATACTTAAGTTGTAAATGTATATTGCATGTTTTGTTAAGTTATGTACTAGTAGATATTCAGAAGAAAAGATACAGTTGTAAAGAAAGTTGAAGTTATTCTTTTGTCTATAGAATATAATAATTAAATAAATTTTTGTTCTAATTTATACACCATTAGATTGATAAAAATAAAAAAAAAATTATTACGACTGTCACTAAATCATATCACTAAATCTAATCCACAAGTAGCTAGTTTTAATGTTACAAGCTAGTGCTATTTATGTTCTTCATATTCTTTATTATTAATGTACTTTAAGCTTGTTCTCCAAATTATTCATATTCATATTTTGTAAAAAAATGTTATTCATATATATGAAAAGAAAAATTTTTTGAAAAAAAAAATCAATTATTTTGTTAAAACAAGCAGAAAGTTCTTTAAATCAATTAAATCGGACGCTTAGTTCTGTCATTTTTTGCATATTTAGCTCTGTATCTTCGAAATGGCTGGGCCTGCCTTTGCCAAATACTAATAACCACTTCTCCCAATCATTGTTTTTTAAATCATTCAAATCGGATGCTCCGTTCTCTCAAAAACTCGATTTCTATTTTATGCACTCTTTGCTCTATCTCCGTAACTGCTGGACCTGCCTTTGCCAAAAACTAATCAGCACATCACCCTATCTATAGGAATCGAATGTTTTTTGAACCATTCAAATCGGTTGATCCGTGCGCCCGAAAACGTGGACGAAACATTGTATCCATGCATACATACTCATACACACACACATCCATTTTTTCTGAAGAATGCCAAAATGTTCAGAAACCTTCAAAACGTCGAGAAATGCAAAAATTTTTGATTTCGATTTTTGGACTATTACAATCACTTACTCTGCGGAAGTTGAAAATTAATTATTGATATGAATTATGAAGCATTAGTAAACTGTTTTCAAAATTACTTGTAGCAAAATTTAATTTTAGACCATTCAAAATTTCTAAGTAATATATTTAAGTGTGTCATTCTAAATATGAATGAATTAATGAAAAAAAAATAAGCAAAATGAAAAAAATAGTAAGTAGATCATGGGACAATTTCACCATATAATATAGAAAAAATATATAATATAATAAAATATTTCAAGTAATTGAGGTGCTACTGTGGGGGGTTCGGATAGCAACAACTTGATATAAACGTTACTGATCTTTTATTAGTTGTTGAATTGTTTAATTTTTCCAAAATCTTGGTAAACAATGATTTGACGGCCTTAAACGTAATCTGTAAAGTTCTGTAGAAAACCTGTTGGGAAAAAATGAGTCGAGAAATATCGCATTGAATCAATTTTTTTGTTGAACAAAAATCAGATCTAAATGTCCCATAACCTGTTGCGAACGATAGCTCTCAGTTCGTTATTGTTATTAAAACTAGACTATTGATATAGCAGCAACGTCGCAGCTGAAAATATATTTGCGATCATATTTTCGCAGAAAAAAACGGATATCACTAGTGTTTGATAACAGTGGTACGTTACGCACGTTTTTGACCCACAAACTTGTGGTTGCAAAAATGCATCTTAACTACTTGTACCACGTACCAGTAGAAATAAATGATTCTTTTTGACAAAAAAAACTAATAACCCGCGTGCGATTGCTAGGTCACAAAAGTGAATATTACGAGCATAGCAGGCGTACGATGTTCGGGTCAAAAGCAAATATTACGCATTACGGGCATGGTGAACGCAAGTATTACAAAATATTTATTCATACAAAACTATAAAACACAAAATTAATATTTTTGTGATAAACCGTACACTATGAGAGAAAAAATTCACAAATGCCGCGCCAGCTTGAACAACTTTGGGCCGACATTTGCGTATCTAAATCGTAAGTTAAAGAGTTAATTATGTAAGCCAATTAAATGTGAATAAATCTAGCACTGTATATTTTTCCACAGAATCATTGTTTTCAATATAAACAAACTATATCCCCCCAAGCCCTGGGAACGGAACTTGACGCAGAAAGCATAGTTTTTGCCTTACGTGCCTTTACAGGCGTTTTAAAAGCGATTCTCTACTTCCTTTGTACAACAAACACGAGGAGCAGAAGAAATTCTCAGCGCATACGCGACAAAAAGATAACAGCTAAGCTAAACTGAATGCAAAAGAAAAGAAAAACCAAAATACTAAACTAAACTCCCTTCTTCCCGTCTTTAGATAACTTTTTTATTTGCCGTGACGGATCGCTCAAGAATTTCATCTAATGCATTAAATGCGTTATATGACTTATTATCTAAAGCTTTTGTCATGGAAGAATTCCAAAATGAGTCGTAAACTTCGAGAAAATATTAAATTTTTTGCTTATTAAGTGATTTTTGAAATAAAATGTGGAGCCGTAAAGCAATTTACCACACGCGTATAATGATATATGATGATTTATTACTACTAACGACAACGAGGATAAGAATAAGGTTTTATCAATATTTATATTAAAAAACTGGACGATGTTTACATATTAGTTTTCCTTCTTGTTATTTTATTGCTGATTAACTTTATCTTTTGTATTTGGATAGAATGTTTCAAGGTTTGACTGATTTGAAAACTATCATCGTAATATTAGTTGTTGTATAAAAATAATTCAATATATATTGTAAATTAGTAGTGTATAACATCGTGACTCAAGGCAAATTGCTGGAACTTTCCGTACCATAACAAAATGTTTGACAAATATTAAATATTTTCAAAACGATTATCAGTAATACTAACATTGTCTAATATTCATAAGAATTATATAAACTGAATTACAAAGTTATAATTATTTATTTAAAGCATATAAATTAAATTTAATTTAAATATACAAATAGAATAGGGCGAGGCCCAAAAGTCCACTTTGAATTTGAGCAATTATAATGTGAAAAACCAAACCAAATAAATCACAAGAAATAAGACATATCACACAAACAACTATCTGACTAAGTTCAGTAAAACTGGTAACTAATTTATCGTTGTAGATATGTTTTTTGCTGTTTTTAAAAAATTTGTCACTTGGCTTTTTTACCCCGTAGGCAGGGTAAAATAGTGGGCAAACAGATATAATGTCTTATTTTTGATTCCAAAGTGATTTTACAATATAATACATATATTATTAATCAACGCAAAGTATAAATTTCATAGGTACATTTTTTACAGAGATAACACTGTATATAACCTTGATCTGGTATTGCGTCAGAAATATTCATAAGCAGATTTGGAATAATTATTTGATTTGTCTGTTATTTGATTTTTTAAACTTAATTAACTTTTTTATATACTATTTTGTATTGCTTACACCTGTGCCTTGGTAATTTTAATTGATCCTTTTAACCCCACCCACCAGTAAACTTTTATAAAGGTCATATAAAATAAAATCTATTGAATCTAACTTAAAACTAAAAATACATCTTAAAAAACAATTGGATAACATACATTAAAAATTATATTAAGGTGTCTCGTAAACTAAACAGCAGTGCTCACAATAAAAAAAACTTTAAGACACGCTCTACCTCATATTTCAATCTAGAATTGAAAAAGTGCCAAATGATTGAAAAAATCTACAATTTAGAATAAGCTTTAGAATACTGTGTATTCTAATTACGAAGCTTTTGTTTTTAATTGGAAGTTCATATTTCGCATTTAATAAATAGTATTTGCAAATGGACAGAATGTTGCATTCACATTTACTGATTCGTTCCGCGTAATTCTCCATTCGAACAATACGCATTTGCATTGCATTTAACAGATTAGTTTTTGCATCCGAGTTTTGCCTTGTAAATGCAATCCATTAAGAATCGCACATTTATTTGCCAACCGACACTGAAGAAATCTCAGAGGTAAAACCACGGTATTGTCAATGCAATTACAAAATACCGGCTTGTAAAAATATATCAGAATATTATTATTATTCCAACATTTTTGTGACATTAATTAGCAAGTTTGTAAACCAGCGTTTTTGGTGGTTCTTCCTAAGATTCTTATAAAAACTACTGAATAATCTGATAGAGTTATTATACAGAGATAAAACCACGTTAATGTCAATTGAATAACAAAACAATGACATTTAAAATTATGTATGAAAAATATACAATTTTATCATTTTTGTGACACATAATTAGCAGAAATTTTGTAAACCAGCGTTTTTAGTGGTTGTTCATAAGATTCTTATAAGAACCTCTGAAGAATCTGATAAAGTTATAAGTAGATTCAAATATTGAAATTCTACAAATAGAAACTGCAACGTTTGTAACTGATTCAAACTAATTATATTAAGTTATTTATATTAAATTTCATCTACAGATGGTAATTTATCTGACAATATTTTATAAAAAAAACTTTTGGATTTGTTTGGAACAAATCTTTTGTCGGCGAGTAATAACACGTTAATCGCCACAAAAATATTAAAAAATTTCATATGGGCGATATTAACTTTTAGATAATATTGTTAAAAATGAATCAAGAAAAAACAATTTGTTTGTTAAATATTCTGAAAAACATTTTTTTCATGTCACATGATCAATTTGTCAGATATATATGTCTGACATGGTGCAAGTAGAACCTCTTAGCACAGAAACTTATGACTGATATGGCAATTAACTAGTTAATAATCCACTTTTATTGGCATCTTGAGAGGGATTTGATTTTAAGTATTTCATTGCAGAAAAGTCTATTATATAAATAGCAATTTTTAAGCAATTGTCAGGACGCTGATCCCATTTATTGGTTTCAAGCCTCTTGTAAAGAGCCTTTACAGATTTGTTAACAATTTTTTTTTCATAAACAATTGCAGTCACAAAATATCATTTGCAATTAATTTGAATTTAATGTATGTGCTAAAATGTTATCGAGTATCACTGCAGCCAATGAAACAAAAAAATTCTTTATATACAAATTTTATTCGAGAACTGATAAATCAGTTAATTTATTAACTAAAAAGTAAATTATTTTTGATATTGTTAGCTTCAATTCATAATTTTAGAAGTATCTACTGTTTTTTTGTAATGCATTTCAGTAGTTCAATGAAATAAAAATATGCTCATATAATAATTTTATTTATGAGCTAATATGCAAATTAATTTATGAACAAACACGTTAATTAACTTTATTATTGACAGTCTAATTTTATGATTTATTTATCAGAGTTTGTCTACTAGTTTATTAGAATGCCTTGCAATATTTTCTCAACACTTTTTCAAGACTTTTGTTTTTGTTTTTGTTTCTGCAACGGTAGATAAATTGGCCATATTTTGATTCAAAACCACATTTTGAGAAAATCTATGCTGTCTTTTACTTTAGGTACTGTATATAAAGTCTACTTATAACTAGAAAACAGGTAATTTAATTTCATCCTTTTTTGTCTGAATTGAAAGTTTATATGTAAGGTTTGGCTACTAGTTGGTAGGAATTTCCTTCAAGACTGTACTTATTTCATCTGAAATTTTATTTGATATATTTAATCTGATGGTACCATGTACATATAATCCATTACTATCATAACTCTGAAATATTCAACTATCATAAGTTATCCCAATTGGAACAAATTGCTTACTAGAGCGCAGTCTATAATACTTATACTTAAATCCGGCTGGCGAGGCTAACGCCTTTCTGCTTATTCAAATTTAAAGTCTAAATTATGTACATAATCCTTACAAATATACGTTGAATAATCTCATAATGAAAATGTATAAACAAGCATAAAGATATAAAGTGTCAGAATACACACCGTCATCAATTCTGACGGCTGGAATCGGTTGTAAATAATTAAATTCTTAAAGATTAGTATTTAGTTTATTGTTGATATATTTGTTAGATAGTGAATTAATTAGTACTTAATAATTATTCAAAGTATGCATAAAATTTAATCTATGATTATAGTTTAATTATTGACTCGTTAAAAAGTATTTGAAGTAAATAAAATTTAAAGCATGCAATAAAAAAAACCTATGATGAATTGGTTTTAAGCTTTCCATAACCATCCTAAAGCCTTAGAATGCAATTTCAGAATAGTTTAAAATCATTATTCTCTATTTGTTTAGTTTTTAGAAATTCTATCAAAATGTTTCATGTATTTTTTACCACGACCTCAAATTGTCCCAACCGAGAACTTCTTCATATGTTTATATTTCCGCATGCGCAAACATATTAAATCATTTAGAAGTATAACAATGTTATTACAATTCGAAACAATTTAATCATTTCATCAAATCTGATCTTCTTGAGAAGATCAGAATCATGTTGAAAGAAGAATAAAAAATGTATATTCTTTTCTACTAATTAAGCCATAAAAATCAACGGCATGACAGGCTGTGTTACTGAAATCACCCTGGGTGTAAATTTCCCTATACTCGGAATTTACAAGACTTACATGTACCACATATTATTATAGCAATGAAGCACGAATCAAATTTATTTGTGGTCAGATGTATTCAAAATTAAAGTGATTTTTATTTCTGTTAGAAATAACCATTTAAGCAATTTGTTTTATCTTCATAATTAGCAATCACACATTATTTTAATAATAATGTTAAATAATAATTATTTTCTGTATAAAATGTTAATAGCCATTTAAAAATATAAAATTGCTATATCAAATTCATACTTATACTCATGGTACATATCATTCATTCGTTTTATTTAAAACATCAAACATTATACATATCAATTAATTAGATTTTAGACCTTTTCTTTTTTTAGATTTTACAAAATTTGGAAACATTGACTTCACTCACGTGTACACAATTTTGATTTAGTAATGATAACTTACTAAATAATTAATACACATTGGTAATAAAAATTACATATTTATTTGTTAAGGTTTATTTATAACATGTATGAAATGCAAATATAGATTTATGTTAAATATTAGGGCCATGTATTTATTTGTCTTTTTCGAATACTTAAATATATTTTTTACATATTAAATGAGGTTTATATTTAATAAAAACTGTAGTAATAGTTATAAATTATTTATGATAACTCAATTTTGAGCTATATAATTAGAATCAGATATAGTTGAAAAATTGTTTACTATTTCTACTATTGGTTTCAACGCTATTCAAAATTAAAGAATTCAATATTAGGTATATGTTTCTACTAAATTTTATTTTCTATTTTAATAAGAAGAATCCATATAAGAATAAAAAATACTTATAAGATTCGCATTTAATTCTTATAAAATTCACTCTAAGTTTGTTTATATCAATTATATAGATGTAAAACTTTGAAGTTCGTCGAATAATATAAAGTATTTGCATATTTTTATAACTTTTTATTAACTTCCCGTAGGGTAAGCTATTGTAATCGTCAAAAAATCGAAATCAAAAATTTTTACATTTCTTCACGTTTTGAAGGTTTCTGAAAATTTTGGCATACCCCAGAAAAAATAGATGTGTGTATGTATGTATGAATACAGTTTTTCGTCCATGTTTTCGGGCGCACGGATCAATCGATTTGAACGGTTCAAAAAACATTCGGTTCCTATTGATATAGAGCTGATCAGTTTTTCTCAAAGGCAGGTCCAGCCGTTTCGGAGATACAGAGCTAAACGTGCAACACAATCGCAGTTTTTGAGAGAACTAAGCGTCCGATTTCAATTATTTAAAAAACTTTCTGCTTGTTTTAACAAAATAATTGCTTTTGAAAAAATATTTTTTTCAAAAAATTTTTTTTTGTATTTCGAAAATAATTCAGATTTTAATTATAATTCTGACTAAAGTTCTAATATACTTTAAACAAATAATTTCAACTTTGCAATTCATTTTATATAATTCTTATAAATATTAGACAATGTTACAATATTTATAATAATCTATTTGAAAACATTTAATATTCTCGAACGTTTCGTTACGGTACGGGAAGATCCAGCAATTTGCCTTAAGGCACGATGCCATACACACCACTAGTTTACTCTTTTGACTACTGGTTTCGCGGTTTTAATAATTAAATAATGTAATATCAAGCATACGTTTCCACTAAATTTTAGTTTCTATTTGAATTAGGAGAATTCATATAAGAATTAAAAATACTTATAAGATTCACAGCCAATTCTTATACAATTCACTCTTCGACAAACTTCAAAATTTTGATTTTAATTGTTGTATAATGCAGAAAAATAAGACACGTAAAATTTAAAAAATATTGTTTTTATATATAATCTAGATTTTCATTTAGATAATCATACGAAAGTTTTTTGTTTGTTAATTTATTAGTGCATTTTCTAATTCCATTATACTATTTCATGTATTGATAAAAAAATCTCAAGTATAAAAGACATTTAATTTCACAATTAAATATACGCCAGGTATAAATAATGCAACCATGAAAAAAAATCAGAAGGTAATATTTATATAAAGATAAGTATTCTAAATAACTTAAGTATTATAAATTCAACAATTTTCAAACTTCTGTATGAGTTTTCTAATTAGATTTATCTTCGGCTTGAAGTTTCCTACTATTATTATGTATATGTGCTGTTTTATTTAGTTTTAGATCTTTTATTCAAATTTTGTGTATGTAAAAATGTAGTTATTACTTTCCCGTATGGTTAATTACAGCAATCGCAAAAAAATAGTAAAAATTTTATGTCTTTTGCATTTTAAAGGTTTTTTAAAAAATTTGAATTTTGGTACCAAAAGTTTTAGCAATTTGTTTTGAGGCGCGATGCCATGCACCACTAGTTTTTATTATATCCCATACTTCTTTATAAAATGAAAAGTTTACGCGAAAAATCACCTTAGCAAGATTTTATCGAATAATTCCTTCATACACTAAAAGTTATAGCTAATAAAATCAGGCACAATTCAACAGTCTTCATTCAGTTATTTATATCGTATTTAACAGTGAATTTTATGCCACTTCTACTTATTATTTCCCCGGACCTATCTTTGGCCATCATCGCCCGGCATCGACATATGGCCAAGTAGTCTCCGGGCACATGTGTCGCGGGCACATGTATGAGTATCCCGACATGTCCGATTCGTGTAATTTATGCCGTTGATAAGCAATTAAGATATTAACGGAACGTGGGGAATCCGTAGAAGTCAATTAATACGCACCTGAAGACAAATAAATTTGTTTTGTCGCTTAACCTTAACGTGTGATTCGTTTGTGGACGAACAACAAAACAAAAATGCTTAATTACCTAGCAGACGAACAGGATTTAATTAATTACATTAGAGTAAGTAATAGAAATGTATTGCGAAAGTTTTTTCGGCTGTGACATATATAGTGTTTATGAAGGAAATATTTTGGATTTAATTGTTTGTATATGCTAGTTTTTTTTAATTACAAGGTTCCAGTGTGCAGCAAAATTGAACCTAGGAATTTTCCAGAAAAAAGGTTAAAAACTACTGGAGTGCATAGCATCGTACCTTAAGGCAAATTGCTACAACTTCCCGTACCGTAATTAAAAATCTTGGTACGGGAACCAAAAGCATTCACACAAAATTTGTACACATTATTCAAATCTCTATAAAATATCAGATAATTTGATGTACATATGTACAATTAACATTTTTGACCACCAAATGACATTGTTTTAACTTATTTTTATTGAGAGTCTATAACCGCTACACCTGCCTACCCAAAAATTTAATCAGTTCTTTATCTTGTCAATACAAGTAAAATGTTTTTTGAATTATTGAAATCGGACGCTCCGTTCTCCTGAAAAGTGAGTTACCGTTTTTGGCACTTTTTGCCCCGTGTCTCCGTAACGGCTAGACCTGCCCTCGCCAAAAACTAATCAGCACGTCTTCTTATCAATACGAATCGAATGTTTTTTAAATTTTTCAAATCGGTTGATTGGTATTCCCAAAATAGTCGACAAAAATTTGTATCCACATACACATATACACACACATCAATTTTTTCCAAGGTATGCCAAAATGTTCAGAAACCTTTGAAACGTAAAGATATGCCAAAATTTTCATTTTCAATTTTTTTGCGATTACTATAACTTACACTACGGGAAGTTAACATGACAAAACAATTCAAAATGATCTACAAATAAAAACAATGCAAGATATAAAATAAAAAATTCGTTTTAAAAACATAAACAACAAAATCATCGAATCCCAGTAGCAGGAGATAAATTGGGATAATATATGTATATTTGCTTATAATTGTAAATAGAATCATTAAAATCATTTTTATATATACACTTCTTATATATTAAACTAGTTGTTAATGGCATTGTGCGTTGTAACAATAATAAGTGGTATGAATATCTCCCATAAGTGAAAATGATCGATTTAATTAATAATATTATTATTTGTTCTGATCCACCTGTCTACCTGTCTACCTTTATATCTACTTGTCTATCTGTATGCCTAATCACGTATTGCAGGTTACATGTATACCAGTAGATATGTAATCTATATTTTTAAATTTTCTACCTGTTCAGCAATCTACCTATTTTTTCTGTCTATTTATCTACCTGTTTACCTGTTCGTCTGTCCACATAATTATCTGTCTACCTGTGTGCCTATCCACCAATTTACCTGTCAACCCGGCTGTCAGTTCACAATGTTACCGGTCTCTCTGTTTGTCCACAAATTTACCTATCTACTTACTTATCCACATATTTATCTGTCAATCTTATGTCTCATGTTTACCAGCATACCTACCAATCTGTCTATAAGTCTACATATCTATCTATATACCTGTAGACTGTCTACTTTTTTCCTTTACTGCTCATTTGCCTATTCACCTGTTTACCTGTCTACCTATTTCAACATTTTAAAATAATGCTAGTGATAACTCTATAATTATTTTTATCAATTCTCTTCTGGTGCTCTTCAGGTTATTTCAATATTAATCTTTACTAAAAAAGCTTAAATTAGCAAATATTTTCATACAACAAATATCTCATACAGCAAATAGTTTCATATAAATTCCACTATGTGATTTGGTGAAAAATAAAGGAATCTTCTGGTAATCTAGTAGTGATATTTCCAGTAGTGGATGTTTTTATTATGTCCCCGATGTTTCTGTTTTTAGGTTATTTCACAATTAATAATTACGATTTCAACGCCTCAGTCATAACTACCTAATTAATTAATTAGCAAATGTTTTCATACAACAATTTCAAATTCCATTACCTAGATTGATGAAAAACGATCAAAGTAATCCAGTAGTGATACATCAGCATTATTTTTATGGCACATAACCCTTTAAATTACAAGTAACGAGTTGCCATAAACTAAAATGACAATGTATTAATTTATTGTCTTGTATACAATGCATTTTCACTTTACGATTTTATTTGTTACGTACGATGTGATGCCATAAAATTTACTGTAAAATACGATATAAATCAACTTGTCCAAGTCGGACGAACTGTGTTTGATTTTTTTCATAATAACATTTAGTATTTGAACGGAACTTTCATGAATATCTATAATAAGATACAGTTGTAAAGTCATGGAATTAGATGTAAATGAGCTAGGTGTATTACCTTTCTAATTAAATAATGTTAATTGTAGAAATCAAGAGCTGTTTACTATGGAATTACTATTGAAAAAAATATGTATTTTGAAAATTATGTACTTTGAGGTGCAACCTAGAGCTTTAATTATTATTAACATTTCTAGAACCACGGTCAAAAATGATAATTGTTCCAAGTTTTCTATAATTAAGACTTTGTTGAATGTAAAAATAATATTTTCAAAATTGTTCGACTTTTAATGTTTCTCTTTTAAACAAAATTAACTAACATTCCATGAAAAGTTGGCAATATCAAAACTATAAAATAGTAAAATGCTTGGTAGTTTCATAATAAAAAAGTGAGAAAAAATTGAACTAGTTGGTATTGGTATTTTGCCTTGAGGCAAGTTACATGAACTTTCCGATATGTAAATAATCGACTTAATCAATAAAAAATAAATTAATTTATGATTGATTAAAAGTATTCTGAGTGGATTTATTACACATTATTGAAAACAAACGAACACGTTAACTTGGAGTATTTTCTGATTTTCTTCATAAATCAATAATTTTTATAATTGAACCAGTTTCCGTAGGACAACTGACCAAGACCAAGTACTCTATCGTTATAATGAGTAAACCGTCTAATTTTAACTTTACAAACGTTAAAAAAACTTCTTATTTTTTCAAACTTTGATCAATTTTTAAAATTAAACGCAAGGCCGTAATATTTCAGTAAGGACTATAACCCTATGATATATATTGCCAAAAAAAGTTCCATAAAATTCGGTTTAAATTTTATTTTCAACAGTTAATTATAAGAAAACGGCTCGGTAGTATTTCACCTAAAACTAATCAGTATCATTCCCAACTAATATCTTTAAGACGGTTCTTGATTTTTTAAAATCGATTCGGTAGTATGAGCTTAAATGTGGACGAAAACTTTAATACTTTTTTCTACATTACAAAGAAACGGCTTGGCAGATCGTCTCACAAAAATGACAAACAATAATCCTCATCGAGATGCATCAAATGGTTTTTAAATTCCTGAAATCGGTTCAGGCGTTTTTGAGCAAACGTCGATGAAAGGTCTAATTTTGACAAATGCCAAAAAAACGATACTACTTTTTGCAAACTTTCACGAATTTTTAAAGCTAAACGCGTTGTCGTAGGGCCGTAATATTTTAGTATGATCTAGAAGACTATGGGGTATCTACCGTCAAAAAATTAATAATAAAAATCATCGAAATAATTTTTTTCAACACTTTATTACAAGAAAACGGCCCGGCCGGTCTTTACCAAAAACTCATCAGCACGATTCCCAACCAATATCTTTCGAACGGTTTTTGAATTTAATCGATTCAGAACAGCGGGCTAATACGAGGACAAAAAATTTTTCACTTTTCTGCTATTTACAAAGAAACGGCTTGGCTGATCGTCGCGCAAAATTGATAAAGTCCTCATTGCGATACATTTTAAATTTTTGAAATCGGTCCAGCAGTTTTTGAGAAAACGTCGATTTATGACAAAAAAATCTGTTCACACACACACATACGCACACACATATTTTTTCCAAATTTGGTCTCATTCGATTCAGAATGAGAAAATTAGAAAATCGGATTTTTTGATGAAAACAAACTTCTCATTCGGGAAGTTAATATAGTGTTACCAAATATTAGAAGTACTTTCATTCCGGATCTCCGAAATCTTCCTCAGACATTTTCATAATGATCAATTGAATATGATATAGATAAAAGAGCCCCAAAAGATATATGGTGTGCAGGATATAACCCGATGCACATATATACATATATTAAATATAAATGAGTTTTCTTACGATACATCATAGACGAGATAGCGCAGAATATTACCATTAATTGAGGAGTTATCCTCAAGGGCTCGCCATTACGAAACGTCTTATACTCTCCTAACACATTCATTATGGTCATATTGTTCATACACGACGTATCTTAGAACTAAGTCTTATGTTGAAAATCACAGATTCTAAAATATATCTCTCAGAGAAGTGTTAAATCAATTTCCGATTTTATCCAACCAGGCAAAAATTAAACAAAGAACGATGTTAAATATCCCAAAAAATATACAGGGATACACAATTTCTATCCATTTCTTTCAAAACTTTCGGTTTGAAAAATTATTGGTTGATAAAAAAATAATCATCAGGTATTTGAAGCAACCGTATAAATTATTTGTTATAACAAAATTATCAAATATACAATGAACTGACTTTGAGTATGAATTTATGTTATAGAGTCGACCAGTATTATATATTTCGCTAATAAAATAAAAACAAAAAGAATAAATCTTATGCCGAAAAATACTGAGTAATTATACTGATCATCAGTTTTGTGTAAAAATTTGGTTACTCGTGTAATCAAGTAATCACGCCAAAAATAATTTTTATTATGTCTTAAGTGTATAAGATGGCTTATAAGACTTTTCTAAAATGTGCATTGAACTTATAGTTTTGTGGTAAGAACCTGGTTTTGCACCATAGTTTCAAGTCCGATACCCACTTTGGCCAATTTGATATCAAGCGGTAGTAAGATCATGATAATTTTATCAGAAAAAATTATTTACCAGTTTGTTACTTAATAATAACAATAGGTGAAGAAATTGCATAACAACTGCTGGTAGAGTACATAGTTCTAATGGCTGTTCAATTATAAAAAATGCAATAATTGTGAGTATTGGTAATATTTTTGCTCTTTGGATTTAAAAAACTTATTATTGGAAATGGTAATAAGTTAAAACAGTGTTATTATTGCATCGATCGTCATTTATCATTATCACTATAATGAATATTATTAGTACTACTTTATTTACTAAATTATTATAGAAATTTAAAAACTGGTTACCAAAAAGTAATTAAAAGATACTTTATGATATTCTAAAGATCACGACAAGAATTTTCCTATATATAGAATATTGCTGTAAAATTTACTATACACACTCACTATTAATTATCAGAATTATGATGCTATGAAAGCTTGCAATATGAAAGGACGTTGCGGTTCTGGTTTAATGCCATCTCCAAGATTGTATGAATATTAGTAGACTGGGAGTTCAAATGAAGAAATAAATTCGATAACTTTTAACAAAATGAAAATTTAGCAACCAGGAACCGAAACCAATATTGATTAAAATTTATTTATGTCCCTCAAAAAATAAATGTTACATGATAAAGAAGGAGATGATCCTCATTTATGAAAGATTTATAAATCTAAGCAAAAATTCTAATCTAAGACTCTAAATCTAATATTTATAATTCTAAATCTAAGATTTATAAATCTTAGCAAAAATAATTAATTACTACTTAGGTGTAGCGCAAGGCCAACCTTTTGCTTAAATCGCATATTCAACTATCATGTCTCACAAAATGAATTAAATTTTGAACACAATAAAAATTATTTATTAGTATCTACTTGTTTGAAGCAAAAATTTCATCTAAATAAACTTTTTGTCTAAGAACAAATTCGTTTCAGTTTTACCAAAAAATTTGCATTTTAAAAAAATTACTATCGCAAATCTAAATTAAGGCCAAATTTTTACAAGAAACTGATCGGTATAATTGGTCAGTATATTTTCACATATTTTTTTAATTTTTTTTCTTAGTTATATATAAGCCTGATCGGCTCTAGAATAAAACCTAACATAAATAATTTACCTCAGTAATAATTATCTCAGTTTATTTTATGACTAATCATTTTTAGTTGAGAGAAACAATTTTCCTACGGTGACGTCAAACCTGGTGACGATTTTTCACCTTTTATTTATAGAAAAGCAACTGATCTTCAAATAATTGATTAAATTGATTTCCATAACTCTTTTTACTTGCTAAATGCAGAATTAATATATATTTTGTCGCCGGAGCGGCGGCATCCGAGTGGAAAGGGTTAATACATTAAATGACTATGACTTGGTTTGATTTAGATTTCAACAAATATAACTATTAAAGTTTATAAATCACAGTTTTATAAAAAGTTTTGATATAAACTATTCAATTAATTATTGTTAGTTTATAATATATGTATAAGAATAAACAATTTCTAAAAAAAACTTGCAAAGCAGTTTTAGTTAGTTAGTTAGTTAAATTAGTTCAGGATTAGCTTTTAAACACGTTGAAAAGGATTCCATGAGTGTATTTTGTGAGTTTTGTAAGGAAACTTTGTAAATAATTCTCAATAATTATTCTTTTCGTAATTTCTAATATCAAAACTATTTTGGTAAAATCAGTCTACAGAAACATGTTTGATATACACTATTTGAATTATGGTCTGTCCATTATTGTTTGGTTTCATATTTTAATTGTCCTTCCCAGTTGTGATAAATTTTTAATTATTTTGCTACGAGTGTCGTTCATGGACGACATCCGCACGACGTGCTGTTTGTACGAGTGTCGTCCATAGATAACATGCTATGTTTGCCGTTGCTCTAAGATTTATCACTGTGAGTTGAATCTATTTAGAATTCTAGTCTTTTAACATATTTTTTAGTTTGTTAGAAGCGTTATTTTCCAGTTTTCAACACATTTGGGTCTGGTCCTACTAATGGACACGCTGTTTCGTATAGCAGCGACACTCCTGCGGAAAACACTCTCGTAGCAAGAAAGTACATTCAGCTACTACTACAGATAATAATATTCACAATTTGCAGAAATATTTTTGCGTAAGTCAAAGTATCATGGTTAATCCATTTACCAACATTTTTGTGACACGTTTTGAATTTAAATAAATAAATTCAAGATTTTTGCTGCCTATGATGCATATGCAGACAAAGTAGATAGAAGGAAACGAATGCTTTCTAAACAACAGTGTAAATTCAAATATTCATATATGCTTTACCATAACAGATTTAAACGTCCAACAATCAAAATAATATTCCACTATATTCTCTAATAATTCCATTTATTGCGAGCCCTTTCACTGAAATTGACGTCAGATTGAAAATAACTATGTAATGTGGGAGCAACGGTATCTTGTTAACAGAATCATATGCAGATAAATTGACATTTGATAAGTGTGTGAATCACAGTTGGTATGTTGGGAAGTCGAAATGCGGTAGTCATATTTGCATTGCATTCATAGGTGCATTATCTAATTTACTTTGAGAAGTGCAACCTTAGCGTAAATTTCCAACTTTAGTGATCTTGTAATGTTATAGCATCCGTGGTGTAGGAATAAGCTAATAGTATTCAAAATATTACATTATGATATACTACGAGAAAACAACTTACTGTTTTCTTCGAAATTCTTAGAATTTTATTTGTGTAAGAAATCGACTGTTCCTTAAAGTGCAGGACCATTATAAGTGTATTTCTTAAATTTATTGTTTACTAATTTCTGAAAAGTTGATTACATATCTGGTGCAATTAGATGATCTAGCAAATAACAAAAAAGTGATAATATATTTATTCTATAATTTTGAGAGAGTTCGTTGAAAATTTAAATGTGTCTGCATTAGTTTGATATTACTAAATATAGAAACTACCTCGACTTCTACAATTTCAAGAATGTGCACACTGACTACCTTTTAGTACTTCAGAAGGTCTGTTAAGATAATTAAGTAATTTTGAGACGAGCAATGCCATATATCGGTCTACATGGCATTCTATGCAACCCTCTTATCGAAACAATGCTTCCCAAACAAAATGCAAAATAGAGAAAATTTCAGTATTGTATTTTTTAGTATTAATTTAATTAATTTAATTAATTTTGCAACTTAATATTTATTCTTAAGCAAGCAGGAAAATGAGTTTTTTTTTAAATTTTCCTTAAAACATGGAATTAATAATTTTCTTTACGTAAAAAAATAAAATTCTTAAAAATGCGTGATTTTTAAAATATATTTGCATTATTAAGCGAAGTTTTCAAAGGTTAAGTTTCGTGACATAAAAACTAATATTATGTAAATACAAAATTAAATTCTAACTAATAATGTCATATCTATATAAGTTATACATTCTACAAATTATAGTTGCATTATAAAAAAATACTATTTTAATATAAAATTTCAATCTATATGAATTTGAACTAAAAATCTGATATTTATACAAATTATACCGTCTACCAATTATAATTTTAGTAATTGAACTTTACAATACCTTATAAAGTGGTGAATAATTTCAAATTTATTATGGAGTTGAATATTAACCAAAACCAACTTAATCTATTATGTCCTAAAAACCAGTTCAGTTCGAATACTTATAGCTTTCAATTTTGTTCGAATATGATAATTCCGGCTAACAAATACATATAATTTTTTTTATTTCATAAATTATTTTTCAACGTCATTTTTCTTACTCCACTAGATTTTGAAAAGCAAGATTGATTGATTTGGCATATTTTAAGAATTGTAAAGTATAATCACAAAAAGAATTGTAAAGTTAAGAAGTTCTTTTATCAATTAGTAAAAATCATAGTTGTAAGTATGACTGTTCATTAGTTTTTGTGAGCCGACTTTATTCAATAGACTTGAAGAAGATCAACAATCTCAAGCAAAAGCTTAATGTCCCTACTGATTGATATTAAGTTGGCTCGGATAGGTATCGATCCCGAAAGTAGTGGTGGTAGCAGTAAACCATGTTATTGCTCGGATATACAACCAGTTGAAAGTAAAAATAGGAAGAATCGAATTTAAAAAATGATAAAAAAGTATTTAAATTGTTTTTGATAGTTAAAATAGTATTTTTTTTGGACCTCTTTTAATACCATATATATACAAAAAATGAATTTCGATTACAAAAGCCCAAACATTTAGCACTGTTGATACACATGGCACGTAAATAAAAATATTTAATTGATCAAAATGTTTACAAGATAATTATCTTGTCAACAAGATAATTATCAATCTAAATAACCTACTCTTTGTTATAATTGATATAATAATTTATTATAATTATAAATTAATGGATCGCTTTATGAAATATTGAAAATTGACATCAGAATCAAACTGAATAGTTCTTGAGATGTTCATTATTCTTGAATTTTGTTTTCAAGTCCAATATAATTTTAAAGAATTTTTGCACTATTAATGCGTACCGCTTAACAAGTTTGCTTTGATTGATCAAAACTATTTGAAGATATATATATATATATATATATATATATTCATATATTAATCTATTCCCTACCCCTTTCCTCTGCAAATAATTGATATAATTAAAATTGGATAAAAAACACAAATATTAAAAAGCTAAAATATAGCACCAATTAAAATTTAATTAATTTAATTTTTTTTGATGAAACTTTTTATGTTGATAGATATAATGGCCCTGAACAAGATACTTAAATTTAACGTTTCTAAGGCAAGTAGTTTAACTTAAAAAAATCATCAAAGTTTGAAGGAATATTATAGTCAAAATTTGTGTCTGAAGTTGCTTTTGTGATGTGATGAGTCAAACATTATCAATTCATTAAAATTTAAAATATTAAACTACAATTTTAGGACATACAATCATATGCCTGTGCAATCTAATTAATATAATTACAGATATTTTACATGTAATTGAAAAAAATTCTATTGGAAATCGCAATGTTTAGATTAAATTGATAGCGATAACTTTTAGAAATAAATAGTTGAAAATTTTATCTAAATATCTAAATCTCGTTTAAGTCAATTATTACACATTTCGGTAAGTTCATGCAACTTGTCTTAAGGCTAAATGCCACTTTCACCTAGTAATTAGATTGAAAACAGAGCTTTTACGATTGAAAAAGAAGCAGTTGAAATTGTTTAAAATTTCTTATCAATTTCCATAAACCGCCCCATTTCTCCTATGTCTATAACTGGCAAATTTGATAAGAATCACAAAAATTGAAAATCTCAAATATTGGATCAATTACAATTTAATTGAATCATATTGAATAGATCTTCAGGTAGTCATTAGTTTGAAAACAGAACATTTACGTTTGAACGTGTAGTGTCATATGACTCTCTAACTGATCAAACTATAACATGCAGTATTGTAGATATTTTAATTCTTGGTCAATTTCAATAACCCACCCTTTGATGAATTGAATTGATATGTCTAATTAAAATTTGAGAATCCTATTCCTTATGTAATTAGTCCATCTAGTCCCCGCTTAACGTCAAGACACGGACGCCTCAAGGGTCAAGAGAGCCATGGGAACATCATATAGAGCTATATCGGTTCTATGTTCTACGTTCTATGGGTGTCCAGGCGAACGGACCGACGTCGACTATGAATGTAATATGCGTATGAGAATATGGCCACAGGCCTGAATTTCGGGCTCAATTGAAATTCGTAATGGAGATACGGGTTTAATTTGTTTTGGCATTTTAGCAAACGTCCATTAAACTATCCGAACATATTTAATTATTATTGCTTTCTGGATAGGCAGCTGTACCAAAACGTACGTTAGATAATAGCATTATATTAATATTAGAATATCAATATTTTAACTTCCCTTAGGAGTAGTATGATTTACTCCAAAATAATATAAATACTCTTGAGTTACTCCAAAACTATTTAAATCTATTAGAGAAATGGAACAAAATCTGCAGATTTGAAATGAATGGTTTAAAGTCAGTACATGTGACATTTACGCTTAGAGGAGAGACCTGCCCACCAGTGAGAATAGGAAACACTCAAGTACCTCAAGAAAATCATGTAAAATATCTCGGCATATACCTCGATAGAAAAGTTAATTGGCGAATTCACATAAAAATTCACAGTTTAAGCCCAGCTGTACTGGTTATTAGGGACTAAATCCAAACTAAGCTCATATAATAAGCTACTTTTATATAAAACTTTATTCAAACCAATTTGGTGCTATGGAATACAATTGTGGGGCAGTGCTCGTAAGACTAATATAGAAATAATACAATTAAATTTTTGAAAATTACCTTAGGAGCATCAGAATATATCCCGAACTGGCTAATTCATCCTGACACGAACACACCTACCACAAAAGATTTAATTACTAAAACAACACATAAATATAGAAACAAGCGCATCAGTGACCCAAATTCACTAGCAAACTCCTTAATAACAGAGTACTATTGACTGGATTTAAGTCATCAATTTTCCTTATAAAAATGAAATAACTTAGTTATTAATTATAAGAAATTATTTATATGTAAACAGTTAAGATTATATTATTATCAATAAAATATTGTTAATATCATACCAAATGGGAACACAACTATTGAGTTGTTTTTTCAACATGTCCATTTAGTATGCAATGTCTCTTTACGGCTGACAATTGCAAATTCCCCAAATTTACTAAATGTCCTGAACTGGACAATTATAAAAAAAGTTATAGTAATCGCAAAAAAAATCTAAAATGTAAATTTTTGCATATTGTTATGTTTTAAAGGTTTCTGGTCATTTTGGCATACCTTAGAAAAAAATGAATGTGTGTGTGTGTGTGTGTGTGTGTATCTATGTGCGGATAGAATTTTTCGTCAACGATTTCGATAATACGGAACAACCAATTTGAATCAATCATTGAACATTCGATTTGCATTGATAAGGTGCTGATTAGTTTTTAGCCGAAAGTGGTAATTAAATTTTTAAGAGCGCCGATTTGAATGATCCAAAAAAACTTATTTGTATAGACGAAGTAAAGAACTAATAAAATTTTTGGAAAGGCAAGTCTAAACAAAGTTTTATACTTTGAATATAAATTTTAAATGTACAATTCAGTTTAAAACTGTATATATTTCATATGCGTTATTCTACTCGTAAGAAATATATCCTCAGATTCATTCAGCTTGATGTAAACATTTACAAGTGTTACGGGTGATAAGATCGTCGCTGTATATTATATGAACGATTAAATATATAGTAATTATAATTATCTTTTTAAAAATATTTAAAACAATTATTATTAAATATTGATCATTTTTGGACGTTTTTTTACTCTACAGGATGTTAACAAGTTAGTGTACTAACTATTCTATCTATTTTAAATTTGTAGCAACTTTTCTCCAGAGTTCTAAAACATTTCTCAACTATAAATTTTCACTTTGAATGTTTATTTAGTACAAACTATTAAAAAAATATTTATTTTATGAACATATAAAAAATATGCTGGATTGTAGAACGTTTGATGTATATTGCCTGATTACTGGCAACTTTTTTTTTAAATTCTAAGACATTTCAAAGATAATAAAATTAAAAAAAAAAAATTTTCAATTTAAATATTTAGAACAAAACCATTAACTTGATATAATTTTTTATGAATATGTGAATAAAATATAACGTTAGAAGTATATTGCCTTACCAAATTCATATATCTGTTTTAAAGTTCATAAAAACATATGATGCCACTTCATGATTGATATATTGCACAGAAATCCGTTTCTGTCCGTTCTCAACATTGTATCAAAAATAACGTTATTATCAAAAGATATATATAGGCAATTAAAATTTAAGCAATAGGGTCGCTTTGAGAAAATAAGACGTCAAATCTGTCGGCGAAATGATGGATTGGTTTTCACGCTGTGATGCATTCGTACTGAACTTCTTCTCCGGGATCAGCTCGACACCTTTTAGCATTTATGAATTCTCAAATAAATGATTCATATCTTTGTTTCTGGCTTCAGGTATTTATATTGTTTTGCTAATTACTTCGAAATATCCAATTGAGATGTATTAAAATAAAGGTCAACGTATTTACATATTTTTTGTTTAACTTCAGAATTTGGAAGATTGATTGCTAGATAAGATGATGATGAGTCTATTAATAATATGCAAATATTTTCTTTCAGTTTTTTTAGAAATAGGAGATTGGAATTTCTAATGTTTTAAGCATAACCTCTGTAGTTCACATAAAATATATTTGTTATATATTTTAAATTTTTTTATATAAAGTGTTAAAAATGTATTTAAAATTTATTGGGAATAATCATAACGAAAGAATGCAAGAATACAATAATGCAATACATATAATCAACAGACGGCTAATATTTGTAGGAACAATTTAAAAAAAAACGGAACTTAAAAATATTTATTGGTGCGTGATATCATACAATATCTACTAGAATATGTGATTTTTAACTTTGCATAAGGTAAGTAATTATAGTCGTCCAAAAATCGAAGTTGAAAATTTTTCAAAATGAGGTTTTTGAACAATTTGGAATATATTAGAAATAGTGGATGGGTATGTTTTTTGTGTCGATATAATTTTTTGTCTACGATTTCGGGCGCACGATTTGAAATATTCAAAAAACATTTGATTCCTTCTGATGAGGAGACGTGGTGATTAGATTTTGGCAAAGGCAAGTCCAACCATTTCAAAGAGCAAAAGAGCGACTCAAAGAAAATAGAAATAGAGTTTTTAAAAGTACGAAAAATCCGATTTGAATGATTCAAAAATTATGAAGGAAAGTGATGATTAGTTTTTGGCAGAGACAGGTTCATCGTTTTCGGAGATACGGGCTAAATGTGCAAAAAATGACAGTTTTTGAGAGAACGAAGCATTCTATTTGAATGGTTCAAAGCACTTTTTGCTTGTATTGAGTAAATGATTATTTTCGGAAAATGCAAATAATTTTATTTTAATTTTCAAAAATATTTTTTTAGTATCAAAAATAATTAATTTTAATTTTAATTTTAGCTAAAATTCTAAATTGCACTTGAGATGAATAATTTTAACTTTGCAATTCAGTTTACATATAATTCTTAGAAATATGAGACAAGAACCTCTTGATTAAGTTCTGTTCATTTACTTTTCATGTAAACTTATATACATTTCCTTGTCCAGTTTATAAGCTCTTAAATTTTGTGTATAAAATACGAATAATAAAATTACTGTATGTATAATAATATATTTAAAAACGTTCAATAATCTTCAAATATTCCATTACGGTAAGGGAAGTACCAACAATTTTTCCTATGGAAGGCTCTATGCCATAAAACACTAGTTACATTTTTTATTTTGCATAATTTTAAATATAAATGATTCTTTAAATAATTATGCATGTTCTTTGAAAAAATAATCTCGCAAAATGAAACATCAGCAGCCGAAAAATTCAGAATGTGTTGCAGAACACTTTTGGTGAGAAGTCAATGTCAAGAGCAAGTGATTTTGATTGGTAAATTGTTTAAAGAATGTCATCCAAGACCATCTACTGAAGAGGCTACATGTTAACATAATCGTCAATAGATTACAAGAGAGCTTGCTGATATTGTAGCAATTTTAAATCAACACTATTCGAAAGACCATTGTAAGTGTCAGTTTTTACCACGATAATACACCATAGGACACTGCTCTCATTCTTCATTCGATTTCAACTTAAATGTAACCAATATCATTTAGCTATATAATTTGGCATCGTGTGACTTCTGGCTATTTTTTGAGTCGATTGAAGATGCAAAAGCCATATAGAAGAAGGAACTAATAGCTATTCTGGAAGACCTGCAGAAAAACTGTTTAAAAATTTGAGAAAGCGTTGGCATAGTTGTATTGCATCTGAGAGGGATTACTTTGAAGAGATCAGATTTAAGAGAATGGATTTTAAAAGTTTTTAAAAAAGGCCTCACTTATATAGTGGAGTATTGATATTGTAGAAAAGTAAAAGAAGCTTGATAAGTAACTATCTATACAAATAATTTTTCAAGATTCTTTACAAAACTCTGCGCGACGTATAGCGATTCGTATGAAACTTTATCGAAAATACTAAACAGCTCGAAAAATTCTCTTACGAAGTATTATAAATCAAGTAAGGAAGAAACAGTTTTTTCCTGTCTGCGTTGAAAGAATACGTAATGCAATATGTTTTGTAGCTCTTTTTCATTTTATATTACACTTTTGTTCCACATCAAACAAGGTTCCACTCTCACAAACTTTACGATGCATAGCTTAAAAACTTTTCTCATTGTTCGGCGACAGTTTCGCGAACATCGCGCGAAATACACTGCGCGGAGGAGATACATCAGCAGCGGCTCATGTCAGGTACGTCGTATGTCTTAGGAGTTAGAAGAATTTGACGAATCGATACAAAAATTTGAAAATAATTTGATAAAATTTGGCAAAACTTATATTTTTTATTGATTACCGTGGCTATGTTATATTCAGATATTTTATATAATTATTTTTTCTAAAAATATAAACAATGATGCATGGCATCGTGCCTTAAGACAAATTACTGTAACTTACTGTATCGTAATTTAATATTATTAAAAACTTTAACATTTTGAAAAAATCGACTTCTTTAGAAAATTTTATAAACACACTCAAAGAGGAGTGCACGACGATTAGTTGACATTAAGTTCGAGGACTGGATACAAATTTAAAACGTCAAAGGTACACGTGGAAAGAACTCATTTCAAATATTGTCACTATTGGAAAAAATAGCGTGTCATTTGTTACAGATTTTGAGTTTAAAATATCATTTCATTTTATTTGGTTCAACTCTTTTGGAATTAAAATATAAATGAACAAGTGACGCACTCTGCCTAAGCCTTATATTTTCAAAGTAAAAGTTCTTTAGGCGCGACTAGGGTGTAAATCCGTACAAATGCAACGGAAGTCCGTTACGCCCGAACTGATTGTGATTAGATCTCGTGTATGTGAATTGAGATCTATCGTTGTATGCGTAACGGCATCAACGTTGTATGCGTACCGATATCAACGAGGAAATCGGCATAAATAAATAAACATCTTGAAGTTACATAGTAGTACAAATCTTGATTTAATGAATCAGAAAAATATTTTACCCTGTTCCTTAAAAATAATTGAACAATTAAACATTTGGGCCGTGTACTAAACGTAAGTTTATTGATTAGAAATTATTTCTATATTATTCGTAGTTTCTATAAATCTTTGAAGTTATTAAAATGAAAAATATTCTTTAGGCAAGGCAGATATTACAGCTGTTCAAAGAAAGAGATTATATCGCCAGCAAAAAAGTAAAAAAAATACAAGCAGTCAATGAATGTATGTTAATTTTAATTACATGAAGTTCTTCAAACACAATTACATGAGTAAATTTGCGAAAACAATATTTGTTTAGGTGTTGTTTAACTTTAATTACATTATTGTTTTTAAATATTATGCATATTTTTAATGCTATTATAAGTATATAATTTATAATTTACATAAATGTGTATAATGGTTGACATTGAAAAATGTGTGCATTACGAGTGTTACCATATTACTATAATAATAACCATTATTCAAAATTGTTATATGATGTATTTATTTTTACTTAAATGCGATCTTGTACAGTAGCAAATAAGTTTTACTTCAATTGCGAACCTTACGCGCACTATTTTTTTATTTGCAATAATCATCATACAAGTAGATTTAAAAATGCGCAAACTCTTTATAATACTACACAAAAAATTAAACGTTTTTAATTTTAATTTCTAATATACTACTATATTTATATTGTTTGATATGCTGGTATCTTCAATTTATTTTTACAATACAAAAATAAGACAGCAATACAAAACCTGTAAGGTTTGTACTTGTTATTAAAAACTCTACAAAATATCTGATAATTTGTTTCGCATATGTCTAATGATAATTTGTGATCACCAAATGACATTTTTTTTTAAATTTTTTTTACTGCATCTCCAAAACCGCTGCACCTGTTTTCACAAAAATTTCATCAAATTCTTCATTCCGTGAATCAGTACTCTCAAAAACACTATTGCAAGTTTTGGCACTTAAAGTTTTTGAAAAACTAATACTATCTGATATTTCTAACCGCTACAATCTATTTCCAGACCATCAGTATGGATTTAGGCCGATGCATTCAACAATACAGCAGTGTCATAGGTTAGTAAACAAAATCAACAAATCTTTCGAAGATGGAGAATACTGCGCAGCAGCTTTTTTGGACGTGAAACAGGCCTTCGACAAGGTGTGGCATGAAGGATTACTTATTAAAATCAAGAATTTAGTTCCTGATTATCACAAATTCTTTCAATCCTACTTGGAGAAAAGACAGTTCAGAACCAAAGTTGGTACAGATTTATCCAGTTATCGATTCATAAAAGCCGGCGTCCCACAAGGTAGTTGCTTGGGGCCAACCTTTTATATTATTTTTACATACGATTTACCACAATCAGAAGATGCAATGTTAGGTACATTTGCTGATGACACAGTAATAGCAACATCCCATATTAATCCTATTATAGCTAGCACAAAACTACAGCACCATTTAAACAAAATAGAAGCATGGGCCCAGAAGTGGAGAATTAAAATTAATGAATCAAAGTCTTGCCAAGTCACCTTCACCCTAAAGAGAGACAAGTGTCCGGCAGTTATTATCAATGATAAAATGATACCTCAATCAGATACTGTAAAGTATCTAGGTTTGCACCTAGACAAAAAATTGAATTGGATTCCACATATCAGCAACAAATGTAAACAATTAGAGAGAAAAGTAAAATCCCTATATTGGTTGTTAGGCCCAAAATCTAAATTGTCCCTCGATAATAAGGTGCTAATATACAGAACGGTAATTAAACCAATATGGTGCTACGGGGTTGAACTCTGGGGATGCGCCAGCAAAACGCGTATATCTGCCATTCAAAGGAAACAGAGCAAAATTATTAGACTAATCACAAATGCACCATGGTTCGTTTCTAACGAGATAATTCATAATGATTTAAATATAGAAAAGGTCCAAGAAGTTGTAAAAGCTAGAAGTACGTCCCACTTTGCCAGACTTCACAAGCACAAGAACGCTACAATTTCTCCTCTGCTCGTCACCGCGGATGTGAGAAGACTAAAGAAAAAGCAACCAGCTGACTTAATTTGAATGATCATTTTAGAAACTCCCAATGGGGAGTTTTCTAAGCAATTTTATTTTTAAATATAATTATTTATATTTTGAACTCAAATACTGTATTTGAGTTACATATACCACAATAGCTTATAGAATTGTAACCCCGATTGCTATTTTGAAAGTTAATAAAAAAAAAAAAAAGTTTTGGCACTTTTTGCCCAGAATCTTTAAAACAAATGGATCTGCCTCTTTCCAAAAATCAATCAGCAAGTTTTCCCATCAATAGAAATCGCATGGGTTTTAAATCATTCAAATAGGTTAATCCGTATTCTCAAAATTATCGAGGCAATATCGTATCTGCATACACACACACACACATTCGTAGACTTTTTCTAAGGCATGCCAAAATGTTTAGAAGGTTTTAAAACGCAAAGATATGCAAAAAAAAATCAATTTCGATTTTATTGCAATTACTATTACTTACCCTACTGTAAGTTAAAAATGTTTATTATTTAAGATAATCAATCCTCATCTTGATTTTTTTAAGATTAGCAGCCTATAGTACACAACGTTCAGAAGAATTGCTAATCCAGTAATGAATCTCTGTTAATCAGTTTTTTTTACTTAGTTAGATAAATTGGGTCATTTTTATGTTCTATTTGGCAGATATTCTCCATTGGCGATTTTTTATGATTACCGTCAACTGTTATGTAGTTAATATATAATATCAAATATTATATTTTTTGTTGTTGCGTTTTTTTTTTCAAAGGTGTTTATTTAATATTAGCCAAACATTCAATACTAAAGCAGTATCGTAAATTGGGATATTCTCTAATTTGAATTAATAAGTAAGTTTAATGTGACTCATTGCCGTGTGATACAATACTTCTGCATGGTAAGCACGCTGAGGTATAATGGTTAAGAACGTGGGCTAACACAAGCTAGCCAAGGTTTCGATCCGAACCTTGACCGGCTCGATATCGAGCAGTACGATATCAAAGTTCGACTTAAGCTTATAGTTCTCAAATATGATATTACTGCCGACTATTGTAAATTCCACATATTTTTTAAATGTTCTTAACTGGACAGTTGTAAATAAAAGAGATAATAAATACAAATAAAAGTAATTCCAAGTACGATATCGCCATCATGCATCTCTAATATTGACATAAAAATAAGTAGTGATTAACTGCTGTGTTGCTCTCTCGAAAAAAATATTTGGTTGGAATTTACGATTGCAAGTAGAGCTTACAGAACATATTCTAATGGCTATTAAAAAAAATCTCTAAAATCAATTTTGATCAGATTTTCTAGATTTTGATGAGACAAATTCCTAAGAAATATATCAAAGTATAATTTTTATAAAGCAAAAAATATTTATACAAAAGTATATCATTTTCATTGGAAAACAAAGAATTTTATCTTTAATTCAATATTGCCCGTTCAGAGCACGCGATCCGTCACAACAAATAAAAGCTTTGCAGGTAAGTGCAAGGAAAACATTGACAGATAGCATGTTACACCCGGCAGCAATCAAATCAAATAAAATAGTTCATACTAGAAAATCCAATCGGAAGAAGTGGCCTTCGTGAAAAACATTGAAGACAGGGTGGCCCAAGAACCAATTAACAATTGTACATTGTTGGAATCAATTACTATCCTATAATAGTCCTGTCATTTGGTGCAAAAAAGGCTGTTGCCGGTATAGTACTCCGAAAATTCTGGAAATTGGTAAACACGTCAAAAACATTTTTTTCAAAGATATCTCTTCTTCAGCTCATTCTACGATAAAAGTAGTTATGTACGAATTAAACTTGAAAATTGCCTACAACTTATTCAATAACCTTTTTTTAAAAAAATTAATAGTTTCAAAAACTTTGCTGCTCTCGCCGCCATATTGGATCTCCCAATATTTGACTGCTCTCTGAACTTGACCTGAATTCTCTCTGATATATAAATATTCTTAATGTTAAATTAATCAAATAAGGTCTAGAAACAAAATAATTCAAATATTTTTCTGTTTTTTGTTGCTAATAATTGAACACTTCAGTGAAAAAATAGCTATATACGAAATTAAATTAGAGAATACATTCTATAATTTATTCAATATCTTTTATTTTGCTAAACCAACAGTACATACTGAATTATCGAAAAATTCTTATAAGTTTGTTATACTAAAAACTCGTATTGTAAAACTACTTATAAACTATTTTTTTAATTCAACTCTTCAAACATTCCAATGTAACTTACTTAGTAACTAACCTCGGTCATAGTGCAGTTATTAACAAAACTCTTAACATTTCCAATTTTTTTTAAATTGGAAGAATCTCTAAGTTCTTAGATAGATGCACTGAAAGTAACATTTACGATACGTGGCAGATACATTATGTATTTCATAAAATGGCTATCACATAAACTTAAAACTTTGTTGCTACTGCAATATGTGTCTAAAACATCTTATATCATCAAAGTTCGGAAGACGCATTAAATTGAACATTAAATTATAATGTAGACAGCTAGCTAGCCAATCCATATTGGATATTAAGCCAGTGGTGGCAAAACCATCTTTGATTAGGATATGAAATATGAAACACAAAATAAATATTGATTGTCGGATTAAGAATGTTTTAATGTTACAGTTTTACAATTACTTGGTATGAGGAGCTACTGTAAAGCCATTGAAAATATTGTTTGACAAAAATATTAAGTAGCTGGTATAAACTTGATATTAAGTATTCTAGTCATTAGAAACTTTGGAACTGTTACTGTTGATTTTTAAAATTTTGACGCAAACCATTACTCAAAACTTTAATGTTTTAATTAAAATAATATTTTAGGATGTTCATGACCTCTATCATACAAAGTTTCATCAGAAAAGTAAAAAAAAATCGACAATTAATTAGAAAGAAACAGCCTGACCGATCTGTACTACATACCTAATCAGCACTACACACAACTGTCGAATTTGTCGAATGGCTTTTAAAATGTTGAAACCGTTTTTGAGAAAACATTGTTAAGAATTATTGTTAAGTTTTTATTAAGCTTTTATTAAGAAAAAATCGAAATTGCTAATTTTATGTTTTCTCGACGTTTCGAACCATTTTGAACCGGATGAGACCAAATTTTTTACCTTAAATTGACGTTTTCTCATAAAGGACTGGACCGATTTCAAAAATTAAAAACCATTCGATGTATCTGGATAAAGACTATCATTTCTTAACTTTGTGTACTGATCGAATGAGCCGTTTCTTTGTAATTTGCAAAAAAGTGTAATCTTTTCACCTGTTCTAGCTCACAATACTGAATTGATTTAAAAAAAATCAAAAATGGTTCAAAAGATATTGGTGGGAAATGATACTTCTTATTTTTTCATGATTACGGTCCTACGGCAAGTAATTTATTTTTAAAAATTCATCAAAATTTAAAAATATGAGTCAAAATTTGTGTTAAAAGTTTCTTTTGTGATGTGATAAGTCAAACATTGTTAATTCCATAAAATGGAGAATATTAATTTTAGGACATACAAGCACTTGTCTGTGCAATATAATTAATATAATTACATGTAATTTAAACGTGTTTGAGAAAATTCTATTGGAACTCGCATTGTTAATATTTATTTGAAAGCGAAAACTTGATTTTCGATATAAACAGTTGAAAATTTTATTTAAATATCTAAAATTCAATTTCGATTGATTCGAATCCGTTAGTACACCAATCGGGAAATTCCTTCAACTTGCCTTAAGGCAAAATGCCACTTACAAATGTTTTTTTTAAATTATAGGGCGTACACAAAAGCCTTTGAACTTTATAGGAAATCCCTATAAATAGTTTCATTTTTATCTAATACAATTTTCAACACGTAGAAAATTTAAACATATTATATCTAATCCTGCAGGGTATCACTACTCCTTAACTCGATATTCTGAACTTTTCGTTCCGACACTGCAATTTACTCAAGCTTGTATGTTATTCTGACTTTATATACTGTATATACGTAGTAAGTTATTATCGTTCTAAGAAACTTCTAATAACATTTATATTTTAAGATGATTAGTTCCGAAAGTAGTTACCGACTTTTTCCAGGGAAGAGATTTATATGATAACTTTTTCTCATATGCGTGCCCATATTTCGCATAGTGTGAGAAACTAAATCGCTGATAAACTTTGTTATTTCACCTAATTTGTTTATCAATATAAGATAAATATATAAACTGTAATAAGTATGTTTATATACTTAATTCATTTATTCTATTTTGTAGGGTCGTATAACTGTACATACTTAATGTTGAAAAAACAACGCATGTTTAAAATTCATTACAAATTTATTAAATTAAATTCAGCGTGTATAAGATAATCTACAGCTAATTTTAGTAGTTCTAAGTTCAAATTTCTTCTGTTTTGAGTATTGCATCCTAAAACCTCGATCGCTAAGTGGTTAACAATGTTTTACAGATATGCATTTTTTGTTTTTTCAATTATAAGTCTTTGTACAAATTAGTGAAAGTATTTTATTTTGTATAATGAATTTACAATACCAATTAATCTATATTATTTTAATCTGTACCTCCGTTTTTTTGCCGACTTCAATATCTTATGCTTTATGCACTTTAATAAAAATTTTTGTAATATGATTAATTATTATTAATATAACTTTATGAACTTAACTATGGGACCTAATAAGAAATATCAAAGACATAATAAACAAATAAATAAATTGATAAATACAAAGAAATATCAAAAATTATTATAACTATTTGTACAATGCAAGAATTTTACCACTTCAATTGCCTATTTAATCACAGGCAAATTTTTGACAGAACTTGCCAATATACTTTTCTACGTTTTTTTCAAGAAAGGCATTTCAAATTCGAACAACTTTGAAAATGTTTAATTATAAGTTTAACAAAAATTCTCAATTTAAAAAAACTTGCGATAATCATGTCTTTTTTTTGCACAATGGTCCAATAAAGTTTACTTACAATTTCGGTGCCAAAGTGTAAAAAAAAATCAAAAACTAGTGGGGTGCATGGCATTGTGCCTTAAGGCAAATTGCTGAAAATTTTCGTACCGTAATTGAAAATCTTGGTACGGAGCCCAAAAAAATTTACACAAAATGTGTACACATTCTTTATAAAATTTGATAATTTGATGGACATATATCCAATAAACATTTTTGAATGCCAAATGGCATTTTTTTAAATTATTTTTAATGAGAGTTCATAGCCGTTGGACCTGCCTTCCCAAAAATTTAATCAGTTCTTCATCTTGTCAATACAAGTAAAATGTTTTTTGAATTATTATAATGGGATGCACCGTTCTCTTAAAAACTGAATTACCGTTTTTGGCATCATTTGCCCCGTATCGGAACGGCTAGATCTGCCTTCGCCAAAAACTAATCAGCACGTCTCCTTATCAATACGAATCGAATGTTTTTTGAATTATTCAAATCGGTTAATCGATGTTCCCAAAATCGTAGACAAAAATTTGTATCGGCACACATACATACACACACATTCATTTTTTTCCAAGTTTTGCCAAAATATTCAGAAACCTTTGAAACGTAAAGATATATAAAAAATTTCATATTCGATTTTTTGCGATTACTATAACTTACCCTACGGAAAGTTAATAATAAAAATTAACCATAATAATATATAAATGGTCATAGTTTGACCAAGCTCTATATTGTATTTAAAAGCGCATAATTGTCGAATGACATGAAATATTAAACGTAGAATTCTGAGACACCTGGTATATATATCAACAATAATAAATTTTATTGATGGCATGTATAAATAAATCCTTGAAAAAAAATGTAGCTTTAAGTAAAAGCAAAGTGATGATTAAAAATGTCATTTTTTATCCTTTGCCATCATTATCGGATTTAACTGCAAATATATAGAGTAGAATTCAAAGGTCCGCGAGTAAAAAGGTCCGTTACCAATTTCTCAGAAACAAGTTCAGAAAAAAGATATGTAATCAGCCATCGTCTTGACTAATGATTATTTGTAACGAAATACTATATTACGGATGTGTACAGGTATCTCTTTGGAAAAAGTAGGCATAAAATTTATATTCTGTATTGGTTAAATAACATAGCTATTATTGTGTGAAATTTCTTCAAAACTAGCTGTAAGTGGAATTCTGTCTTAAGGCAATTAAGGCATCGTGCCTTAAGGCAAATTGCTGGAACTTCCCGTACCAAATTTTTTTATTTTTTTAAAAACGATTAACATTTTTGAGAAAAATTTACTTTGAAAAAAATAAGATTTTTGAGAAACTATAAATTGGACAAAAAATAACTTTTTTTTGAAAAAAAAAATTAAAAAAAAAAAATTATTTAATTTTTTTTTTTTTTGAAAAAATTTTTTTTTTTTATTTTGACATATTGTGGAAGATCTGAACTTTTTTTCAAAGCAATCATACTGCTTTAACTGCATACGGACAAAATATAAAGCGCGTAAGCGCCACGTCGCTGTCTAACGCATAAGCATTGGTACGGAACCCATAGGAATGTTAACAAAATGTATACTTATTGTTAAAATCTCTATAAAATATCTGATAATTTGATGTGCATATGTCTAATGATCATTTTTGACCGCCAAATGGCTCATTTTTTTACTTTTTCCTCCGTATTTCCGAAACCGCTGGACCTACCTTCACGAAAATATTATCGATTCTTCATCTTGTCAATACAAGTGAAATGTTTTTTGAATTATTCAAATCGGACGCTCCGTTCTCCTAAAAACTGAGTTACCGTTTTTGGCACTTTTTGCTCCGTATCTTCGGAACGGCTAAACCTGCCTTTGCCAAAAACTAATCAGCACGTCTCCTTATCAATATGAATCGAATGTTTTTTGAATTATTCAAATCGGTTGATCCGTGTTCCCGAAATCGTCGACGAAAATTTGTATCCGCACATACATACACACACGTACATACACACACACACACACACACACACATACATCCATTTTTTCTAAGGTATGCCAAAATGTTCAGAATCCTTTGAAACGTAAAGATATATAAAAATTTTCATTTTCGATTTTTTTGCGATTACTATAACTTACCCTACGGGAAGTTAATTAAGACATTGTATCTATTTGACAGAATGAAATAATAAGGTGACCATACGTCCCGGATTGGCCGGGACAGTCCCGATTTTCCGCCTTGCGTCCCGGCTTTTTCTAAAAGCAAAATTTGTCCCATTTGTTAGGTGTTCTGTCCCGGATTTTCAAAAATGTTTTGAACGCCAATATTTTTTTAAATATATTTAAACTAGAAAATTTGAACAAAAAAAAATGTTTATATAATTTGCTCACCAAATACCCCCCCCCCCTCCGCCCGCTCTTTCGCACACATAATCCTTCCAGCAAAAAAATATGGTCACCTTAGAAATAATCAATTAACGAAAAGGGTTAACCATATTCTTTGCGGTATATTTTAGGACATCAAAATTACAAGTAACATGCAACACAATTTCTAATTGCCTCAATATAATCAATAAAAAAATCATTTATAATAATTTTCATCCTACAAGATAATCGACATATTTCGGAGTCGTAATGTCGTCTATTGGTTCCGTAAACAATTCGGTAAATTAGCATTGTCGAAAATACCTTGATGGTTTAATTCAGTAGTAGTTTGCGTATTTGCACCCAGACGAGTACTGTACAACTATACTGTACTGTATTGTATGGAATTACACGGCGGTTTGCGCAAACAACCGGCTCACGTGACATTGTATTCCGTATTGCATCTAATACGCCCGCGTTAATTCTAGAGATGCGATCTCCACATCTCCGCATCCAGTTATCTCCGCATCGTTACCTTATACTATATATTAAGACATTTATAGTAATACGACAGCTAGTGAACAATAAAAAAAAATTATTTCTAAAACACGCCGATTAAGCAACTATTTAGTTCGAAAGCTGGCTAAACTATTATTGCCATAATGAGATGCCATTGTCGTTGAAGCAATTTGTCGTAAACCAATGATCAATGTTTTAATCAACTGCAATAGCTATAATCGATTTTTTGCTAGACACATAGTTTTATTAGTATTTATATTCAAAACATTGTCCAAAGATTATAGTTCATTATAAACATTACCTTACTGGAATATCATGCAAGTACTATATATATTGTATGCTACCCATTTGTAATAATTATAAATAAATATTATAAATGTAATGGTCAAAATTCAAACTACGCAGTTGTAGTGAATTGTTCATGCTGCTACATTGTGAGCTCGAGATATCCTTGACAAGCCCAACAAGCGTTGATAAAATTCTACACTTCTTCAAAAACTACTCAATAATAACTCAGTAAAGCATTGAGTTGCACTATGCAATGACATTGAACAAGTCGTAAAATAATGTTATCTAGAATTACAAGGTTACATTGAAGCGATATGTTACAAGAGCTTGCAATGATCATTTGGTTTTCATAAAGTACAGATCAGTATAAGTCAGTCTTAGTTTGGTTTTGATAAAGTTCGGATCATTTGGTTTTCATAAAGTTCAGATCAATATGAAGTCTGTCGTCATTTAGTTTTCATAAAGTTCAGATCCACATGAGCCGGTAGTTATCACTGGAGTCGTATTTAAGTTCAGTTTTTAAATTTAGTTAAATGTAAAGCGTACAAGAAGTTTTGAAATAAACAAATAAATAAAACGCCAAATTAATGATTTTACTATCACGATATTAATTTTAATGGTGTAAATTTGTTGACAGGATTTTGTAACAGAAATTAAAAGTAATTTTAATAGCGAGTTAATACTTTCAAATGCTAAGATTGAGCGCATCTAATAGATACTTATTTGTTGCAATATTACGTGTTTTGCATCTTCAAAACAGTCGATTTTCAATATCCGGCATCAATTCAGGATGTACAAATACCGGTTGTATGCTTTCTGAGCAAAGTATACACAATGTCATTTAACCAAAACGAAAATTTAAGCAACCTCATATTCCGGTGAACAAATTATTAATTAGCTCTTTCTATAATTGTGTTGTCTTATTTATGCGCGGCGGAATTGTCTCTTGACAAGCATATTATACTGCGACTCACCTGTCCGAATACTAATCCGTGCTCCCACCTTCTGCATGTCATTGCATTTAGGTGCAATGGAGGAAGACGTTGCATGTTGCAACTTTTCAATGAAATTTAATTAAATTCAGTTTGAATTTCTAGATATACATGTATTTCTTAGAATAAGACTCAGAGCAAGCATATAAGAAACACGATAGATTGTTGAAATTTAAGGTTTGTGTGATCTGCAAAAGTTTGTAGATATATAGAAAGTAACTTTCCTACTCAAACATAGTACAAGTAATCCTGTTTGATAATCTTATTATATTTTTTTTTAATTATAAAATTCAAATACAATAAGTATAAATGACGGGGATATTCTATACAAAATCAATATAATTCTTGTCCACGAAGTATATTATTGCAAGTTCGGAAATCGTATCGAAACCGGATTTCGAGGAGGTCTGTGTAGAATTCAGCGGCAATCTGTAGACGAACGTGAATGCACTGATCAAAAGCCACATGACGGAGAACTTGCTCCGTGTTCTCCCTTAGTAAATTTTAGGGATGAGAAATAGATTGCAAAAAATTGACATTAGTTTTCGAACAACTAATAATTAATTTCAATATGTAGGGTGCAATAAGCAATATTTAATTAATGCATATCAAACAAGTAAAATAATAAAAATAAAAATAATAAAGCGAACGATTTAATTTTGAGTAACTAAACAGTGCAATAATGAATTTGCAAATTATTGAACTACTAATGTATTCACACTTGCATATTGTTATAATTAAAATTCAAAGTTTAATCATTTATCAAAGTTATAATATACAATTGAAAATATATATTGTTCTGAAACAAACCTAACACTACTCTGAAGCGTGTCATTAATTTAGCAGATTGATATGCATGAAACATAATTACCTGGTTGCAATTTAACAATAATTATTTATTGTTTAAGACCGTTGCAAATAATTGCAAAATTTAAATACAAATTTTGTAAAGCTTACAATTATGTCTATAGATATGTTAATATTAATATTCGCATATTTTTTCTTTGTGTAATATTCAACGAACTTATGTGTAGTAGGATGACTATTGAATATATTTACAAAACTAAGCTAAAATTGAGATACAATAGTGAAGAATAATATAAAATTAAAATCAAGCATTAAATATAAAATTAATCAGGAAATAATATTCCGGAAATACAATTTTCACAACTTTGAAATAGCCCATGAAACAGTTTTTGCAATTGCAATGTTTGCATTTTATCTAAATTTATACATTAAGATTAAATGACAAACTTTAATCAATAAAAAATATTAATAAATGCATTTCAAACATATTAATTAAAATTAACTAAGATTACTTTGTGTGAAAAAATTTAATTGTTTTCAATTCAATACAGAAACATCGTTTATTTATGATGTTAGTTATATTGCTTTCCGCAGTTTATTGCAGAAATTGCTATTAGTTAAAATTATTTTTGTTTTTATTTTGTTTTAATTAAATGGTAAATTTTTTTTAACTCGGTTTTATTCAGCAATCAGAAATACATAAGAATTTCTATAAGCTAAATTGACAATAATTGAGAGCGATGTCTAAGAAGAACTCCAATAAGATCTTCTTAGTTTAACAATTAAAAAGATAATGATATATTGAAGCTAATCTAAGACTAAATCTAAAGGCCGTTAACGTTTTAATCTTCTTACGCCAATTTAGTTTAACAAAAAAATAATGTATCAATATTAAAGAAGTTTGAAGACAATTATCATTTGTGCATAATTTTTACATATAAGGATAAAAAAATACACATTTGTCATTTTTAAATTTTTCAAAGTGTTATTCATCTAAAACCGATATTTGACTAAAAATCGGTCGGTTTTTGAATTCCATAACTTTTCTCTAAAAAACGGTTTTCAAAACGTATATATTAGAGATTCTTCCGAGTGAAACTCGTTTCGAATGATCCCACCGATGGGCAATGACTCATGCCGTAACGCATTTCCGTTGCATTTTCTCCAAGTTATGCCCTTGTTTCCTCTAAAGAAGTTTTACTTAAAATAAAGGAATCTGTACCTATCATAAATATTTTGAAGTCGATCTATCGTGTTCAGCACTATCTGCAACATCCGATACAAGGCAAAATTCCTTTCGTTAGCCGCCGTCGGTCGCATAATACAACCGTTGCCGGAGTGTACGGCAGCCACAATAACTGCTTTTATGAGAGCGTGCACTTTGTACCCGCAGTGCTACGGCTACGGCTACGATGGCTACGTTTACAGAGCGCTACGGCTGGCCCAATTAAGTTTTTCGCAAAATTATGTATCAATTCAATTCCTTGTCAGAGTTGAAACAGAAAATAGGAATAAATAATAAATTCTTATGATTTTCAATTCGTTTAAAATTGACACACTTAATATATATAGGGTATCCCAGGACTCAACGTCAAGCCGAAACGGGATGATAGAATTGATCGCAACTATCATAGTCAAAAAATACAATAAAATTTTATTCAATATAGTTTTTAGTGCAACTTAGAGCTTTGGTAAAACCGCAATCATTTTTCACGGTTATTCTGGTTGATTTGTACTATTTTTTTTTTCATTTAAACTTTGGATCTGTAACCGTATATAAGACTTCTCAAAAAATCCACAGTCAAGAATATTATTAGCATAATTTCCCAAAGTTTCTAGAATAAAGATTATTTTTTAAACCATAAATGAAAACATTTACAAAATTGGTCGACTTTGAAAAATCTTACATCAAAAAAATTTATCAAAGTGTATTGGTATGTATTGTAAGTATGGTAAGTATTGGTAAGTTTCATTGAAAATTTGCACAGAAGTGTAAAATGGTAAAATACTTGATAGTCCCGTAATAAATAAAAATCAAGTAAAAAAACTTAAATAAAACTAAATTAACATGATTTTTGCTAGTGCATTCTATCAATCAATCAGTACAAATGTTTATTGTACTAGCAAGCTTGAATGTGGATATATTCAATATATATTATCCTAGCAAATTTTGTTTAAAATACAATATAAATTTTTATGATTTTCAATTCGATTAATATTGACACACTTAATACAAACAGTATATACACAGATGAATTTTTCTTCCCTCTAAAATAAACATTCATTAATAAACAAGAAATTTGATAAGTTGAAATTGTTTTGATCAACGAATTAAATGACTTGTGATTTGTAATTTTCTGTCCCAGAATATGCAAGATTCAAAAAAAGCTGACAAATATGTAGCAACTAATATTTGACCTATTAGCAAGATCAAAATTTTCATAAACTTTATTAAAATGTGAATGAAATAATGATGTGAAAATAACAAACATTGATTGACAAAGAAAATATGCTGAAAACCTTGGAATATCATGATAATGTAGAACTAATATAAAATTATTTATCAAATAATATTTTCATATGACAGAATTATCATCGAGAGAGTCATTTTAGTGATGTCAAGCCTAGATTGTTCGTCATTTTAAAATATGTTTATTATAATTCATCACAATGACTTATAGAAAACTGTTGTATTTTTTCTGATTGTCGAAAATAAATAAATTAAAAAAATGTGTTTGTTAAAACACAGCAAAGAATCAGATAAAACCTACTTTTGGAATTCAATCGTGAAGAAATATAATATAATATAATAATATAAATGTGTAACTATGATACAATATAACTGTATCTATTAAAATTTGAATGTAGCTATTGTCTACTTGCTTAATTTTCCATAGAATGTAACACGGTTCAAGAGAGAGTTTACATTCTCACTTATACCAAACATTATTTATTAGGGTGTTATTTGCTAACAAAATTCCTAACAGTTTTAGGGACCGATTCTGCCGCATAACAGAAAAATGTTATAGCAAGGTCATGCTACGTTCCAAATTCCATACATTATACTACTGAATCTTATTGAATACTGTCAAAATGTCTTGTATTTGTTATGCATTCAGAAGTTTTGCAACGTCACTCGTATGTTATGAAGCTGTGTCAGAAAACCCTGTTTCTAAGATCGTTCTTTTTTTTGACATTAGTGCGGTTGCTAGTTTAGGTTTTCAACGTGATAATGTGAAAAATACGGCTGTCTGCACACTAACCACATGGCTTTTGTCAATATTTTGTATGGCATATTCTTCATAACATGCCCCCACCATATTTTTTTTTTTGTTGCGGCAGAATCGGTCCCTTAATTGCTTTTTGATTTAAAATTACCGATAGTCTCTAAACAACTCTTCATCACTAAGAAGACTAAAAAGATGCTGGCCAAGCGACCTTAAATGAAACACTAGACTTCACTCATTGGAGTGAACACTCTAGATAATTATTTTTATTTCCTTTTTCTTTTTCTTATTATTATTATTATTATTATTATTATTATAATTATTTTTCTTTCGATTCCTCTCCTTTGTGTCACAATGGCTTATAAGAGAAAATTGTATATTGATTGCTATTAATAAATAAATAAATAAAAAAAAAAAAAACAATAGTAAAGTACTGACTATTAAGTACTCTTTCAACAAATATGTTACAAAGTGAAATGGATAATTTTCTAATTTATGTAATTATTATTAGCATACTCGCTAGCATCTCCCAAGACAATTAAGTACCAACCGCAGCATTTTTTCTGCAATAACCTCAGCTGCCACCAAACCTTCAAAAACTGCATTTTAATGCAAATAAACCGTCTGCATGAACATCTACCTATCTTCTAATCCAAAGAGTCCAACTCTGCAAAGTGAAATAATCCTCGTTGTATGTCTCGAGTTCCAGCATAAGTACAGAGAGAGGAGAGTTCCAGCAATGGCCTTTGTGGCAGAAATGCACAAGGCAAGACATCATTAGCGACAGCCGACAGGAGAGCCGGCGCTACTGTGCGTCCGGTGTACGGTACCAAATCGATTTCACAGTTCACTACGTTGGCTACGTTACTGCGTTATTGAAGCAATTATATTTTTCATATGCGGTACACACGACATCGATATCGGCAAAAATATGGAAGGATCAAGTACCCACACTCGAATAAAATGTTGTATTTATTTATAAGAGTAATATGTAAAAATAAGCGAAGCGAAAGCACACCGGTAGAGGAAATATTTCCATTCAATGAAAGCTCTTGTTGTATATGCACAGTAGATTTTACTGTATGTGGTTACTTTGAATTATTTTAATTGGTATAAACCATAATCCTTAAACTGCATGAGCTGCTAGTCCTCATATTTTCCATTTCATAAAATGTCAAAAGATAGAAGAGGACTGTGTCACTGCGTGAACGAGCGTTACCGACAATCGTGGAGCACTCCCGAATGATCGAATGTCATATGCTACGTGCTTAATCCTTAAGTAAATATTCTATCCTCGATTTGCACAAACAATAGTGGATTTTTCATATTTTATTATTAATTTTACATCAAAATGTTAATGTACTTCAAATATCATGTGATAGTTTTATTTCAATATTATAATGGCAATTGTGTGGACTGATAATATTGTAACAATTTTGATACTAATAATATTGCCCCTGTAAACTAATGTACATAAAATCGAATCCACGTGTTTATATATTATATGGTTTATATATTATAAGGTCTCTAGATGTGATGTATTATCATTCGGGAGTCTTCCAGAAACCAGTGTTATACTGCATAAGGTGATTTTTTTCTTCACTTCTTCAATTTTAATAATTTCAAGCAGAAGATTTAATTTTTGGTTAACCCCTTAACTTAAAATGTCAAGCAGAGCCCGCGTGCTATTGCTAGGCCAAAAGTAAATATTACGGGCATGGCCCGGTATGGTAAACGCAAGTATTATAAAATATTTATTTATACGAAACTATGAAACGACATGTACGTACACTATGAGGGAAAATATTCACATCGCCGCCGTCAACTTTGGGCCGGCATTTTCGAATCTAAATTGTAAGTTAAGGGGTTAAGCACGTGACATATGACATATGATTTTTAATCAATCGGGAATGTTCTACGATTGTCGGCAACGCTCGGCAAACATTGCAAGTTGCAGATACCAAGCATGAATCTTTGAATGAGTAATAAATATCTTTATGCATAATAAATACCCCATTGGTAGATGTTACAACTTGCCCCAAACACGAGGTAAATTGTAAAACCGCACTTTTTTAATAAATGACTAATTGTGACATAATCAACAAGAGTTCTAGAATTATTTTTACTTGATTTGGAAGATAAATAGTAAAGATGAATAATATAGCAACCATCTATATTTATTTTGTTGAAATATAATCAGTGGATCTCAAGATATCTTAATTGGAAAAACAAGCTGTTATAGCCAGCCGATTTTTAATTTTAAGAATTTCATTATAATTTGACTAACGAATATGAAATATGAACCATTGAATTATTTAAGTGTCATTATTTTAAGGAATATGTGTTTTTTGCAACTGGCAATTGTAAATTATCAAATTTGCTGATTGCCCTAAAATAGTTAACAGTGGATATAATGCATATATTAAACACTTAATTCTTACTATGCTCTAAAATGTCCTATACATTTTAATCGTATGATAACAAGCTTTGAATGACAAATCTGTAGAGAAAATTAATTGCTAACATACAGTTTTTAAGAGTATAGAATGAAAATAAAAGTCCTCATTTGTATTAAAACTTGCAAAAGTTATGTGCGAAATCTAAATAATATTACATATATATTTATTAAGATAATCGGAATCTGCAAAATGTCAACATACTAATAGGAGCAAGCACAAGTTCACTCTATTTCATTATTAATAATAGACCAAATTTAATTATATGCAATCATCGACATGTGATGAGTGAAAATGGCCTTTCAGGGCAAATCATAACACTGCTCAAAACGCCTATTAATAATCTGGTCACAAAGAGGAAAGTCAATCACTCAATTTGGCAAACTCCAGAAAAAATAGTGTGCGTGTGTATGTTTTGTGTGTCCGCAATTTTTAGTCCACGTTTTCGGGCGCACGGATCAACCGATTTGAATGGTGAAAAAAAACATTCGATTTCTATTGATAGTGAGATGTGCCGATTAGTTTTTGGCAAATATAGGTCCATCCGTTACGGAGATACGGAGCAAAGAGTGCAGAAAATGTAAATCTAGTTTTTGAGAGAGAATGGAGAACAAAAAATTATTTAATTTTTTTTTTTTGTATATAGAAAATGTTCCAATTTTAGATTTAGTTCTGGCTAAAGTTATAAAGATCACTTATATACTTTAAATAAATAATTTAAAGCCTGTAATTCAATTTATATAATTCTTATAAATATTAGACAATGTTACAGTATTCATAATAATCTATTTGAAAACGTTTAATATTATTTGTTACGGTACGGGAAGTTCCAGCAATTTGCCTTAAAGCACAATACCATGCACCACTCCTTATTTTAATAAGTGACGTCTGTTTTCCATGGTAAGCAAAATGCTACCCAGAGTTTTTTTTAATTATACTATCCTACAGAAAACGATAAACCATAATCCAAACCTTCACCCTAAAACTATAAAAATAGCAGTCATCTACGTCAACCAATAAAAAGAGCAGTAAACCTTGCCAGAGGTATTGCTGACACAATTGCTTTTGCATTGATATTTATTTTGGTGAAAGTAAGATTGATCGCAACACTATGCCACCGAATCAAATAGGATTTGTGTCGAAGTGCAAACAATCTAATCCGAAACGGTAGCGATTTACGCCTATGTGATATTAGATGCTAAAAAAGTTTATGGCCCTAGAGGATTTTTCGTAGGTTTTCGACGGAAATGAATTGTAATGGAATATTGAACCGGTGATAAAAATAATATATAAAAAATAAATGAAATTAATGAAATCTATGGTAATTCTTTTTAACACGTTTGCAGTAAAAGTTGCAGCAAGGTACTAAAATTGACACTCATTTTATTTTTAAATTGGTTGTTATATCTGGAAATGATTAAACATCCTTTATTATGGTAGTCAGATTATCATATATTAATCGTTGTAAACAATGAATGCTATAGAATCCACGTCAAGTATTACGCTTCTTTTTTTCACAATGTGCGTAATCAATTCAATTAGTGAATACGGGAAAAGTTAACAATAAAAAAACCTTAAGTTACCTTCAAAAAATTATCTTCACAAAGTATAAAAATAACAAAATTGTAGGGCTATATAAAATTAAATTTTAAACTAGTGGTGTATCGCATCGTGCCTTAAAGCAAATTGCTGGAATTTCCTATACCATAATAAAATGTTCGAGGAACATTCAATGTTTTCAAATAGATTACTATAAATAATTGTCTAATATTTATAACTGAATTTCAAAGTTAAATTTATTTATTTGAAGTATATAACTGAGCTTTGGAACTTTGGCCAGAATTAAAATTAAAATCTGAATTATATTTCCAAAAAAAAAATTTCGAAAAAAACTTTGAAATAAATTATTAACACAAGCAGAAAGTTTTGTAAATCATTCAAATCGGATTGTTGGTCCCCTCAAAAACTGTCATTTTTGGTAAATGTAGCTCTGTACTTTGGAATTGGCTGGACCTGTCTTTGCAAAAAACCAATGACGACTTCTCCCAATCATTACAAATTGAATGTTTTGTTTGGATAATTCAAATCGGATACTTCGTTCTTTCAAAAACTCTATTTCTATTTTCTGCACTCTTTGCCCCGTATCTCCGTAACGGCTAGACCTGCCTTTGCCAAAAACTAATCAGTATATCTCCCTATCAATAAAAATCGAATGTTTTTTGAAACATTCAAATCAGTTGATCCGTCGCCCGAAAACGTGGACAAAAAATTGTATCCATAAACACAGACACACATCTATTTTTTTGAGGTATGCCAAAATGTTCAGAAACCTCTAAAACGTGAAAAAAAAAATTATTTTTGAATTTTGGCACATTACTATAGCTTACCCTGCAGGAAGTTAATAATTGACTTTAGAATGATAAATGCCATAGCATTCTAGTCATTCTGAATCACAATGAATATGAATGCTATAGCATTCACGTCCGCAAACATGTTAAAAACTAAAATAATTAAGATGAAATTATGAATTTTAAAATATAATGTCAATCAAAGTTACCTGATAAGAAAATGAAGTCTAAAATTAACAAGCTTATTATTATTATAACTAGTGGTGCATGGCATCGAGCTTTAAGGCAAATTGCTGGAACTTCTCGTACCGAAAAATAAATTTAATAAAAAAAACTTTGAATTTTTTCAAATCTTTGAAAAAATTAGATTTTTGAAAAAAAGACTTTTTTGTAAAATTTGTTTTTTTTTGTATTTTGATTTTCTTGAAAATGTTTTCAAAGCGATCGCGCTGCATAACTGATTTGGGTCGAAAAATCAAAGCGCGTAAGCGCCGCGTAGTCGTCTAATCCATTTTTTATAAAGTATGCCAAAATGTTCAGAAAATGAGTCACGTAAAAATACACAAAAATTTTCATTTTTGATTTTTTCGCGATTACTATAACTTACTCTACGGGAAGTTAATTAATACTTAATGATCATATAATTAAATTTTGCAAATAATTCAAAATGCTTCCTATATGATACAAAATTATTCATATATCATAAAAATATTTCTACCAAAACAATTTTAGTTTATTTTGTTACTCATAAATCTTTTTCAGATTATTTGCCAAAAAGGTTACGGCAGTCAGACGTAATGAAACATATTTCATACTATTTTATAGGAGACGGAAAATCTCAAGAATTCACAAAGTATTTTCATAATAACCCACGCAAGGAATTCTCTTTTAATAAGAAATATCAAACTAACAAAATTATGCAATAAAAAAATAAAAAAGTTTTATAATTTTGGAAATAGAAGTTACAACTTCGTATGAAACGAGATGATGTGGAACAATCGGTGCAATGTAAAAAAAAATATTTGACAGAAGATGTAAAATTTGGAATATGTTTTTTATTAATAATATATGTTTTCTATTACATGTTTTGATATTTTCTTATTATGAGAATTGAAAATAATATCTCCTATGAATAATTTGATTAAACTTTATTACGAAAGGAATTACTCATTAATATTAAATTAACGAGATCAATCAGATGAGTCTGATCAATTTTATAGAAATATTTAAGATGGTCGTCATTCACAATCTTTAAATATCTTCATAACTTTACTACAAAAATATTTTATGACGTATTTTATCTGAATTGCATTTATTTTATAGTCCACTTCAATATGAATCGTCAAAACCGATTTACTGCGTAGATCGGATAAGCTCAAGAAATATGCTGGATATATATAGGGATATAATGCTTTTACAAATAGGAACTTTTTCATATATATAAATTTTGATATGATTACGCTTTTAATATTATGTAGTTCTAAATTGAATAAAAATTAATCATCAATTTTATTGTTATAATTAAGCCTCATAGAAAATTCGAAAATTATTTTTTTTTATATATCTTGACGTTTCAAATTTACGTTTATAAAAAATTATTGTATGTGTGTGTGTATATGTATGTGTGTGTGCGGATACAAATTTTCGTCCAGAATTTTACGAACAAGGATAAAACTATTTGAAAAATTCAAAAAGCATTCGATTTCCAGTGATGAGTAGACATGCTGATTAGTTTTTGGCAAAGGCAGGTCTAGCCGTTTTGAAGATACGGATCAAAAAGTGACGAAAAATGATAATTCAGTTTTTCAACAAACGAAGCGTCCGAATTGAATGATTCAAAAAACAATTTACTTGTATTGAGGGTACAAAGAACTGATTAAATTTTAAAGAAGGAAAGGCAGGTCGAGCACTTTTGAAGTTACAGAGAATTTTTTTTTAAAGAATCGATATTTGCCGGTCATAAATGATCATTAGATATTTTATAGAGATTTTGAAAACGAGTACTTATTCTGTTACATTTTTTTCTGGGTTTGATACCAAAATATTTAATTTTTAAAGTTTATTTATACGGTTCAAACTAATTTCAAAATTTTCTGAATAATTTCTTTTCAAAATTTTCAAAAATGTGTAAAGTTTTATACTTTAAATATAAATTTTAAATTTACAATTTATTTAAAAAATATATATCTTATATGCATTTTTGTAAAAAATATAACCTCTGATGGATTCATTCGGCATCTCGTTAATGTAAACATTCGTAAGTGTTTTTTGCAATAAAACAGTAACTGTATAATATATAAACAATAGTAATTACAACTATAACTATCTATTTGAAAATACTTAAAGCAACTGTAATCAATCATCGATCAATATTTATTAATTATTGTTTTTTTCCTTGAATATTTAATTCTGGTACGAAAAGTTCCAGCAATTTGCATTAAGGCACGATGCCATGCACCACTAGTTCTTATTTTCGTAACATTTTCAACATTATTTCATTATTAATTAGTCTAAGTAAAAAGTGAATAAAGAATTTCTTATTAAACTATAACATTACAATAAAAATATTTGAACATATGATGAAAGGAAATAATTATTACTGATTAGATGTAAAAAAATGATTATTAAGGTTTTTAGAACTATTAAATTGACAGCTAAGTTATGAAATAAATACTCGATAACGAAAAGAACAGCGATTTCATATTGTTTAAGCCCATTTTCTGTTCTTTCTGAACATACTAAAACCCTATCATAAAATAAATAAGATGCAAATCAAATTATTTGTCCTTGACCAAAAGTCCAGGTTTATACATTTCCCTGGTCATTCCTTTGTCTTTTATTGATCCATGCATCATTTTTATTTCTTTTCGGTAGTAAAAGTAAGAATTGCTGACAAGAAATGTCTCCCGTGGAAATACATATTTATGATAATCGTTTTTGTGAAAAATACCTCGAATGTAATATAAGTTTTGTATAGCATTATAAGAAAGATTTTATATACGTTGAATTAATTTATATCCACGATGATAAATAAATATACAATATTTTGACGGTATCTCTAAAGAAAGTGTAATATCAATTTTTTTCTGTTAGTATATCTAATTTTTACTATTGGTACCAATAAATTTCATTTCATCAATCTTCCTCACTTAAATTTTTCATACCACATTTGACTATCATAGAAATTTTTAATTTAATTGGAATATGTTACATAATCATTTTGGTTGATTATGTAAAGAGCAAATTAATTATAATCTGATTATTAAATTAATTAAAAGACAAAGCTCATGCTCAAAGTAATGAATGTAATAAGCACTGGTTGGTGTTTGCTCTCTTTTACATACTAATAGACTTATAACTTTAAAGTAGTTTTCATTTTGTATGTAATAAAAAAACTTGACTAATTGCATATAAATTTGAAACAATAATATAAAATGATAAAATTGAGTTTAAAAATAATAATGAATCTCTGTACCAAAGTGCTTCGTATTTATATTTATTTTAATGTTTATAAAATATAAGTTATATTTCCAAGAGTTTTGGCTATTTCTAAGAGATTTAGCTGATCAGCAGCCAAAAATCTTGTTTAAAGATTTATTAACAATATTATTGAAAAATAAATTGATAACCATAAAATTATGTCGATATGTATTGTTATATAAAAATGTAAGAATTATAATCATATTTCACGTCTCGAGACTTTTTAATAAAAATATTGCGTGTTTCATTGTTCAAGAATTCAAGATTTCAAGATTCATAAATATTTGCTTTATAAATTTATAAAAATTCACAAATTTTTACGAAATTTCAAAATTCACGAATTTTCAAATTGGATACTTGTATCTGGCTAATATGCATTTAACTCCTTAATCTATGTCATCAGTGGATACGGATTTTATCGAGTCACTACACACTTAACAAAAAGCTCAGAAAATGAGATTTCAATGAGCATATGAATTTACTCTCGAAGCTTACACTTTATTATTTTCTTATATTTAGCATATGTGAAAGTAATTTAATGAAAAATAGTTATAGTTCAATAACTACAGTTTACTATCGGTAAAAAGCTTAACAATAATATTATTTGTCGTTGTGAAAATAAATCGAATAGTCTGTCCTTTTATAGCTGTGTTATTTTCGCCCACAAAGTTGCTGAAGGCACAGTAGTCGTCTGCTTGATTCTTATTCTTGGATACAAATTGTGATAAGGGATTTGCTTTGCATTTATTTAATAACATTTAACTTTTTCTACAAGTAAGTGTAATTTATTTTCAATTCAAGAAATCAGTCAAAACTAGTTGGTATTGGTATTTTTCCTAGAGGCAAGTTTCATGAACTTCCCGATATGTGTAAATAATAGACTTAATCAATAAAAAATAATTTAATTTATGAGTGATTAAAAGTATTTCGAGTGGATTTATTACACATAAATGAAAACGAACAAACACGTTAATCGGAGTATTTTCTAAAAGCAAATTTTCAAAAATCAATAATTTTTTAATTGAACCAGTTTTCGTAGGACTTTAATGATTTATTACGTCTATTAAAACGAAGTACTCTATCGTTATACCAAGTAAATCGTCTAATTTTAGTTTTAAAACACGTCAAGAAAAACTACTCATTTTCCTAAACTTTGATGAATTTTTAAAATTAAACTACTTGTCGTGAGGCCGTAATAATTCAGTAAGTTCCATAAGCCAAAAAAAGTTCCATAAAAATCGGCTTAAACGAGTTGTCGTAGAGCAGTAATATTTCAGTATGATCTAGAAGACTATGGTATCTACCGTCAAAAAAATACTAATAAAAACCGTCGAAATAATTTTTTTCAACGCTTTATTACAAGAAAACGGCCTGGCCGATCTCTACCAAAAACTCATCAGCACGATTCCCAACTAATATCTTTCGAACGGTTTTTGAATTTTCAAAATCGATTCAGAACTGCGGGCTAAAACGTGGACGAATTTTTTTTTTACTTTTCTTCTATTTACCAAGAAATGACTTGGTTGACCGTCATGCAAAATTGATAAACACTCGTCCTCATCGCGATACATCGAATGGCTTTTAAAGTATTGAAATCACTCCAGCCGTTTTTGAGAAAACGTTGATTTACGTCAAAAAATTTGTTTATACACACACACACATACTTTTTCCAAATTTGATCTTATTCGATTCAGAATGGCTTGAAACGTCGAGAAAACAAAATTAGAGAATCGAATTTTTTATGAAAACAAACTTCTCCTTTGGGAAGTTAAAAAAAGAAATTTAATTCACGCGTCTTTAATATAATTTCTCACCTCTTGCACAATCTATGGATTAGCACAAATTTTTCAAGACAAGGACTGACCAAATCCGTTCAGCTGTTTTAGAGCCTTATAATACCTACCACTATGTCGCGATCCATTTTTATACATAAGATTAAGTTATAATTGAATATTTAAAATGTGTATTCACTTTCGTAGAGATTTGCGCAAAAACTACAACCAGAAGCTTTGTGCTTACTTACACATATGTGTTTCATTTCATTCCAATTTCATTGTCGAACGATTCAAAATGATACTTCGAAATATTATAATATCATGAGTAATTTTTTTGCATAATCTTAAACTTGGCAGGAAAGCCTAGTGAAGTCAATAAAAAAAGAGTGCGCGTAAGGTTCACACGCGATTGAAGTAAAACTTAATTTTGAATATTGTTTACCTATTAGTAAATGCACTCATGATGCACACATGTATTAGTGTCAACCATGATACACATTTATATACATTTATATAATGATTCGTTCACACAGTGAATTATGTTAAACAACGTCTAAACAAATATTGTTTTCGCAACTTCACTCATCATGTAATTGTGTTTGAAGAACTTCATGTAATTAGAATTAACATACATTCATTGACTGTTTGTATTTTTTTTTTACTTTTTGGCTGGCGATATAATCTCCTTCTTTGAACGGCTGTAATTTCTACCGGTACGCATACAACGTTGATACCGTTACGCGTACAATGACAGTTCTATATTCAAATATAGGACGATTAATCATAATCGACCCGTATAGAAATAATATCATCAAGAGCGAATGACGAATCATTGACACTCGACAACGCCGTAACGCACTTCCGTTGCATTTGTACGAATTTACACCCTAGTCGCGCCTAAAAAAGTTTTACTTCAAAAATATTCTCGTAAAATACTTCTTCAATGTATTCATTACTGCAAAGAAGATATTCCGGCTCCTTTCCTACGACACTAGGGGCAGATAGTAAATAATCTAGTTTTATATGCAATGTTTAGATCGCTTAGGTTTGCACATCACGTTGCGTTTTGTATTAATCGAATTCGCCCGTGGGCATGCCATGTGCCATAGTAGGTACCTACTGTCACTGCACTATTATATTGTGGCGGGTAGTTTCGGAATAATGGCCAAGTGGATATTTAAGCGTTTTGCTCTGGGTTATACAAGCAATTTAAACGCTACCGGAATGAAATGAAAATTGTGTTAGTGTATTCATACCGGACGCCGTACTAACCTATGACCATTACGATGACAACGCGTGGGGTGACAAGTGTCTAAATATTGATTATAGCATTTCCTAAAATCAATAAGTTGAATTATTGAGTTAAATGTGAACTATAAGCATTTGTCTGAGATAATTCTAAAGGAAAAATTACATATTAATGGACCGATTCTGCTGTACAACAGACAAATGTTTTGGTAAGGCTATGTCATGCAAAGCTTTCTATACTAATACGTTCTAAATATTATCAGAAGCGCTGTGGATGCTGTGTACTCAGGCGTTTTTCTCAGGTTGTCAGATAGAATACCTAACCTAAAGACCGCACAAATGTCAAAAAAACGATCTCAGATAACAGAGCCTTTCTGAGCCAGCTTCATAACATACAAGTGACGTTGCAATTTATGTGTAAAATTGCTTGAATGCACAGTAAATACATGACATTTTGACAGTATTCAATATCAGTAGCATAATGTATGCAACTTGGCGAGTAACATGGCTTTGCCATAACTTTGGTCTCTTGTACGGCAGATCGGCGGCCCATAAGTTTTAACGCCAAGCTAGTAATTTATTTTGTTTGCAAAAAAACTGATGTCCAGCTTCACTTATTCGGGGTCACCAGTTATAGGAACCAGTGTAATTTCATTATATAAAAATAAACTCTATTTGATGTATAATAAATGCTGTAAACTTTGCAAATAATGCAAAATAGATTTTGCTATGAAAATCTATTTTAGATTATGTACAATCTAAATTTAATTTGTAATTACAAAATGGTACCATGATATATTTTGTGGAAGTTTGATGTGCAGCATGTGGAGTGTTGTCTCTACATATATATTTTATATTTTCACTTAGATAATAATTTTGAATCGAAAAGTAAAAATCCAATAGTTTACTATCATATATAAAGATTTCATTGGTAATTGTTACATTGTTCATCAATTCATTGAGCATTGATCTCGTCAGTTAAATAGGGGTCTATCATCTTTTTCTGAAGTGCTCCAAATTATAGATTTGATAAGTAAGCATTCTTGGTGCAATAACATATAGCTCACACACAAATTTTCAACACAGCAATATGTTTAAATGTATCATCATAAGTTTTTGCCAATATATAGATTACCCATGATCAGATTTTTAACAAATAAGATGACAATGACAACCTAAGACGTAGGCCTAGTGGTATCAAAAGCAGTGATCCAGCAATAGTTACGATATTTGAACTTATTTCCATTTGAATTTCGAGAAATCTGCGCAAGACTAGTCAGCTAAGATCACAAAAATCTGTGATAAAGTAAGTCCATTTATTTTAGCAATAATACGGACCTTTTCTTTAATTTGGACAAACCCAAATATTTGTAAGGACTAAAACATTGAACCTGTAAAATGCTGCTGTTCAAGCACATGACTGGTTTGTTCAGTATATATTATTTAAAATTTTAATAAATTTCATAGATAAGATTGCATCAAACACAGGTGCTACTAAAATAGTTCAACAAGTCTTATTGTTCTTAGAAGATTAGAAGATCAGTAATCTTGGACAGATATTTCATAGAATAATAAAAGTTATTGCAAAATACTAAGATTTTGTGCATAGAGGTGCTTCATGTCTACCTCCAATTTCTGTTGTATACCTTTAATAGTTTAATCATCAAATGCTCTCGTGGAGTTTTTACCAATTTGGTCGAACATAAATTAGATTAGATAGTTGCTTAACGAATGCTGAAAGGCTATAAGTCTCCTAGTTTAGAAAAACTAGAAGATATATTTCATCATTTTTTTATGTATATACCTTTAAAGTAGCTGTGTGTATAGTTTGCTATGTACAATAAAACAAATAAAAATTATAATCTGTCATACTAGGGTATTCAGTAGTGGTTTTGACGTTATTATATAGCTTTTTGAAATGGATGGCGACCCAGTAGTTATCCAATATAGTTGTGACTAATGACTAATAAGCCTCGAAGATTTTTTTTGAATTTTATGATTATTTGTGGCTATACCCACAAGTGGCGATTTTCACTTGAGATTATATTTGGAATCTATAACATCAAATATAAATTTTGATATCAAAGCTGCCAGATATCGGACTTGGCTGTGGCTAGAACCAGCAAACTCGTGACTAGCCATAGCCAACTTTATCCAAAAAGAAGAGGATAGTGAATGAATTTTCTCTAATAAGAAATATGCATGCCGGTTTCTAAATCAAATAGAAAAAGTTGAATACTTCTCTCTTTCATCACCTCCAACTAGTCTATCCAATTCTAACTTACTCGAACTTCTTAACGATACTCGAAGTATTTGTTTGCATTTAATAATTATAAACGGCTATAGCGCGAGTGGCAATTTTTAGTAGAGATTATATTTGGAACCTATAACGTCAAATAGAAATTTTGATATCAAAGCTGCCTGATATCGGAATTGGATGTAGCTGGAACCAGCAAACTCGTGACTAGACATAGCAAACTATGTACGAAAAGAGGAGATCATGAAAGAATTTTTTCTAATCAGAAATATGCATGTCATTTTCAAAATCAAACAACAAAAATCCAATACTTCACTCTTTCATCACCTCCAACAATCCACTACCAAACCTATATATAATCAGGGCTAGAAATACAATATCGGGGTAGAAAATTACAATGCATGCGCGTTAGTTCGCATAAACAATTATTAGGTGGCACATGGCGTTATGCATTAACGGCATTCGAACGTCATTGTTGGTAATAACAATGCAACACGTAATGTGTGGCAAGCGAATTAGTTATCGCGTGCAATAAGAACAAAACGACACGAGGCGTCATGCATACATAAAACGGCATACAAATTCAAATGCATACACAAATACAATAAGCACTGCACCAACTCTCTACTATCTCGGTGCAGGAATAACGGATAACGAGTTAAGAGAGATAGTTACATCACATATAAATTAATTCATGTGTCGTCAGTGGGACGTAGCTTTATCTTGCAGGTTTTTGTTTACGTGAAAAATCAGGAATAGATTATTTAGGTACACATTTTATGCTCAAGCTTGGCCAGATCTCTAAGTTTCCTCTAAGTGATATCGGTTAGAGTCCTCGCCTTGCCTCCATGTGCTGCATCCAATAAGAAGCCATCAATATTGGAGTTATTTTACAATTATAACAATTTTATCAAACCAACCATTGGGTTGCTATCTATAAAGTCACAACCACAACAAGCTTCTAGGACTAGCAAGTTCTGATTGCTGTTAAGAATATATTTTCCTGTCTGTTGACTGGATTGCACATCAAATTTATTTACCCATACTTAAAGATCTTTTATGATGCGTTTCGGTTTTTTGTATCCAAACTTGAATGTTTCTCGGGTTTCTTCCAAAAAATTTAAGCGTATCTTCCGGTGGAGTTTTTGCAGAAAGTCAATACTCGTGAAACGTATCGAAGAGAAATGCGTAATTTGTTGCATTCGCTAAAGTCAAAAACTAACTCCTTTAAATACCTAAATGACTATCTGCGTCGACAGTAGAACGTAGCTTTCTTCCAGTTTTGTGTTTATCGGATAAATCAGGAATAGATTATTTAAGTACATATTTTATGTTCAATCTTAGCCAAAATCTTTGGGTTTTCTAGTTGTCTCGATCTCAAGCAGCAGTGTTAGCAGTTAGAGCCCTCGCCATGCCCTCTTGCTGCGTCCAATAAGGAGTCATCAATATTGGTTTTATATTACAATTATAGTAATTTCATCAAACCAACCATTGGGTTGCTATCTATAAAGTCACAACCACAACAAACTTCTAGGACTAGCAAGTTCTGATTGATATTAAGAATATATGTTCCTGTTTGTTAAAATTCTTTGTCCCTACTTGAAGAAATTTTATGATGCGTTTTGGTTTATTGTATACAAACTTCAATGTTTTTTGGGTTTCTTCCAAAAAATTCAAGCGTAGCTTTCGGTGGAGTTTTTGAAGAAAGTTCAATACTCACGGAAAAGAAAGGCGTAATTCGCTGCATTCGCTGCATTCGCTGAAGTCAAAAACTAAGTCCTTTAAATACCTAAATGGTTATTTGCATAGACAGTAGGACGTAGCTTTCTTCCAGTTTTGTGTTTACAGGATAAATCACGAATTGATAACTTAAGTACATATTTTATGTTTAATCTTAGCCAAAGTCTCAGGGTTTTTAGTTGTCTCGATGTCAAGCAGTTAGAGCCCTGCACCCAATAAAACGCCATCAGTATTTAAGTTATTCTACAATAATGATAATTTCGTCAAACCAACCATTGTTTTGCCATCTTAAACGTCATTAAGACCTACCACAACAAGCTTTTAGGACTACCATGTTCTGATTGCTGTTTAAAATTTATTTTCTTGTCTGTTGAAAGGATTGTGTATCAAATTTATTTACCCGCACTTATGAACCGATTCTGTGTATAATAAACCAATGTTATGGTGAGGCTATGTTATGCGAAACTTTTCATACAAATTTGGTCTAAATATTGTCAAAAGCCATGTGGTTGCTGTGCAGTCTGGTGTTTTTTCAGATAGAAAACTTAACCTAGAAACCGAAAAAATGACAAAAACAAACAATTTTAGACAACAGGGTCTTTCCGACCAATCGTCATAACATACAAGTGACTTTGCAGTTTATGTATAAAAAGCCTGAATACACAGCAAATACATGTCATTTTGACAGTATTCAGTAGCATAATTTATGCAAGTTGGATCGTAACACGGCCTTGCCATAACATTATTCTGTTGTAAGACAGAATCGGTCCATTAATCATCTTTTATGATGGTTTTCGGTTTATTGGATTTAAACTTGTATGTTTTTTAGAAGAAACATCCAACTGTGTCTTCAGCCAACCTTTTCTAGTGAAGTTTTTGAAGAAAGTTCAATGCTCGTGGAACTTATCGAACAGCAAGGCATGATTTGCCTAAGGTTAAGTATTAACGCCCTTAAATGCCTAAATACTAATTTTCCAGCAACATATTCATGAATTTGGCGACGTTTTCATCCATTGAAAACGGTTATGGATGATCAGATTTTTCGGGACTTCTCGTCAATGCCTCATATCACTCATTATCTAGTGTTTTTGATAAAGCAAACTCTTGCATGTAGAATTTTATATGACTTGGAATACAAAATTTCGTCAAAACACAAAATTTAAGACTAAAGTCTTTGGTTAGATATTTTTGTCCATTGTAGATATCGCCTAACACGCCTGTAGATAACAAAGTAATTGACATGTGATGATCAAACATTGCACCAATATCAAGGACAATTGGTCAAACATTTCAACAACAACAAAAATTAACATATGCACCATATTTTGTAATGAGCAATTTTCAGTATTTAGTTTACAGAATAGGTTTGTTATACATTTTAAATTATACATTATTTTATCATTACCATAATGTATAGAACCAAAATTATGAAAAAAAATATTAGTCGGAAATAAATTTATGAAATACTTATTTTTCTCTCAATTCATTTTAATTTACATATTTTTCATTCAATTTTTCAATTTCAATAAATCGAATCCCTCCCGAGCATTAAACTCTAATGAATAACTATAGCTGAAGCGACACGTTTAATAACAAATTTTGTAAGAAAATAGTGCAAGATTCTGAGTGCAAGAAGCTCTCTTGCAAGATACGGGCGTCTCTTAAGCATTTGCATATAGATTCGGTATAAATCCCAAGGAACGCTCTCAGGAATCTATCCGTACTACTGGTTTTATAAATAGACCAAGAGCCGAGAAAATAATAAAATACAGATTTGATCAAACAATTGCAATTATTTATAAAATATTTGAACTCACGATTTTAATACATAATTTCTGTCCTTACACTTTCACAATTCAATACATTCTTAAGAAAATACCAAGTAAATACCACCAGTTGTTACTAACGAGTGATCAAATTTTCTGGTAAATGTTCATCTTCAATACGTTTCAGCTTTTTATATTATATCTGGCGTATCTATCAATAATTGCAAATTAAACATTTGTATCCCGTACACGTTATCCCTAGCTATATTCCCAAGTGAAATCGATGTCACTACTGCTTAACATCAGGCTGCCCGAATCTAGAACCTGGAACTCTGAAATCCCGTAACTCTAACCTCTATTCAACAAGAAGTCTCTTAAATTAACAAATGTACTTTTAAAAAAAAATTATCATGTCCTATATTTGCAAACAAATTATCTTTACACGAAGACTGAAATGCACTGATAGCAATATTCTCTAAATATATCGGTAGTATAACAATCTACTGCATTTTTTGAAGCGCAATTTATCAAAATCAAAACAGTTATACAAAAGTATATAAAGTGATAAGTGTGAACTTATATTTTGTTATATTATCCAATGAATAATTCTTACACCAACCCCATTCCTGTTACAAGATATCGCTAGGGACTTAGAAATATTCCACACTGAGCGCCAGGAAATTACCCACTACCCGATACAGAAAAATCAAATCTACTTGCAAAATAGTTTGCTTGGATTTTTTTCTTTTTGCAGGAACAAATTTAGTGGAAACGTTATTGAATTTACGAACGGTGCAAATATTTGTGGTAACATAACCATTGTAGGAAAACACATCTGAAGGGTGAGAAACACGTCTAAATAGACTTATATACATGTGATACACAAAAACTTTTGGTAATATAAATGGCACTATTTATACATTGTTTTTTCAAAAAGTACATAAATAAAATATAAAAGTATTAGATAGACTAATATATATTAGAAATTGTCTAGATATTAAAAGTTATGTTCGGACGTATTTTCATACTATTACATTGGCCATGAAGCAGCAATCTTCATGGCATTGGGAGTTTATACTTGAAAGTTTCTACCCAGGTAGAGGGGGTAAGGGAGAGTTTAATGGGACTTTATTTTCACTTCAAAAACTATAGTCTCTTTAACAACATATGTTATAAATAATCAATAAATATCTTCTTCTATTAGAACTTAGTGACAAATCATTAGTGTAATAAGAACTTGCAACAAATACATAAATTATGCCAACAAATCAGTGTTTAATACAGTCCATGGCTAAAAGAGTTAAATTATAACCCAATAACCCGAGTTATTAAGGAGAGACTTAATACGCACATACAAGTTGACAGAGACAATTAAAAAAACAGTATTCATTTACCATTGTGATATGCTACTAAAAATCACATAGGACTACTAATAGGGGGAAGTCCCGTAACGCCAGACGGCACCTAGCGTAGGACACTATATTTAACACGTATTATTTAAGCGAATATAAATCTTTTCATTTCAAAATACAAGTGAAAGGGGCACGGGGGATACACAGGTTAAATGTTCTGCAATTTTACTAGGTGCCACTGTTTAAAATCATATTTTTTGATACCAAAGTTTGATTGATAGTATTAATTATTGTTTAGTTAAGATTTCGGTTTTGTTAATTTAGTTTGATTTCTAACTTTGTTATCTAACATAAATCATAATTTAATAAACATTTTGTAAAATATTTTTTTATTTATTTACAAATAACCTAGGGGCCACAAGGGAACTTCCCCCTATCGTTATTAAAGTAACAAAAAAATAGAGTATTCTATTTTACATAATTGATATGTGATAGGAGTGATCATTGCCTATTAAATCTATTCAGATGTAATCATATAAGCTTATAGAATTTCCCTATAAATATCTAACCTCTGAAGAGATTAAAACAACGATGTAATAAAATCGTGTCGGGTAATCAGTGCCATCGCATACAACTCAGGAACACTTCACAATGTGCATTGCGCTAGAACGCTTTTAGAACACTCGTCCGTGAGCCGATCTGTATCATTGAAGATCGAGATAATATTTAGAGAAATTTAATTTACAGATAAATATATTAAAATTTGTGAATTTAGTATATTGGCTTGTAAAAAGAGTACCAATGCGACTTAGTACAATCGCTAATAAATTACGCAAATCACTTTAACTTCTAGCACATGAGACGATTCTATGTATCTCTCCAAATTATCATTCAGACAGTTTTTTAACTTCCCGTAGGGCAAGTTATAGTAATCGCAAAAAAATCGAAAATGAAAATTTTTATATATCTTTACGTTTCAGAGGTTTCTGAACATTTTGGCATACCTTAGAAAAAATGGATGTATGTGTGTGTGTGTGTGTGTATGTATGTATGTATGTATGTATGTATGTATGTATGTACGTGTGTGTATGTATGTGCGGATACAAATTTTCGTCGACGATTTCGGGAACACGGATCAACCGATTTGAATAATTCAAAAAACATTCGATTTGTATTGATAAGGAGATGTGCTGATTAGTTTTTGGCGAAGGCAGGTCTAGCCGTTCCGAAGATACGGGACAAAAAGTGCCAAAAACGGTAACTCAGTTTTTAAGAGAACGGAGCGTCCGATTTGAATAATTCAAAAAACATTTCACTTGTCTTTACAAGGTGAATAATCGATAAAATTTTCATAAAGGCAGGTCTAGCGGTTTCGGAGATATAAAGAAAAAAGTAAAAAAATGAGCCATTTGGCGGTCAAAAATGATCATTAGACATATGCACATCAAATTATCAGATATTTTATAGAGATTTTAACAATAAGTATACATTTTTTTAACATTCCTATGGGTTCCGTACCAATGCTTATGCGTTAGAGAGCGACGCGGCGCTTATGCGCTTTATATTTTGTCCCTATGCAGTTAAAGCAGTACAATTGCTTTGAAAAAAAAGTTCAGATATTTCACAATATGTCAAAATAAAAAAATAATTTAAAAAAAAAAAAAAAAATTAAAAAAATTTTTTTTTAAAAAAAAAATTTTTTTTTAAAAAAAAAATTTTTTTTTTTCAAAAAAAAGTAATTTTTTGTCCAATTTTTAGTTTCTCAAAAATCTTATTTTTTAAAAGTGAATTTTTTTCAAAAATGTTAATCGTTTTTAAAAAAATAATAATTTTGGTACGGGAAGTTCTAGCAATTTGCCTCAAGGCACGATGCCTGAATTGCATTAAGACAGAATTCCACTTACAGCTAGTTTTTATTTATACCACCCCGGAATACTGTAACCCGGAATGCCGTAACCAAGTTAGCATGTATTATTAAAACTAGTTGGTATTGGTATTTTGCCTTGAGGCAAGTTACATGAACTTCCCGATATGTGTAAATAATCGACTTAATCAATAAAAAATAAATTAATTTATGAGCCCGATTATAAATCCGAGTGGATTTATGACGCATAATCAAAAACGAACGAACACGTTAACTCGGAGTATTTTCTAAAAGCAAATTTTCAAAAATCGACAATTTTTATAATTGAACCAGTTTCCGGAGGACTTTAATGGTTTAGTATGTTCATTAAGACCAAGTACTCTATCGTTATACCAAGTAATTCGTCTAATTTAAATTTTAACAAACGTCAAAAAAACTAATCATTTTCTCAAACTTTGATTATTTTTAAATATTAAACTACTTGTCGTAAGGCCATAATATTTCAGTAAGTTCTATAAGACCATGATATTGATCGCAAAAAAAGTTCCATAAAAATCGGCTTGAATTTTTTTTCAACAGTAAATTACAAGAAAACGGCTCGGTAGATTTTCACCTAAAACTATAATCAGTATCATTCTCAACTAATATCTTTTGAACGGTTGTAAACGGGGACGAAAAGTTTTAACACTTTTTTCTAAGTTACAAAGAAACGGCTCGGCCGATCGTCGCACAAAACTGACAAACGATAGTCTTCATTGAGATGCATCAAATAGCTTTTGAATTTCTGAAATCGGTTCAGGCGTTTTTAAGGGGGTCTTCCTATGTGACGGTCTGTTTTTTAGGGATATTTTAGATTTTTTTTTCTACGACCAGTAAATAGTTAGAGCTTCAAGTTTTTTATCATTTATTAATACATATTTGGACAGTATAAATATAAAATTTCAGCTAAAAAAATTTAGTCCAACTAGAGTTACAGCGCTCTAAACACCCCCCCCGCAAAAAAAGAGCTCCCACTGTCTCCACGATTCCGTCTGATCGGCTTATCTGACCAAAAAAAAATAAACGGCGTTTTAATTTGTAGGCTTGAAAGCACGGAATGAACTACAATCAAATGAATACAAAAAAAATTGGATGTTTTATAGACATTTGAAATAAAACTTGCAAATTAGGCGGGTTTTTTTTTGTTTTTTTTGCTATAAAAAATCGAAGTTTTGAAATTTTTGATTGATAATAGTTCATTCCATGCATATAAATATATTGAATGTGCCCTGTAAATTTCAAGTAATTCGGTCCAGCCGTTTCTGAGATACAATGGAGACAAGTTTGAAAAACACAGTTTTGAGAAAAACGCGTTTAAAGATTAAATGATCGTTGTACTATATACTATATGTATACTTTTTAAATGGCTGTAACTCAAAAACTATTTGAGATATCGATTTGAAATTTCAATATGTTATTTTTAAAGATATAATCTACCGAAATATGAAATAAAAAAAATTCAATTTTTTCAACTCATCACATAGGAAGACCCCCTTAAGCAAAGGTCGCTAAAAGGTCTAATTTTTACAAATGCCAAAAAAACGATACTAATTTTTAAAGATAAAAATGCATTTATAATTTTAGTTAATAGTTATAATTTTATAAAAATAAAAACGTTGTGGCACTAAAAGATTCATATGTAGAGATCTCCCTTGGTTAAAAAGGGTAATAATTAAATGCTTTAAGTGTAATCATAGATATTTCTAAAATATTTAGCTATAGCACGTCAGCCACATCGAGTAACTAAAATATTTATTAATATAATTCTACTTACTACTAAACACATTATTGTAAGAACTGCAACAAAATATCTATTTATCAGATTCAGTAATAGTAATAACGAAACCATTAATTGAATAATACATTAAAAGCCTTAAAAAATCACAATGAATTATCTTCTATATAGTATTTAGGAATAATTTGATGATTTAGTATATACCTAAATGTTTGTACCTTACATAACTTTACTAACTATCGCTTTAATTAAATGTACCTATACACGAATTTCTTTAGAATTTTATAGTTCTCCAGTTTTCTGTTCTCATTACAATAAACCAGTCACCCTTAATATGCAAGTCTTGCAATTAGATTGCACTTGCAATAAAATAGCAAATCCACATCCACACCGTGCAGAAGTGCAGACCCATCCTATAATAAAATCGCGCTTCTGTGATTCAAGCTTTATAACGAGCTCTTACTCCCGAGAAAGTACTTATGGGTGGTTAAAACGGAACGGAAGTTTAAATTAGTTTGATCGGTTCATTAACGCTTGGTTAGTTTATGAGTTGATAAGAAATCGAGGTATGGGGCTATAACGTTTGTTCAAAGGTTGGAGAGTTGGAACTTACCCTCCCCTGCCTTGCGATTTATATACGGAGCCGATTGCCGAACACACTACCTACCTACACAGTTCGATCCGAAGGGATTAAAACTTTGAACCGAAAAGGGCGGCAACTGTATTTAAATTTTCCTTGATTTCATTACACCAACGATCTTGTGGGATTAGAGGAGGTTTATAGAATAACAAATATGAAGCGGAATCTGCGGTCTGTATTTTAGGTCTGGGGTAATTGATTTTATGGTGATATACAAAGATGTCGTTTTGTGCTGTAAAATATTAAAGATACTAGACTTTTAGTTCTGTTCTGACAACTTTTGGGCTCTTGATAAAACATAAGCTATTTGCAAAATGCTGTTTTGTGAACATACTATCTGTTCAAATATTAGCATTGAGCGCAAACATACTAAATATTGATAGTAGTATTGAGCGGAAAGTCATGAACATCTCGTATCTCAAAATCAATTGTACTTATTAATTTTTGTCACGATTTAGGTGAGCTGTAGTAGCAATGCGTGTCAAGTTTCAACAAATTCAAAAAATGCATTTTAGAGAACAATCTATTTTAATTTTAGTTTTGAACGCAAACATACTAAATAGTAGTATTGAAAATGGAGTCATGAACCTCTACTATCTCGAAAACAATTGCATATGCCAACTTTAAATTTTGGTCATGATTTAGGTGACAGTAGTAACAATGTGTATCAAGTTTCATCTAATTCGCAAAACGCATTTTTGCGAACAAACTATCTGTTTAAATATTAGTATTGAACGCAAACATACTAAATGTTAGTATTAAGCGCGGAGTCATGCACTACTCATATCTCGAAAACAATTGCATATGCCAACTTTAAATTTTGGTCATGATTTAGGTGATCTATAGTAACAATGTGTGTCAAGTTTCATCAAATTCGCAAAATGCATTTTTGAGAACATAGTATAGTATCTATTTAAATATTTGTATTGAACGAGAACATACTAGATATTAGTATAGAGAAACCTCCCATATTTCGAGAACAACATAAACCAACTTTAAATTTTGGTCACAAATGCATTTTTGAGAACTATCTGTTTAAATATTGGACGCAAACATACTAAATATTAGTATTGAGCATGGTGTCATGAATCTCTCATATCTCGAAAACAACAGCATGTGACAACTTTAAATTTTGGTCACGATTTAGGTGAGCTATAGTAACAATGTGTGTCAAGTCTCATCAAACATAGAGTATAGTATCTATTAACTTCCCGTAAGGTAAGTTATTGTAATCGTCCAAAAATTGAAATTGAAAATTTTTACATTTCTTCACGTTTTGAAGGTTTCTGAACATTTTGGCATACCTCAGAAAAAAAGGATGTGTGTGTGTGTTGATAGGGAGATGTGCTGATTAGTTTTTGGCAAAGGCAGATCCAGCAGTTACGGAGATAAAGAGCAAGAGTGCAGAAAATAGAAATCTAGTTTTTGAGAGAACGGAGCATCCGATTTGAATTATCTAGAAAACATTCAATTAGTAATGATTGGGAGAAGGGGTTATTAGTTTTTGGCAAAGGCTGGCCCAGCCATTTTGAAAATATAGAGCTAAATGTGCAAAAAATGGCAGTTTTTGAGATAACTAAACGTCCGATTTATATGATTCAAAGAACTTTCTGCATGTTTTAACAAAATAAATGATTTTTTTTCCATTTTTTTTTGTATATCGAAAATAATTCAGATTTTATTTAATTCTGACTAAAGTTCTAATATACTTTAAATAAATAATTTCAACTTTGCAATTCAGTTTATATAATTCTTATAAATAGCAGACGATGTTATAATATTTATAATAATCTTTTTAAAAACATTCAATATTCCTGGAACATTTCATTACGGTATGGAAAGTTCCTGCAATTTGCCTTAAGTCACAATGTCACATACACCCCACTAGCTTAAATATTTGTATGGAACGAGAACATACTAAATATTAGTTTATGGATTCATGAAACACTACTATCTCGAAAACAATTGCATATGCCAACTTTAAATTTTGGTGAGATTTTAGGTGAGCTGTAATAAGAATATGTGCCAAGTTCATCATATTCGTAAAATGCATTTTTGGGAATATACTATCTGTTTAAATATTAGTATTGAACGCAAACATACTAGATATTAGTATTTAGCACGGAGAACAATTCAATCTATCAACTTTAAATTTTTGTTACAATTTTAGTAAACTTACAAAAAAAAAGGCAAAGAGAGTGAATATATATCTTGAATAATTTGTAATAATTTCAGAAAATTCACAGATAAATGATTTTGTTTTGTAAAATCTTTACTCATCAAGCGGACACCAAAAAATTACACATTACGCGCCTGATTTTAGCGTTAGATTTCTAGATTCCCAAAATGTTTCGTTATAAAATTTAAATTTACAGTTTTTTAAAATTAGAAAAATCGAGTTTCAAGAATTTTGGACTCTGTTTCAAGATTTTTTTCATATTGTTTGAATATCTATTTATATTTATATTAATTACCATGTAAGTACAAGATTGAACTAATATCGATTTTGAATACTTTTAACAGTACTATATAATACTATACTATATAAACTACAATACTATACTATATAATCTACAATTTGCAGTCTAGAGTGGATTGCAACTGTTTAGACTTTATAAAGATTTAGATGTGACCTAAAAATGTTTTATATACCTACTAATACTGACAAAAATCATATTATCATCATAAAGATTAATTTATGTAATTCCGTGACCCTAAAATAATTATAAATCTATGGAAATTCAAATGACATTTTCAAAAATTAATGACAAATATTATTTAAAATATTTCTGAATACTTAGTATATAGCACAGATAACACAAGCGTTATGCACATAATCCAAAATTTTAAAAATGTCAATTCGTTCATGTTGTAGTTTAAATCATTTTGTTTCGAATTCGAATGATTCGAATGATTAGCTAATAAGAGGATGCATCATGTAAATAATGTTTTACTGGTGAAGAATTTGTTCAATGATCCAAAAATTTTAAACTTTTCGACTAAAAACTGGAAATGTAGAACGAAAAACAAAAGTTTCTAGATCTACTGCTCACGTAGGATTTATTCAAGCGCTTCCAGCGAGTTTCCTTGTAGATTTATTCGCTAGTTTCGCAATTAGTGTACAGAGCATTGTGTACGAGGAAGATAACTCAGATAGTACATATTGTGGAGTATGACTTTGTCGCCATAATGGAGAAATACAGACCGATATAAACTTTTGTACTCGACCAGTCGCTATCTACTAGCCGCATGTATATATTTCTTTGGGGTTAACTTTAAAATGAAGCACGTAGACTGAAATAGAATAATGAAGTGGAAGATAAAAGGCCAATTTCGTGTTGGGAGAGATTGCCACATTAAATTAGTAGTAATTGGACAGATGTCATATTAGAGATATATTATAAATATAAATTGCAAAATATCGAATGCAATTCACTTCATTTCAGAATATAGTACAACCCTAAGATAACACGGACTTTCTATAAAACTGTTTTCGTTCAATAATCCTAAAGTTTTTTAGTCCCCTAGCCTTTTCAATAAATTTAATTATTAACACGTTCCCGGACAGTAGCAGTTTAACCAAGGTGCAAAAATTGATAGTTTTTATGTTAAAATTGGTTGTGATATTCAACATTTGATAAACAGCATTTATAACGGTAACCAGTTTATCATATATTAATCGTTAAATCCAATGGATGCTATAGATCTACGTCAAATACTACGCTCCTATTTTGCGCGATATGCTTGGCCTAAGATAATTCATGAATATAAGAGAAGATTATATAATACAAAAATGCCTAAGGAATCAGTTAATCAACACCTTGACAGGTTATGAAAAATTAAAAATAGTTGACTTCAAAATTTTAATGCAATAGCATTCATATCATTCTGCATCACAATGAAAATGAATACGCGGACGTGTTGAATTTAAAAAACATATTTCATCAAATACAGTAATTTACATGTTGTGGGTTATACATAAAATTTGTTACCCTCAGCATTATTAATTGTTTTGACAAAAAAATTATATGCAATAGTATATAATTTATCAGGCATGTGTAAGAAAAGGTTTAACAATTCCTTAAAAAAATCACATACAAATGATATCGACTTTTTCACATTTTACAGTATTTTTATATACAATACACATAATGCCAGGTTACATCATAACTGCGTTGTGTATGATGATGATATCAGATTTGGTAAGTAAGAGATCTTTCACAAAACTTTAGATTTTGAAAAAAAAATCAGTTTGAGTTTTTTTGTTGTAAAATATATTTAACTTTCCGTAATGTAAGTTATAGTAAATTTTTTGCATATGTTCACGTTTCAGAGGTTTCTGAATATTTTGGCATGCCTCAGAAAAAATGGATGTGTATGTGTGTGTGTGTGGAGGCTATTTTTGCCGAGGATATCGGGCGTTTGAATGGTTCAAAAATTCGGGTCGGCCGATTTGAATGACTCAAAAAACATTCGATTCCCCTTAATGAGGAGACGTGCTGATTAGTTTTTGACGAAGACAAGTCCAGGCGAGATATGGAGCAAAAAGTGCTAAAAATGTCAGTTTTTAAGAGAACGGATCAATCGATTTGAATGATCCAAAAAACAATTGTAATGAAGAGGAGAAGTGGTGATTAGATTTTAGCAAAGGCAGGCATAATGAAAGTTACATTATTTATAATAATCTATTTGAAAACATTCAATATTCCTCGAATATTTCATTGAATTACGGGAAGTTCCAGCAATTTGCGTTAAGGCACGATGCCATGCACCACTAGTTTACTTTATGTTTTGGTTTCATTTTTATATCATAACCTTATATAAATTTATCAATTCAATAAGAGCAATTTGCATATTTTTACATGAAGTCTTCTTTTCGATAAAAATGAATTATACTACATAGTTTATCGATACAAATACTGCAATTTCAACTAATTTTGAGTTTCTTACATTACGGTTTCCATATAACGCGGAAGCAGGATTCGATAGACCAACGTTACACACTTACCGCGTTATCGAGGGGTTAATATCATTATTAACAGATAATTTTCTTCCATATGAAAAATACAGTCAAGCTAGCACAGATACAAATTTTATACAAATATTACATAAAGTGCATCAGTAAAATGAATGCACAACTTTCTGGCGTATTGAACAAATCTCATTACTACTTTCGTCTTTAGAATGCGTTCAAAATTTTTCGTTACGCATGCTACTTTTAAGAATTCAAAATAATAATTTTGTTTAAAGCTTTTCACATGAATATACACATACATACTCTTCTAATATAAAGAACGATCCAAAACATCAAGAAAACAAAAAAAGTGCATGTCGAATTGGCGACAACCTAAATTTCTTCGTCAATTTAACAATGATTTATTCGTTAGTCGGGGATCTCGATAACTTGCCTCGCAAAAATGTTCGTACAATTAATAAATATATATAAATTCGACACGATTGATCTTCGTCCATTTCCGCCTCTTGTCAGCAGAAGTGACGCGCAACCAACAATGGCGACAGACTTGGACAAGTATTAAAACTATGATCTTTTGCAACAAATTACAATTTACATTACAATATATTACAATAACTAATAACAATAATAGTTCACTTACCATTTTATTTGCAAATGTTTTTCATAAAATCACACACTTTGCACTTGACACACGACATCGATCCGAACAAAAATGCACTCGATATAAATCGAAAGAAATTTATTACCGACGGACGACACGACGCGACAAGACACGAACCCTTCGAGTGCAACCCGGTAACTGATTTAGCAATATTATAACTTATTTATTGACCCCATCAAAGTGCTGCCATATTTGATAACAAATCCTCGTGCGTTGCAGTCATAGAATATACAAATTATGAATCGAATGCAAAAGAAGTAAGTGAAAAATTGCGTGATGGTCACGATGGTCAAAGTTAATCAATTTCAATATTTTGCGCAAATATATACATATATATATATATATATATAATGTAGATGGCATTTAAAATTTTATAAAATAGGGTGGAAAAAGGAAAAAATTATAAGATTTATTCTAAGCAAACATTTTAACTGATCTTATTTCAGAAACTATTACAGGTATTAAATGGTCTTATTTTAGAAACTATTGTAGTTTAATCAAATTCGTTTACATTTAAACATGTTAGTATACAATTTGTATCTTTATGTAAAAATCAATATATGTATTTAAGTCAAATAAAGCAAATTTTCAAATTAAAAAAAAAACATGCTAGTAGTTTAGGATAAATGGTTCAAAATTTAACATATTATTCAACATTACAATATATATTCAAATCAATAATATGTATATAATTATATATTATAATTACACATATGCACACGTTTAATACATTGAACAGATATTAATTATTGATTATCTTGTGATATCACTCAAACAAACTCATTTTAAGATTTATTGATTTTATTTTATATTATTATCTGTCAGTTATTGTTTTAATTCCACTTTATTGTTTTTCTAGTATTAATTTATTATTCAGAAATTTAATTTATTTCATTTATTAATTTTATTTTTATTATTCTTTGCTTTTATTTTATATTAGATCATCATACTACGGATTTAACGTAACGTAAATTCTATTCTTTGCACTCTTATTTATTTTAAATTTATGTTATTATTTATTTACTAGATATTAAATTAAATTATTTAACAGTTGTAATAAAAATTGTAATTAAAAAAAATTAAATTATAACATACATGAATTTTAGTTTTATATAAATGTTGGATTTAGTACTAACTTACAAATTTAAAATTATAAACTTATTTTAATGAAGATATAACATAAAATATTATAATAAATACATACATACATTTTAGATCTCAACAACATATATGATCTAAAATCGTGGACCATTACACCAAAATTTAATGAATTTTTATAATTAAACCATTTCTATATGTCTATGACACTGTAAAGTGTTTGTAAAGACTAATGACTTTATTTTATTATTTATTATCAACTTTCTAAGTTTCTTTAAAATAGTTAAAAATAATTAATAATTAATTAAAAAGAAACTGCTAGGCCAAACATCATCAGGAACAAATCAGCACGATTCGGAGCAGATATCTTACAGAAAGTTTTCGCATTTTAAAAATTGGTTCAGTTTTTTTGGCGTTAATACGTTAACAACAATTTTTGTACTATCAGCTAATTGTAAGAAAACAGTTGGGTCGATCATGCATGTTTCTTAATTGTTGGCAAATGTTTCTTAATTTTCTTTCAATCTGCGATTTTTGACAACATGTCGACAAAAATCAAATTTTGATTTTCATTCGATTTGGTTAATGTTTTGATTTCAGTTTACATCCTCGCAAGCACTTTTTTTGTCAAGCGATTCGGAATGACGTGAAACCTGAAAAAAAACAAACTTGGTTAATCAAATTTTCTGACAGAAACATGAACTTTTACCGAGCAAGTAATAATTAATGAATATTAATAATAATACGATTAGTAAGTTTCATATTATTTAGTAGAAATACTAGTAAAGTTAGAATGAAATGAAAATATTGAATTTATTAACTTCCCGAAGGAGAAGTTTATGTTTTCATCAAAAAATCCGATTCGTTAATTTTATGTTTTCTCGGCGTTTCAAGCCATTCTGAATCGAATGAGACCAAATTTGGAAAAAGTATGTGTGTGTGTGTGTGTGTGTATGTGAACAGACTATTTGCCGTAAATCGACGTTTTCTCGAAAACGGCTGGGCCGATTTCAAAAATTTAAAAACCATTCGATGTATCTCGACAAAGACTATCGTTTGTGGCCGAGACGTTTCTTTATAAATAGCAGAAAAGTGAAAAAAATTTCGTCCACGTTTTAGCCCGCAATTCTGAACCGATTATGAAAATTCAAAAACCGTTCGAAAGATATTGATTGGGAATCGTGCTGATTAGTTTTTGGTAAAGATTGTCCGGGCGGTTTTCTTGTAATAAAGTGTTAAAAAAATTTTTTTGATGATTTTTATTATTATTTTTTTGACGGTAGATACTATAGTCTTCTATATCATACTAAAATATTACGGCCCTACGACAATTGGTTTAACTTTAAAAATTCGTCAAAGTTTGCAAAAATTGGTATCATTTTTTTGGCATTTGTCAAAATTAGACCTTTCATCGACGTTTTCTCGAAAACTCCTGAACCGATTTCAGAAATTTAAAAGCCATTTGATGTATTTCGATGAGGACTATGGTTTGTCAGTTTTGTGCGACGATCTGCCAAACCGTTTCTTTGTAATTTGAAAAAAAAAGTGTTAAACTTTTCGTCCACATTTAAGCTTATCCTACCAAACCGATCTTAAAAATTCAGAAACTGTTTGAAAGATATTAGTTGGGACTGGTACTGATTAGTTTTAGAAGAAAATCTACCGAGCCGTTTTACTTGTAAATAACTGTTGAAAAAAAAATTTAAGCCGATTTTTATGGATTTTTTTTTTAGCGATATATATCATGGTCTTTTAGAACTTACTGTAATATTACGGCCTTACGACAAGTAGTTTAATTTTAAAAAAATCAAAGTTTGAGAAAATGAGAAGTTTTTTTGACGTTTGTTAAAATTTAAATTAGACGATTTACTTGGTATAACAATGTAGTACTTGGTCTTAATAAGCATACTAAACCATTAAATTCCTACCGAAACTGGTTCAAATTGTTGATTTTTGAAAAGTTGCTTTTTGATAATACTCCGAGTTAACGCGTTCGTTCGTTTTCAATTATGTGTAATAAATCCACTCATAAATTAATTTATTTTTTATTGATTAAGTCGATTATTTACACATATCGGGAAGTTCATGTAACTTGCCTCAAGGCTAAATACCAATACCAACTAGTAATTTTATTTTACAGAATTGTACATTGTATCATACACTTTTATAAACGTTTTAATTCTAATTTATTAAATGAAACATAAACTTTGCCTTATAATTAGAGAAGTTGATAAGTACATATTCATAATAATGGTATAATTAAGAAATATCGTATCAATTTAAATTCCATTTTATTTAGTTTAAATATTAGTGAAGTTAGAAAGTACTGAGAACGCTGGCGTATGTTTAAAATATTAAATGTTTTTATTAAATTTTACATAAATGTACATTGTATTGAAAATTGAATATATACAATTATAATTTATAAAGGTAACGAAGTAACAATTTTGCTTCCATAATGACTTGAAATGTCTAGAAAGTAAAAATGAGCCAATGAGATTTTCGGACTTAAACCTATTTTTTTTCTTTTTTTGAATAATAATAAATATTACTTCTCTACAAATTATTTGTTTTGATAATTTTGAAAACTAATTAGTTAATGGTAAGTTAAGTAAAGTGAGAGGTTTATGTAGTATGTGGAGTATATAAATTGAAATATTGGTATAAGTATCAAATGCTTTTATCAATTTCATTGTACAGAAATATACATTGTATCAAATATTGAATACATACAATTCCATAAAGGTAGCAAGGGTTTCAATTCTGCACGATTGTAAGCTACCAGCGTCGGCAACAAATAAAACCGGAACAAACACAAAATCAAAACAAAGCAAATCCGGAACTCACACAGTAGCTCCATACATCCATTCTAGTATCGGTCAAACTATTATAGAGAACTTCGAACTATGTGCTGCTCTCAACATTTGTACGTTTCAACGTGACTCCAAATATAAAAAAAAAAAATAGAGCAGAAACAATATTTGTGATCGATACGTTTTAAAAGAACACTATAAAATACTAATACATGAATAAATTTGAAAATAAAACAATAATATTTATAAGCATCTTGTTTGTATTTATTTTAGTTAGTTGTATAAGATGTGATCGGGTCAAGGTATACGTACAGAATAAATAATTTCTTATAACTAGCTTAGTACCTATATTAGGTTAGGAAATTATTCTATTAAGTCAGGTAGAGAAAATGGATTAATAAAATTTGTGAGGCTCGAACATGCCGCCACGTTTGAAAAAAACAATACATTATGAAATACATTATTTAAAGCCGAAAAAAAACAATATTAATTAGTAAACAAACAGTAAATTTAGCATATAAATTAAGAAAGAAATAAGTAAACTCCTAATGATGGTATATTACATAAAAAACTATAAGAATGCAATACTAGAAACATGTTAAAAAAACATGCTACATCTTCCATGGTGACTGTGACTGTCACTACCGTACCCTAGCGCAACCGTACTTAGTCTTCCCCACTGATTATGAGGTGGGGTTCAAAGAGAGAAAGATGAAGTATGTTTGTTAGAACAAGTTTGAGCGTTCAGGTTTTCATTGAATCTCGTTCGAATCTCAATCAATCTCGTTCGAATTTTGATTAATGTCATTTAATCTTGACCTATCTCGACCTATCTCGTTCAATATTGTTCAATATCGTTCAATATTGTTCAATATCGTTCAATATCGTTCAATATCGTTCAATATCGTTCAATCTCGTTCAATCTCGAGCTATCTCATTCAATCTCGATAAATCTCATTCAATCTCGATCAATCCCGATCAATCTCGAACAATCTCGACCAATCTCGTTTGAATCTCGATCAATCTCGTTCGAATCTTGATCAATCTAGTGAAAAACTCGTTCGAATCTCGATCAATCTTGATCAATCTCGTTCAATATCGATCAATCTCGTTCAATCTCGATCAATATCGATCAATCTTGTTCGACTCTTGTTCGAATCTCGTTCTAATCTCGATCAATCTCGTTCAATCTCGATCAATCTCGTTCGAATGTCGTTCAAATCTCATTCAATATCGATCAGTCTCTAACAGTCTCGTTCAATCTCGTTCAATCTCGTTCAATCTCGTTCAATCTCATTCAATCTCGTTCAATCTCGTTCAATCTCGTTCAATGTCGACCAATCTCGATCAATCTCGATCAATCTCGTTCGAATCTTGATCAATCGCGTTCGGATCTCATTCAATGTCGATCAATCTTGATCAATTTCGTTCAATCTCGTTCAATATCGATCAATCTCGTTCGAATCTCGTTCGAATCTCGTTCGAATCTCGTTCGAATCTCGTTCGAATCTCGTTCGAATCCCGTTCGAATCCCGTTCGAATCTCGTTCGAATCTCGATCAATTTCGTTCGAATCTCGGTCAATCTCATTCGAATCTCGATCAATCTCGTTCAATCTCGTTCACTATTGTTCAATCTCGATCAATCTCGATCAATATCGTTCGAATCGCATTCAATCTCGTTCAATCTCGTTCTGTCTAGTTCGGATCTCATTCGAAAATCGTTCAATCTCATTCCAATCTCGTTCAATCTCGTTCGATTCTCGATCAATCTCTTTCAAGGTTGTCCTAAGTGTCTCAAATTTCATATTAAATTTGAATCTGAGCCCTTTTAATTTAAAAATCGATTGCAAAAATGGATTTCTAATATATGATCATATTTCACATATATTTTCCGCCTTTTAAATTGACTTTATTTTACGATACTGTTATGACCGCGTCGGAATCATTACCGTAGGGCCATTGCTGATTTATCGTTTTGGAATCATGGTAATCTTGCTAGCGAATGAAATTTTAATTAGATTTTAACACTGATTGCACAAATCATTACGGGAGTATTGTGTTTATTAGCCATTCGGTAACCTTTTTAGCTGGAAATGCCTCGCTTTTATAAATTTAATAATAAGGATATATGAACTAAGTGTTGGTAGAACTCGATTGCCAAAGATACTGTTTTTTTCACATTCCTAATTTTTTTTCGTTCGAGAATTAAAGAATAATTAAAACTCTCGTGTAAAGAAGGTATTGAAATTCTGTTGAATCTCGGTTATCGAAATATATATTATATATATATATATATATATATATATATATATATATATATACTTATACAAAAGATTAGCCAACACGTTCTCCTTTCGTTTATCGTTTTTTATACCCAAAGCGCGTGGGAGAAATTATCATTAGCACAACATAACCACCACGGTGGTTCACCGGTTTGGACATTTAGACTAATGATAAAAATGGGCCTACACGTATTTTCTTTATTGTTTGTTTAATAAATAACCGTGAGTATTTTAGCAGTTGTTTGAACCATATGTGCAGCAAGGTAGAATGAGAGCAAATGAGTATAGTTCATTCAAAATATTATTTTCCTTCCAAATTACCAAAGATACACAAAATACTGAAAACTTCAGATCATCTGCGTTTTATTATTCAGAAAAATTTAAAAACTAAGAAAAAAATTAATAAAGATTTTTTTTAATAAAATTTCCAAAAATATTCAAGGTTTTTTACATTTCAAAAATCATAAAGCTATCTTATGTACTTGAAATACATGATTTTTGCTTTTCAATTCAGTTGTGAAATGTTTATATTTTTATGTGCTATACACTTCCCAAAGGGTAAGTTCGCAAAAAGTTAGTATTCGCAAAAAATCGAAAATGTTTTTTTTTTGCATTAGATTTGCATTTTTGTTTCAAATGTTTCTGAAAATTATGGCATATCTTAGAAAAAAATGATGTATGTGTGTGTGTGTATGTATGTATGTTTGGATACAAATTTCTTCCAAATTTCAGGCCCATCGATCACCCGATTTGAATGATTAAAAAACATTCGATTACTACTAATGGGGAGACGTGCTGATTAGTTTTTGGCCAAGACAGATCCATCGACGATACGGGGCAAAAATGGAAATTCAATTTTTTAAGTAATGGAGCGCCCGATTTGGATGATATTACTTGAAATGATGAATTGAGTGAATTTTTGGAAAGGCAGGTCTAGCGGTTTTGGAGATATAGAGGAAAATGTAAAAAAATAATATTTAGCGGTCTGAAATCATTAGACATAAGCACATCAAATTTTCAGATAATTTATAGAGATTTTAAACATTTGCACTAATTTTGTTACAATTTTCTTGGGTGTCAAGATTTTTAATAATTTCAAAGAGCATAACTTTATGTTGTACTTTTTTTATATATTTTGTTTTTTATTAAAAATATTCCTATTATAAAAAATTGGCACAAGCCGTTGGTCTATTATAAAACGCTCACGGAAATATATCGTTTCAGCCCGACTGCGAAAAACCATTAATTCAATAAAGAGATCAGACCAAACGAAGAACAAAGCAATTAGTACGCGAAATTTTCATTGAAAAATATAACGATACGATAAAAATTCAAAGGGATGAATCATTTGTTACGGAAGCCATAGTAAAGAATACTTTAATGGAAATATATATTTCGGAATACTGTTGGTACTAGGGAATGCAATGCCGGTTTACCGGTATACCGAATTACCGGTAAATCGCCCGATTTTTCGGCGGTATTTTTACCGATATTTACCCCAAAAATACCGGTATTTTCGGTATTTTCACATAAGCGCTATTTGATACATAATACACTAAAGTTTGAATTTCTCGGAACAAATTTATCGTTAAATTCCATAATCGCATCCACAGCTATATCTTCAAGTGATTCTATAGGATAAACAAATGTCAAATATTATCTCAACTCGTTATTGAATTGAATATTTATTGCTTTACTGAAGGCTTCATATCGTATTACAATAAATAGAATTGGACTGATAGATAATGAAGTTTGTTTCATCTTATGTAAAAGTGTAACGGTTTTTTAAGTGATATTTGCGCAAAATATTTTATATCATACAGATTACCCCTGCGTAATCTTTATTTTTTTCTAACTTTATACATAATAATTATGATAATTACTAAATATTTTTGCTTCTTATTACAATTATAAAATATTATTTTTCGAAAACGTTTCGAAGTTTGAAAATACTATAGAAGCATCACATTGTTTTAAATAATAATACTCAACAATTATAGTAACTTATTATTTATCTCGACAAATATCCGATCTTAAATTAGTGTAGAATTTTTTTTTTTAAAAATATTGGAGATTATGCTAATTTAACACATCGGATACAGACAATACAGTTTATTATAGTAATGTAATATGATCTTTTATGAGTTTTTGGTCTTTCTTACTCATAAGTTTATTTTTGGTGAAAAGTACTCAATATACTTGATAGTGATAATGAATTAATTAAATTGGATATAATTTTGTTAAATTATTATTTGAAAAAAAAAATAAACTTATTGTTTTATTTTATTGTTTTTATTGTTAAGTTGAATATAGTTGTAGATGTATATACATTTTTTTATATTTGTACTAGTAACTTTCAATTTTGTTTACGTTTGTTTAAGATAATAAAAATACCGATAATTTACCGGTATTTCGGTTTTGAAATGAAAAATTACCGAAATACCGGTATTGAAATTTTCCATCGGTATTGCATTCCCTAGTTGGTACGGCAAATTGCTAATTTATAAAAAAATTTGATGAAAAAATAATATTTTTTTATAATTATAGCATACAGCCCGTCGTGGTATAAAGCTTAAAGACTAGAAACAACTAGTCTCGACATCGATTCTAATCGCGGCCAGCTCGATATCAACCAGTGTGGTATCGAATTTTCACTAGAGGTTATAGATTTCAAATATAATCTCTGGTGAAAGTGTCCTTTCGAAAGCATTGCTAAAATGAATATATACTATTAGAAATACATTTATAATATATAAGCTGTATGTGCGTTACGTAGTTATAAAATTTATTAAAACTCCCCTTCGATAACTCAGGTTGTTGGGTTATCATTTAACCCTTGTAGCTGTGGACTGTATCAAACATTGATTTGTTTATATATTATGTATTTGTTGCATTCCGTATAAAGCTCAATGCCATGAAAATTGTCACCATCATGGCCAATATAGTAAAACGAAAATACGTCCGAACAAAGCTATACACATAAAAAATGAGAGCTGGGTTGTCCTCTCGAGAAAAATATGGGAGGCTGGGTATAGTTGTGCCACTTTTTTATCAGCAATTTTGTTTAAATTTAAAGTTAGCTGGTAGAAATGCAAATTAAAATGTAATTTTAACATTATCTATGTGGAAATTCGAAAGAAATAAATCATAGTTGTGGACAAACTAAATTACCTATGCAAAAACTAATTGCTAAATAATTAACAACTAATGTTCAACTTACAGTAAATAACAAAGTGATCTTTCTGTATACAAGTGACAGTTATTATTAAAAGAAATCGAACAAAAAAACTTACTTTAGTAGGAGTTACTTTGTTACTGTGATCATGTTAATGTATGTCGCTGATTCAATGCAATAATGTAAACTTGTTCAAACAAACATACTTGAAGTTTCTCTTGTTGAACCCTATCTCAAAATCAGTATAGTTTAGCTGTTATGACGACTGTCACAACCGTACCCAGTTTCGACTACTATATTATGATATACATCAGATAAATATTTCATATAAAAAAATAATGACTAAGCAACAATTACCTTTTAGTGGCAATTTTATTTTGGAATATTGTGAAAGCTGTGTTGTCGTAAATTTTTGTTAAACAATAGAATGTTTGTTAATTACCACATTTCAATGTAAATTTATTACTGTAAAAATTCGAAAATAATAAAAAATTCAATAAATATCTCTAAAACCGTTTAAGCTCCCACCATGTGCTATATGACATCGTGCATTGTACATCCATCGTTTTATGTATTTCCATTTAATTAAAACTATAAGTTTCCATTTAGAGTATAAAGTATGAATTTTAATTAGTTTTCAAACCTGTGTTTACCATTTCAGTGATTTTATATTAAATTATTTGATAACGTTAATATAATTTCCTAAAAATGTTGTAATTTCCGCTTGACGAAACTAATATAAATTAAAATGTGGTATTTGAATCTATCCACGAAGCTATGAAATTGCCTATTAAAATATTTTCATTAATTTGTGAATAAATATTAAGTGTTTGCAAATAATAAATATTATCTTTTAATTGAAATAGTAATTAAATTGAAAATGCAATATGAAATTATTTGATGTTCGCTTTTCTGCTTCAGATCAATATTGATGCATAGTAAAAAATAGGAGTTCAAGCATAATCAAAGATAAGTTTATGTTGATCACTTCATGTACTGATAAAAAAACAAAATCAAATATTTAAAAATTACCAGACAATAACAAGTATTTCATGGCGTAATAATATACATAAAAGTTCTTCACTATTAATTTATTTTACAAAATTTAATGAATAGTTACTAATTCATTTGTGATAATATTCATCTAAAGATTGTAACTCGAGCTTTCTCGATTTTTGGAATTGATCGGCTGTCTGTTAGATACTCGATAAATAAAAAAATGATTCAACAGAAATTAACTTTATTATTTGCACACAATAAGTACTGATAGACTGTTCTATATTGACAGCAAGTAACTTAAAACCATTCATTCTCGCCAAAGGTATTAAATTTCAGCATCATGAAAACGGTATAATTGATAATGAGATGTAATATAAAATCTGTTTATTATCAGAATGCTTTATACATATTATAAATCTATATAGAAACAAAAGATGCTAGAATCAAATAAAAAAGATACGTCTTTATTTATGGATTTTGATCTTGGTGTGAGGATCCATCAGGTCAATATAAATTTATGAAATACTCTGAATACTTCTATTAGTATTATAAACTATTTAAACTTATGGAAACAAACACTTTTCTAACAAAAGATACTCAATTTAGTAGTACCCATTGTCCATGTCAAAGTTTTCGCCGTTTTTTCTATTATTATAGTTAAGAATCAAAATTGGTCCTAGTTTTTTATACTTATGAGTGCCGTATTAAATACTTTGTTTAAAAATTATTTAGCATCAATATATTTAGTTTAAATAAATCGTCCTATTTTAGAATTGTTCGTATAGTTTTTCCATTTTAAAACTATTGTAGCAATTTCCATGCAAATTTTATTTAACTCTGGAAACATAACTGGAAAGAATTTAAAGGATTGTCGTGATGCAGTGGTATAAATTACTACGGCGGATGCCCCACGAGTATTTAAATAGAAATCCAATTATAGTTTTATTTTTTCTAAAAAGAATTGGTTTATAACGATGCATCTCGTTAAATAAGGATACAGTTGCGCACAAAGCATTTGAAGTTTTTGTACTCCTGCGCTTTCGAATAAATTGCAATTATTGATATTGCAGATGGGATTTCTGCAATGTCTGAGAAGCTGACTACCTGATGATCGTCTTGCGTTTACTGAAATCATTTAAAAGACACAAATATATATTGAATTAAATATATTTACTCACGTATCATAATATTTCTCTTGGTTAAAGCAAAGCACACAGGCCCAAATCAACTTTGAGCAATTATAGTTCAACAATCAAACTAATTATATCGCAACAAATAACACAAATCAAACAAATAATCTGACTATGTTCAGCAATACTCCGAATTGATTCAATATTGTAGAAATGTGTTTTTTTGCTGTTTTAAAAAAATTACCCCATGGGCGGTGTAAAATGAAACAGTCAGGAGCAAGCCAATCCGATGTCTTACTTTTAATTTTAGAGAGATTTCATAAAATAAATGCTACATTATTCAACCAATGCAAAATATAAATATCATATGCACATAACTTAGATCTAGTATTTTGTCAGAAATATACATCAACGAGTTGGAATTACAGTTTAACTTGTCTCTGGTAAAACTGCTTTTTCAACCTAATTTAATTTTTCTCTTGTTTGAACATTTGCCAGAAGCTCAGATGGTCCTTTCAACCCCACACACATAAGAGCATTTATAGAGGTTGTATAAAAAACTGTTGAAACTAACTTGAAATAATTCTTAATCTTAAAAAACAACTAAATAAAGAATACCTAAAAATATATTCAGGTAACATGAACTAAATAAACAAGTTCAAAGTCGAAAAATCTACTAACGAGCAAAAATTCTGTTATAACAAGTATTGATACATTACCGTTTATTTCCTGATAAAGACGTCTTTAGAATAAAGTTTATGGCTGGTAATACATCTTTTGTCTTCTTCTTTAAAATAGTGCTCTTAAAAATTTTATACTTCACTTGTTTTTGAGATGATGGAGGTGGACATTTTTACCTGCTGATCCTTTAAGACTCGCTCTACCCCATAATAAAATATAATTATGAATTAGTGATGTTTTAAAGAAATATTTCAAAATTAAATACATAGGATATCGTTGATTGAATAAAATGTTTCACTTTGTTCATAATTTTCTCGATATTGTTCGTGAATTTCAATTTTCTTAAAACGCTAGGAAAATGACATAGCTGGCGGGTGTTGCTCAAGAAATAAGGCAATTGGGATTGACACTATAGTTTTATTCCTCAAAATATTCATTAAACTTATACAATCTGAACACAAACTGTCGTATTATGATTTTTTACTTTTAATAAACGATAGATAACCTATAAAGACTACATTTTGTGAAAAATATGAATTTTTCAACTTTTCAAACGACGATATCTCAGGAACGGCGATATTAACGAAAAAACTTTTTATAAGAATTTAATAGAGAATTTTATAGTGAAAAAACTTATATAACATATTTTTTCGATATTTTTAATGGTTTCCGCGGAAAATTGAAAAAAAACTAGAATTTTGTATCATTGATCTTGAATAAAAAAATTGCAGATGTCGGATCGATGGGGACTTTTGACATTTCATTTGTAATGGCCTAATTAACATCTGTACCAATTTTCAGATCTATGCCAATTATTCCTAACTTGGATCTTAATTTGACTGGGGTATAATACAATACAAATGGTTTTAACTCAATGCTTAGAAACGATTTCACAAAAAATGTTTCTATTTTCTATATTCATAAATTGAAACAATAAGATTCCTTCATTCTTGTCACAATCGACCCATCTGATAGTGACTTGACTACACAGTCGCACGGAGCGACTTCCTTCTCAAATATGATTGATCGTTCTTTGGTCGCCGACTCTCGCTTATTTTAAACGGTAGGAAGCAAAATGTCTCGAGATGTAACAGATATTTTTTTTCAATCGCTACACTTTTTACACAGAAGTCACTTTTGATGAATTAATCAAGGAAGTTGAAACAGAACAACAAGCATCAAAGCCCTTTAAACATCGTAGTAGGAGCAACCTAAAAACTCACTTCTGAATAGAATACAAAACATTTTTAAAGATGTATTTTATTTTAAACTTTTTTACTGTGTTTTATTTTAAACTATTTCAATCTGCTCTTTATTGCTGGTATATTGATTCCTTGATTGAAATCTTGAGAGAATGTTTATTTTATCGATATATTGGATTTGAAGAAGCACATTCTACTTTATTTGCAAGAATTATGCTCATATAAATTTATATCTTTATACATACTATAGATATCTATTATATTATTACAATATTCATGATTGTTTACTAAGTTACAATATATTGTGCACAATTATTCAGATAATTTTTTTGTGACTTAAGAGTAGGGTGGGGCAAAAAGCTCCAACTTTACTTACATACAGACCAAATCATAGCATATATCAAACAACTATCTAACTATGTTCAATAATATTCCCAGCTAAATACACAATGTAATAATATGTTTTTTGTTATTATTTCGAAAATTGTCACCTTGTTGTACCACACAGAAGGGATTTACCAGAGAACAAAAAGGTTCTATTAAAACTAATTTATTAAAAAGTTTTTCAAAAAAACTCGATAAAGACTAGCATATATCAAACAAACAATTATCTAACTATTTTTGGTAATATTCCCAGCTAAATACACAATGCAAAAAAAAATTTTTCGCTATTTTTTCAAAAATTTGTCAGCATTTTACCACACAGAAGGGATTTACCGGAAGACGAAAAGGTCTATTATGTCAGTAAGATCCAGAAGTAGAAATTTGCAAAAAGTATGTGTGTGTGGATGTAAGCCGATTTTTGATCTTTTGACGATGCTTTCTCAAAATCTGCTAAAACGTTTCCAAAAAAATTAAATTTTATTGGCAGAAACTTGATAAGGATTAGCATATATCAAACAAACAACTATCTGACTATTTTTCGAAATATTCCCAGCTAAATTCACAATGTGAGAATGTTCTTTTCTTATTTTTTTCATAAATTGTCGTTTTTTTTTGTTTATTAACCTTGTCCTTTTACTACACAGGAGGGATTTACCAGGAAAGAAAAAGGTCTATTATTTTATTAACATCCAGAAGTAGAAATTTGCAAAAAGTATATGAATGTGAGCTGATTTTGACCTTTTGATGGCGTTTTTTCAAAAACTGCTAAAACGCTTTAAAAAATTAAAAGGAATTCGAAATAACTCGATAAGGACTACCGTTTATCAGCTTTGCTCGACAATAGACCAACCGTTTCTATGCAATTAACAAAAAATTGTATTTTTTTTTTATCACAATCTTGTTTAGTTCACAATCTTAAACCCATTTCATAAATGCAAATGACTTTTCCTTAAAAACAGCTAGAAAGTCTTCAAAAATTAACAGGTATTTGAAGTAACTCGATAAAGACTAGCGTTTATCAGTTCTGCCCAACGACCAGCCAAGCCGTTTCTTTATAAATAACAAAGAATTTCATGTTTTTTGTTCACGTTTTCGCTCACAATTTTGAACGAATTTTGAAAATTCAAAAACTGTTAGAAAAATGTTGGTTGGAAACCGTGTTGATTAGTTTTTGATAAAGATCAAAGATTTTTTTCTGACGATTTTGATGAAGCTTTGAATAAAGATAGATTTTGTCTAAAATAATGTTTGTACTAAAAATAAAATTAATAGACCTATGCGCGCTTATGCTATTCTAATTAGAATCTCTGCCGAAGTATATGTACGATCTCTGGCGAAGTAAATGTGCTTTGTGGATAGCTACTGATTACAGTTGACGTCCACACTTGAATAAATTACCTTTAGAGATCTCGAAACGATTGAACTGGAATGCGTTACATGTTGTGATATGTAATAAACCTTATTTAAAAAAAATAATATTGATTATAATATAAAATTTGTTGTTTTACAAATATAAAAATGGCACAACTTAAATTTTTGCAACATGCGCATTTGCATTTAAATTTCTAGAGCTTTTTTTGAAATTAGTGAGGCCATCCGTGTGCAAGTCAGTTAATTAGTATAAAGATTATATAAAACACGTGACGAGACGCATAACATCAATTTATTTTGGAAGATCACATCGATTGCCAATAAAGATTCAGTATTTGTAACGTAACGCATTTCAGTTGCATTTTTGTTGTGAGTCCCGCCTAAAGAACTTCAAAACCTGTTAAATCTAACTTAAAAATAACAATACAAATTATAAAATAATTGAAGTCCTAATATACTCTGCACAAACACCTGCGATATTTTACTTCCCTTATTTTACTTGGTAATCAATGAAATATAGCGGTTTTATCTATATTGGCTCGTACAAAATAATTCTAAATAAATTCCTAGATTAATACGTGTCAGTTATACTAGGTCTTCTTAAGTTAAATTTATTGTAATTGCCAGAGTTTCCTTTGTAGTATTTTTGTATTTTCATGTTACGATGATACATAGCATAGCTGTAGAATCATAGTAAGATATTGGAAAAATGATAAAGAAGAGCATCTGGAATACGCGAAAGTAAAAGCTTGTTTAGTTACAAAAAACACAAACCACTTGAACTCCACATTGAATAAACCGCCAAAACACAATTTAAATAGCTTCTAATATTAGAAAACTCTGTTTCCATCATATTATTTCTCCATTCGACGAAAACAAAGACCGAAAGATACTTTCGACCGAAAAGACGCCGAGGAGGAATCATAGCGTAACTCGAGCTGTCTTCGAACGGTGACAACAAGTGAAAAGCAACAATGATTAATGAGAGCGACTCGCGTCTAAGTCTCTGAGAAACGCGTCAAACGGCCACGTGAAAACTTCTGTCATTCCTCAAGAGATAATGAGTGAAGGACGACTGATGTTGATTTGACAAAGGTGTTCGACATTCACAGATAAGTTGCAGCTTTCGAAGTTAAAATTAACGGTTTTAAAAAATTGTTGGATCTGAAATATTTTTTTTAACTCTGTTTTATTCAGCAATCAGAAATACATAAGAATTCCTATAAGCTAAATTGACAATATTTGAGAGCGATGTCTAAGAAGAACTCCAATGAGATCTTCTTAGTTTAGCAATTAAAAGGATAATGATATATTGAAGCTAATCTAACAATAAGACTAAATCTAAAGGCCATTGACGTTTCAATCTTCTAACGCCAAATGGTTGGATAATGTCGAATATTGATGGGTTTGAATGTGATTCCAGTTTACGTTTGTATTTTTCCTTCAATTCTTTGAACGTTTATTTGATTTGTAAGCACATCCCCAGAGCTCAATTCCGTAGGTCCAGATTGATTTAATGATTGATTTATAAAGCAGCAACTTATTTTCAACAGAGAGCTTAGACTTTTTACGCAGTAGCTAAGCAAATTCTTTCATTTTGGTCATTATTTGCTTAAATAATTTGTACCATGATTACTGTTGGGTCTTACATGAAGTAATGAGTTAACGCACCGTCATGTATGGACTGGGTTGCGTTGTCAATTTTTACTTTAAGTTAATATTGAGCTTCAAAACACACGATTGTCAAATATGTTAATCATAAGTGCAACTTCCTTATGTATCATTAAACGCCTAATCGCAGGGAAAATTCATAGATTTTTAATAGTACGTTACTATAAACTCATACAAATATAGACCCGTAATACAGCATTACTACACATTTGTATTTTATCAGAGAATTGACTCCAGTCTTAATTCTAAAATATTTCAAGCAATTTTGTAATTATTTTTCTGTCTTGTGTGGACTGTGAAATTTTCTCTTTAACATTCATTAATCACGTGAGCGATATCTAAGAATTTTTAGGGGAGACCTCCCTCTTTCTTGGTGATACGTGGTGATATTTAAAATCACCCTCCCTCCCGCACACCACACCACATGTATTTTTAGTACCTAGAAAAATTTGTATTTTTTTTACTTTCTTGTAAATTGAAGTAAAAAATTATTATATCTGATATCTTACTAGACCTTCCCCTCTACAACATGATATTTCGTGATTTTTTATCAAACCCTCCCTCACCCCTTTAAGGCTCACCTCATTAATGGACGCCCCCTGAAAAGTGTAGATCGAAAATATGTTTTCATATGAAAATAGGTAATTTCTAAAACTGTGGTGTAAAATGGCAATATAAAACATTTCACACAATTCTTTCCTAAATTGGTGTTTTACCCAAGGCAGTTCTTCCCATAATTATTATTATTAGGATTACTGTTAAAATACTAGAATTGTACTAACAATCTTTGCATACATTTTCATAAGCAAGATATTGAGAGCAAATTCTCAGAAAATAAACTTTCTTATAAATTGATTAAAAATAAATACATTTTATTTGATTCTGTATATTCATTTTCAACTTTTAAATGAGATTTTATAATAATTAATTTTTGTTTATAAATGTAGAGGAGCTGAGAGCTTATTGCATCAGTGGTAAGTAGTAACAGGTGTTTTTCAATAGGATCTTGAACAATATTAAAATATTTTATGTCTCCATTGAATATGTAAATCGTCCGTAACTGTGTTACTGGAGACACTACTAAATATTTTATGTGTATGATGATAATAATTGTAGTTTTCGTTGATTTTCGTTGAAGAAGACATTATATAATTTATTTGTATTAAATAGTTGTTTGCGTCGATATACAAAAAAAAATCTTTGAAACAAGTCAATTTTTTTGTATAATTATAAAAATTATTACAAAGACCCCTAACTCTCCTAATAAATTTATAAAATTAGCATCTATTTTATTTCACCACCAGAACTAAAACCAATAATTTACCTAAACAATACGGATTGTTCTGAATAATAATTTTATTACTAAAATTAGTCTCCAACATATGTAAATCATACATCTAGAGCCAAATCCAAAAATTGATTTCACACCGGCTAATTATTCTTGTAAATTCAGTATTCCTCAGTTTCTCAGTTTATATAAAATTAATCAAATTGTAACAGATGTTAAACGACTGACAATTTAAAATCTTGACATCGAAATTGTCATGTAACTCTATACGTTTCCTGTCAGCAAGTTTGCACAGAAATAGTTATAATGAACCCAAAATAAAAAATTCACAATAATTAATGATTCTGACAACACTTGTTCATGTTTCACAAGTTTCACGTCAGCAAACAAGAAAGTAGACTCTACACATCATTAGTTATAATTATGGTGCAAAAACCTAGTCTGAAAATCTCATTTTTTCGAAGAAAAAGATGTAGAAAAGACTGAAAATGTTTTAATAGACCTAACTTGGAAGAAACAATAAATAAATGAATATTTTAGCATATAAATTAATTTAAAAAATTATCAAAAATTTCTGGTGTGAAAATGATTAAAAAATAATAAGAAATTATCTTACTTCAATTTTTTTCTAAATCAAAGTGGGCCATACAAAATTAAAAATGAATTATTCCAAATTTATTTGATGTTTAGTTAATTTAATTAATTTTTGGGGTAAGTTTGGGTGGTTATCAAATTAAATTCAATTAATTTGGGTTTACCAATATTTATTCCTTCAATTGATTTTGGCGGGTTTATATGAAATATATTTTAAATAATCAAAATGGGAAATATATCAATAGATTCCAAAATAACACTGAGATCAATAATAACTCACAATACGTTCACAAATACTAATGAGGATGATATTGCGGCAAATTCAGAGGAATTAACAATTGGTTTATGCAGACCGAGAAGTATGGAATCAAATTACTAATTAGATTTAAATATTGCTAAGAATTTATAAATTTTTAGAAATAAAAATATTATGGTATTACTATGTTACGAGTCTATATTCGTATGAATAGGTACCAAAAATACTGGCGTCAATTCTCGAACAAAATAGAAATGTTATGGTAATGCTATATTATGGGTTAAATATGTATGAGTTGGTAGTAATGTACTGTCAAAAAGCTTTGTATTTTGAAGTAAAACTTCTTTAGGCGCGACTAGGGCGTTAATTCGTACAAATGCAACGGAAGTACGTTACGGCAGATAAAATAAGATAAGAGCCGCGTGCCAAAGATTCGTCATTCGTACCGGCGTCAATGTTGTATGCGTACCGATACCAACAAGGAAATCTGCATAAATAAATAAATATTTTAAAGTTACATCGTAGTACAAATATTGATTTAATGAAAAATGCTTGAATCAGAAGAATATTTTACCCCGTAAATAATTATAATGAAAATAATAAAACAAATGGCAAACGCGCAGCATTTTCGCCGTGTATAAAAAATAAGTTTATTGAAATAATTTCTATATTATTCGTAGTTTCAATAAATCTTTGAAGTTATTGAAATGGAAAATATTTTTTAGGCAAAACAGATATTACAGCTGTTCAAAGAATGAGATTATATCGCCAGCGAAAAAGTAAAAAAAATACCATCAATCAATGAATGTATGTTAATTTTAATTACATGAAGTTCTTTAAACACAATTACATGATGAGTGAAGTTGCGAAAACAATATTTATTTAGGTGTTGTTTAATATGATCCACTATGTGAACAAATTAATCAGCAATTACTTCATTTCTCTAATGAAAGTTTATTTCTAAATGCTAATTACAATGACAAACCGATCATGCCATATTTGAAGTATGACTTTAATTACATTATTATTTTTAAATATTATACATATTTTTAATGCTATTATAAATATATAATTTATAATTTATCATTATAATGGTTGACACTAATAAATATGTGCATCACGGGTGTTATCATATTACCAATAAACATTATTCAAAATTGTTATATGATGTATTTATTTTTTCTTAAATGCCATTTTATACAGTAGCAAATAAGTGTTACTTTAATCGCATGTGAACCTTACGCGCACTCTTTTTTGCGATCAGGCGTTTTACACATTATCATAAGTGCAACTTCCTGATGTCACATCGATAGCACATACGTGAAGTTAAGTTTAGTATGTCAAAAGCCTAATCGCACAGCAAATTTATAGCTTACTACCAACTCATACGAACATAGACCCGTAATATAGCATTACCAGTATCAATTCTAGAGTATTTGAAGCAATTGTGTAATTGTTTTTTATTGTGGTCTTAGAAATGTTATTTAGGGCTACGGTTCCAAAGTTTAAATGAACAAAAATAATGAAAATTAACCACATTAATCAACAAGTTTTTACAGATTGGCCAAAGCCATAGGTTTTGCTCAAAAGCTCAAAATTTCTAACTGCTTCGATTAAAATTGTTTTCTAATTTATGAAGGTTACAATCTGTCAAAACATGTAGATTTCTGGGACATAGCAACAATATTTAACAATGATTTTTTATCTAATATACATGTGTAAGAAAAATGGTAATTGATAATTTACAGGTTATGTTGGAAGTGGTGTGCGGTCCTACATCGAATTCAAATATTTTGGTGCAAAACTAGCAACATGCGTTTTTGAACAATGCATAGATGAACTTTGCATAGTGGGTCATTTTAATTTGGAAACTTACATAGAATCATCTGTCCTGAACGATCTTAAAATGACAATGCGTGAAAAATATATTCAACCTCACCATCAACTCATGTATGATCCAGAAACTTTAGAAGTAATAGAAAAAACAACTTTATACAATGAAAGTTCTAAACTCAAACGCGAGTTAGCGTTTCTCATAAAATTATTATTCTGCATGCGAAACGACGTCAAAATCGCTAGAATGTGTGATAATTTACAAGAATGTGTGTATTTCTACAAAAAACGAAAAATAAATGAAGATGCTGTATTGGAAAAACATAAAATGTTCAATAAAGAAATGGATGTTGCTAAAAATATTCTACTAAACGATCATAATAAACAAAGATTCCTTGATAATATATCACAACTTGAACAAATTTCTCTGAAGAAAAAAATATTTTCGTTGACCGTTGAGAAAAATGTCGTCACTCGATTTGTAGATAAATATGAAAAAGCGAGATATGACCAAATGAAAATGATTTTGGCGAAACAAGAAAATGCTTTGAGAAAGAAAATTAGTGATTTGCGTATTAAAATTAAAGAAGAAAAACAAATTTATAATTCTATTAGAGTACATTTAGTAAGAGCTGCAAATTCAATGCGTGAGGAAGTTATTCAACTTAGTGACAAGTATGTATGGTATATAGATTTTTAATAGTATCAGAAATTTTGAAGCAAAATTTATAGAAAAATTTTAGAATTAAGTTTTTAACTAGAACTGTCAACACTCTACTTTTACTTCCAACAAAATCCTCCTTCCAAAATTTTCTTTCATCTGATCTCATACTTTGTTTAAAAATTGCTATTTTCTTTAGCTTTACTATTATAAGCACCTACATATCGTAATACTTAATTTATAAAAGCTATTTTCATTTAATTTACTCTAATTATTAAGAAATTTATCTCACAAACCACCTTCAGATATGTACTTTTATCAAATATTCCAAGTATTTCCAAGTATTCTTGACTAATATTATTATTAATTTACAATATTATTATTATTTTAAAAAAAGTAAGGAAAAAAGAATGCTCTGTTTCTAGCATTGTAAAAAAAATAATATTAAAATCTAGTGATTGTTAAATCATTTAATAGTTGAATTTATAAAAAGTTTAGAAGTAAATTTTTCCTAGGTGTGATTCCATTTTTTATAGAATCAGAAACTGAAATCATTTTAATTTTTGTTTTGCCTGATGCAATAAGTAATTATTACTTTTAAGCATTGGCATTTGAAGTACCTTAATATCATAGATCGATTAATAAAAGCATTTTTCATTTAATTTACTAAAATTATTGAAGCATTTTATATCACTGACAATCGCTCACAGATAATACTTATATTGATTATTTCAAGTTTGAAATTTACCTCCTGAACTAATTCACTATTAGATGTAATTGTGATCAATTTATTTTGGAACTGTTGATAATTTGAATATGAATTGATACTTTTTGAACGATTTTAAATGTTAGTTGGCAAAGGAAGAAGTGGTATTCTGAATTTGCCTAATATATTAATATTTGAGATAATTATTTTATATTCTCAAACAATTATATATTAGGCAAATTAAGATTACCACTTCTCCCTTTGCCAAATAACAAACCATATAAATCGACCTTGTCTAAATTTTTCTGCAACATCTTGTTGTCAGTTAGCACTTTTTTCACCGGTTAATATAAAATCCGCAATTTGCACTACTACTACTAACTATCCTGATTTTTTCGGCACGTGAACACGCAAAGGCATCGACCCGGTTGTTTTGGCGCCCGGGTCGACACGCATGAGATGTTGTGCCTACAAAATGCAGGCACAAAAAAACATATAAAAATCTTCTATAATAATATATTATACCGAATCAATATAAATATGTAAAAAGCATATACCAAACAAGAAAAACTATTTTCTAATGTTTCTTGTAAATGTGGATTTTTTTTTTCAATTTTCACTAAAACACGTAATCAATATTTAGACATCAAAAAATGTCACTGATTACCCACCTAAATTGATAATAATTAAATTATTTAAACAAAAATAGATTACTCTAAAATTAATAAAATTATCTCTTATTCAATTATTAGTTTTATTGCGTTCCTAATTAAATATCTATTACCCAGGTATGATGTGAAAATGGAAAAGTTTGATGATCTAATTATTGGAACAAAATTAAAAAGAGACGATTGTAAAACCCGTTTAAAGGCTTTACATAAGAAATATGCACATAGAGACGATTTAATCGAAGAAATGATGGTTGAAAAACGATTGAGGGAATTATTAAAAGCTCAGAATAATGGTGCACTTCTTTTGCAATCTTGGTGGCGAGCGATTATATTTCGTAAAGAAATAAAATTTGTTAAAAGAAGTAAGATTAAAAAAAGCATAAAGAGGAGTAAAATAGTAAAAAAATGATGTAAAATAATTCAATGTGATTTATATGTCTTTATGATTAAAGGAAAGAGTTAACTTTTCAAGAATTGTTCAATGTGGAACATTCCTTAGCTGGAAAATCAAATATAAATTCGTATATTCGGAATGTTATTTTTTTTTAATTTTTAATTTATACATATGTATACGCCTTTACTCAAATTCTCTTTGAATTACAATACCGCACCAATGTGTTTTTACTCGTAATATAATTATTTATTTCATACCATTATATTTCACAAATAACAATCTTTCCTACAAATAATGTTTCGTTCTTATTAAAATTCGTACGGTTTAATAAATATTTCAATTATCATTTATTTCCAGGATACAATAGAAGAATTATTATAGTCTTTATTAAATGATTTAATCAAGAAACAACTGAAAACAATTAAAAATAGCACGTAATAACTAAAATAGTTGAATGCGCTTCAATCATATTTCTTGAGAAAAACAAACAAAATCATTTAAAATAATAATGATATTTTTTGTTTTCCAGATTCACTATTATTCTTCTCTGAAGCGCTCAATTTTATATAGGGATGGTAATATATTTCGATCAAGATCGAAAATTTAAGACTAACTATTTTAAACATTCCAAATGAAAGGATTTGCACTTTTATACGTAAGTAATAACAATAATTTTTAAAAACCACTTTTATAAACTGAAATGATAGCTAATAATTTTATGACCAAATTTCACTTAATCAGTTCTTGATTAGGTATTCGAAGCTTGACTTTGAAATTTTTGGAAAATAATGAAAAAAAATCGACTTTCTTTAAAATTCTGAAACCCATTCAAATCGGTTAATTCACAATGTCTTAAATAGTCATTCTTTAACAAACCGTACACTAACCATACCTTGACATTTTAGAATTGGCTGAATTTTTTTTATAGATATTTTGGATGGATAAAATCATTTGACACGTATTTTAGGATTTTGCCGGCAAATTTTTTTTCGTTGATATTTATGACTGAAATATTGCCGATTTTCTCAATTTTCATGAACTTCCTCTGCATTATGTTAATTATCTTCAGTTGTGTTGATCAGATCAGTATTGGTTTTTATTATATTCATTATGAACTCAACTTTGAAGTAGTTTAAAAAGAATAATGTTTTCGCAATTATTATTAACAATAATAACAATTGATTGTTTACATTGGTTTTACATACGCGCGCCCCAACTTAAATCGATTGCGTAAAAAATCATATTGTTTTTTTTTATCTACTAGAAAATTATTGTTACAATTAGATGGGAAGGCTGTTACATCGGAAGATATTAAATGTTTTCGAGCGCAAGTCGCGCCGCGCGTCCGTTTGAAAGACGCATCGTGCGTATTAAATGAGTAAAAGTACTATTTTTAACTAAAATATTTTGCAATTTCGTTACTGAGGAAAAATAAATATATTATCTAAAATATGTAGTAGCAAATATTTTATATAATAACAAAATATATTCATTTGAAAAATCATGTTAAAATTAAATACGCATAACACTAGTGTTAAGTTATGAACTAACACATAATCTTTAAATGTAATAGTTTTTAATTCATTAAGCCATAGTCAATTACAAATTAGACAAATTAGACATTTATAAATGTTAGACAATTACATTTAGCAAATATCTTGACCATTTAAAAAAAAATATAATGAGTTTTGCTCAACGTTTCAAGATCGTTTCCTGCAAAGTTCGAAGAATAAATTTAAAATTAAAATTTATCAAGCCAGTTTATTATAAAAACTTTAATATTAGTTGGTGATCAGTCTTACCTTGTCTTTCGGTGAATTGTTCGAAATTTAGAAAATCTAAATCTATCTATACTGCCCTCACTAAATCTCTCCGTTATTTTTATTTTCATTATTTCCAGAATGTATATAAAAGAGTAGAAGGAGCTTTGCCAGTGATTTATATTTATGGCTCGCTTTCTTCTCGTGTACGTTTTAATTGTATAGAATTTATATGTTTCAAAGTGATTAAGAATGTACGTAGGTATCCGTGCGCTTTTGCTACCGGTGGCCGGTGGATATGTGGGGCTGCACAGCGCGATGAAATATCCGCAGATATTATCAATAGATAATAAAGGAGCTAGATAATAGATAAATAATTGATATTATAAATAAATTGTTTTATCTATTTGATCCGCGTCATGATAATATTTTTATTTGTAAGTTAGAAACCCAATTCCTTAGTCAAATTCAAATAGTTAGTTACTGCATGGTTACTATATACTAATAGGCCGATTCTGCCGCACAACAGACCAATGTTATGGCAAGGCTATGTTACGCTCAAACTTGCATGCATTATGCTACTAAATTATAATGAATACTGTCAAAATGTCATGTATTTGTTGTGTAGTCAGGTGCTTTATACATAAACTGCAACGTCACTCGTTGTTATGAAGCTGGGTCAGAAAGACCCTGTTATCTAAGACTGTTTTTTTGGCATTTGTGCAGTTTCTAGGTTAGGTTTTCTATCTGACAACCTGAGAAAGCGTCTGACTGCATAGCAACCACATGGCTTTCATCAATATTTAGAACGATTTTGTATGGAAATTTCTTTATAACATATCCTTGCCATAACATTAGTCTGTTATGCGGCAGAATCGGCCCATAAGGTTCTAATCACGGGTCTATTCTCCGATAAAATAGAAATGTTATGGTAACGCTATATTATGAGTTTATCTTCGTATAAATTGGTAGTAACAAACTGTCTATCTATGTATTTGCTGGACGATCAATTGATTAACACAAGAAACCTACAAAACTAAACGCACATCAAACATCAAATAACAATTTCATCACGAGTGTAACTTGCTAATGTATCACTCATAACACATACGTGAAGTTAGGTAAAATGCCGGCAAAACAGGTAATAATAAAGTAATAATAAAAAATCGATAAAAAATTTATCATTCCACAAGAATACTCATTAACTTAATGTATGTACATAGTTCTTTTTCCTTTTGATATTATAATGCCAGAAATACTTTTTCAAACGGGTCCGAATCAATTCTTTTCAAAATTCAGTACAATTTTTCTATAATGTTTAATTTTCTGCATTTTTTTAGACAAACGCTACATTTTCAACAATATCAAATAATTTTTGAAGCATATGAGTAACCTTTTTAAATTTATAAATATTAAATTTAATTGTTTAATACTGATACTTCCCAAAAGTTTCAAATAATTATAGTTTTGTGATTTTCTATTAATTAACTAGTAGCAATATAATGTTTTATCGATGGATTAAACATCTATTTTGAAATCTGACTTAAAAGGACAAATATTTTTTGAATATATCTTAAAAAAATTCTAATTTGAATTAAAATAAATTAATATTAATAAATTTTCTAAGTCTAATTATTATATTTTTAGGTACTAGACGTAAATAAGATGTGCTAAATTAAACACGTTAAAAATATATTTTTCCATATCTCTTCTGAA